>NC_073345.2:31097500-31697500 GCF_027580225.2 Misgurnus anguillicaudatus
TTTTGTACGCTTGGGACAACGGGCATCAACTCACCTACAATGTCAACTTTGTTGAGCAAGAAAAGAAATGAACTCTGAAACAGCTGGTGGATCAGAATTGTTGTCCATACTTTTAAAGATAGAGGTTCTGAAAGTGTTCTTTGCAGTTAAAGGTTCCTAAAAAAACTTTTTATTTTACTTTTTATAATCTGTTGAGCCTTTATCCACTACAAAGAACCCTTTGTGCGGATGTTAAAGGAACCATACAGCAAAAAATGGTTATTCTACGGCAGGGGTGGGCATTTCTGGTCCTGGAGGGCCACTGTCCTGCAGGGTTTGGCTACAACCCTAATCAAACACACCTAAATAATCTAATCAAAGGCTGCAGGATGACTTGGAAATGACATTCAGGTGTGTTTGGTTGGGGTTGGAGCTAGACTTTGCAGGACAGTGACCCTCCAGGACCAGAAATAGCTGACCCTGTTCTATGGCTTTGTGACGCACCTAAAAAGATTGCAATTGGGATCCAAATCTGCTAGCAATAATTCACATCCGTCTGTGTGATTGATTATGATCGCCAGATTGGTTCTGGATAAAGATAGTTTTAGCATCTTATGTCCTCATGAACTTTAACTCATCCCCCGCCAGCCTTTTTTTTAAAGTTGCCCGCCAGCATTTTTTGTGATTTTCACAAAAGTTCCACAAAATGCCTTCCAGGAAAATTTTCTTCTAAAAATATAAATATATCAAATGAAAAAACAGCCCTCTGCTTTTAAACAAACAATAAACAAACAAACAAAATGGGGAAAAAAAACATTTCATCTTATATTTTTTCTGTGCTTATAAACTCTTGAATATGGTTATTTTCTACCCAGTCTCACAAAGTTTTGTGAAATAGTCGCGTATTTTTTTTGTTCTTTTTTCGTGCTATTGTCGCGGGGTTTCGTGTTTTTTCGTGATCGTATAACGAATTCCTACGAATTCACGTATTGGTTGCTCAACTGCTTTTTCCTATTTTTAAACCATTGTCGCTTCGGTTTAGGGTTAGATTTGGTGCTTGCATTAGAATGTCACCTTATATATTGGTTTATACTATTTTTTCTGATTTATTTTTTATATGTTGCCTGGCGTTAAGCCCGGGATACACTGCACGATAATTGGCTGTCCCAGACGAAAGATTGCCATCGTGAAACTATTGTCGCGATTTTTGTGATCGTGCGGCTCTCCATCGGTGGTCCTATGTCGTACAGTGAGAGAGGTTCAAAGACGGCCGTTTTCCCGGTCTTGCGTCCAAAGATAGCCTACTATAGTTTTCTTGCAGTGTCAGAAATTCGGCATGATCACCGCACAGTGTGTTTGCTGCTACGACCTTCGCGCCGGTATTTGTTTACCACGAGCGCATGCTGGTGACGTTGCGCAACGTGTGACGCAGCCGCCGAAGCTTCCGTGTCATCATTGTACAGTCTACATGCCTCTCGTATCCGAGTTTAAACGATACATGTCGCACAGTGTGATAAGGTAATGATCTTATAAGAGGACAAAAATCGTGCAGTGTATTCCGGGCTTTAGGGTTAGAGTTGGGTTTGGTTAGGGATGTCATTTTATGTAAATCTAACCCTAAACCGAAGCGACAATGGTAAGAAAATAGGACAAAACAATTAAGTAACCAATACGTGATAATCACACAAAAACAGGAATTTGTTGAAATTTCGTGATAATAGCACGAAAAAAGAATAAAAAAAATACGTGACTATATAACGAAATTTCGTGAGACTGGGCTGTTATTTTTCTACGATTATTAAAACATACACACGGTAAAATTAATAAATATTTTTTTGCTTCAGTTTTTTATAAATTGGGGTAGTACGGAGTCCCTAAGGGGACATGGAGCAAAATTAAATAAAGGTTAATTTCGCGTGCGCACATGAAATTTTCGCGTTTAGTTTTGCGTGTGGACGTGAAACTTTAGCGTGTGCACATGAAACTTTCGCTTTCACATGCACACCAGTAGTTTCACGTGCGCACACAATTGTTTCACAGAATTTTTAAATAAAGTTTCGTTTTGCGTGCTCACGTGAAACTTTCGTGTGCACATGTGAAACTTTCGCGTGCGCACGCGAGGGTTTCAAATGAGCATGCAAAACTAAATTTAAAAAAAAAATTCTGCACATGAAGGTTTCACGTGAGCACATGAAACTAAACGTTAATTTTTTTTACTCCTATGTCACCTTAGGGGCTCGGTAGGTTAGTGCGCCATAATAATCAATAATCGCGGTATTATAGATTAACATAAAAACTTATCAGGAACACGATTTTTTCTAACAATTGTTCTCTTTTAATTGATGAGATAATTGGTCTATGGCAGGGAAAAGTTAATAGACCTTTTGTGGAGATCATACAAGGACAAAGTTGATTACATAACATCACAGTAATTTGTTAAATGCGCAAGATTTGTGTAATAAAGTGTTGTCAAGTGCTGTTTAACGTTTCAACAGTTTTAACTTTAATTCAAACTTGCAGCTAGGTGTTATACACTATAAATGATGTGATCAATAAGTCATGACAACATTGTTTTTACACTCCAAGAAAATAAATAAAAAAATGCTGGGTTTGGTTAAAAAGGGATTATTGAATCTATGCTGGGTTGTTTCAACCCATTTTTGGGGTAAAGACAAACATTTTCAGGGTTAATTTAACCCAACAACTGGGTTCGTTCATTTTTGACAACCTAGCATTTTCAGAGTGTACAATATTTAAACTTTTATATAATGTATATCATCTCATCATTTAAGTTTGTAAGCTGAAATACTTGTACAACCTATTTTATTACTTAATTTAAGGCAGCATTTTTTTTTGCAGTGTAGAAATTCGGTTGAGTTTGGTTATAAAAAGTTTTCCTTTACAACATTTTGACTTCAATTTTTTGTGACTGTTTTCAGCTCATTTTAACATTTCTATTCAATACTTCACAATTACAAGTTCTATTGTTTTTATTTTATAAACATCACAAGCAATCAAGACACACCTGCAGGAATGTTTATGTCTATTCTCATCTTAAAAGCAGTCCAGAGAATGATTTACACGAGTCTTATTGGGCTGGTTAAAGCATGATATCATGAGAAAGGCGGCTGTGTGGTTATAAAGGAGATGTGATGATGTTTGTCTCTGAGTTATGTATGAAATGTTTATAACAAACAGGGTCATGCAGGGAAAGCCTCTGCAGTGCATGGATAGGGGTATGTATAGTATGTAATGCATAGATAGTTTAACATTGTTATTGTCTTAATATTGTTTCACATCTTATTGTAAATAGCAGAATATTTTTTATTTGAAGTCGATTGAGTTTCAGAAACATCATCTTCTTAAAAGGGAGAGATTTTTGTACTCCGCTAATTCAGCATGTCTGTTTTAATAAACTTTTAATTTGATTGTGTTAAATGTGCAATATTTCTAAAACCTCCGCTCCAAACATCCAGTGAGCTCCCTTTAGGCAGCATTTTTAATAAACTCTTATTTGATTTTGATACATGTGCATTTGATATTGCATTATTTCTATAATGTCATTTGCATGAATAGTAAGCTTCCTTTGTAGGCAGCTTTTGAAACTCTTTGGTGTTTTTGGCAGCTGTCACCTTCTGTAAATCATGCAGAATAATGCCTGTGGAGTAATGTTATTGAGATTAATTAGCAAAATCTGTAATCGGCAATTAATCAAACTTCAAATAAAGAGCTCTTTTCCAAAACGCTATAAATCCATTTAAATAGTTTTCAGAAAAAGTACATTTTTTACCTAGACCCACACATTTTGTGAATATTCAATTTATTCTGTTATAATTGTTTTTTTGCTCAATCTGAACATGTTGAATAATGATTATTAAATCAAACGACAATATTGTTGATTATAAATTCAAAGATAATTTCATTTTTTTTCAAAACGCTATAAATCCATAATTTTCTTCCATAAATTGATGTTTTTTCTTTAAAAAACAAAAAAACAAAAAACAAATAAGAGAACATCCAACATATACTCAGGGACTCTACTATAAATTAATAAGTAAATTATTCAGATTGTGATATACATTGGAGCCAGTATGAAATAAACAGAATTACACATAACTAACTATTACTCCCTCCACCATTTCAGTTTTCTCCTTAGCAGGGCGTCAGGAACCTCTTTTGCTTACACATCTCTCTCTCTCTCTCTCTCTCTCTCTCTCTCTCTCTCTCTCTCTCTCTCTCTCTCTCTCTCTCTCTCGTCTACACACAGTTTGTATTAACCTCACACACACACACACACACAGCGAGCTCCCCTCGTTCTGTTCTCAATGAAATACCGTGTAACAACGCGCTCATAATGTCCAATCCAAAAAGCACAACTTTACAGATGTCCCTGCATTGGTCACTAGCCACATTTTGTACTTTTGCACGACATTGATCAATGTATCAAACGACAGTCTGTCTATCAGCAGGCTATCGAACTATTCAGTACTTTTCATGATACGTTAGCAGGCTTCTTCACAGGAATTAAACTTTATCGCGAACGTACAAAACAGTATTAAACGAGCCAGTTCTGAAACGAAAGTTGTACATACCAAACACTTTGATGAAGATCGCCTTGCAAACGGGTACCTTCTCCGGGTGATGTATTAACATGACATTAATCCTCATTTTGAGTAATGAATGAACACAAACAAACATCTGTTCAGACTCAGTGTGCCGCCATTGGATTCCGTCGAACGCTCATCGAGTTCTGATTGGTCGAGAGGATAAATCGCGTTTAGGCTAAAAATAGACTCGGCGCTTATCGCATTTTGGAAAAGAACGGCATCTTGTACCTACATTTTAACAAGGAAATGTAGTGATTTGGCATGAAACGTTCATGGAGCAGTGAATAGGTTCAGTACACAGCCAAATGACATGACAAACTCAATTTTTTTTAAAATGGCGTTTATCGCGTTTTGGAAAAGAGCTCTTCAAATAAAGAGAATTAGGCACAGGATCAAACATCATTGGAATGCATGGTTAACTACAGACTTTTTGAGATGTTACTCAGAACATAAATGAATAAACAGAGTTTGTTCTCATACTGTAACTTGAAGGATACTCATTTGCATGCAGCTTTACAACCAAAATAACATCTGAATTTATTTAAATATAACTTCTCAAAACTTGTAAGTCTAACCATTGGGATGAACCACTTTTTTTGTTTACCTCGTGTTTAAGTCAATTTGGATAAATGCAATAAATATATTTCTACTTGATCTATTCCTTAAAGGAACAGTATGTAGGATTGTGGCCAAAACTGGTATTGCAATAACAAAACTAGTGGCTAAAACTGGTACTGCAATCATACAACTGGTGGCCAATACACAAAATGACAACATAAACATCAGTTGAGGGCTGCAACTCCACTTTTTAAATGACAATATCCTGGCCAGACCACTGTTGTCAGTGATATAAGTATTTGAAATGAAAATTATTTCTTAATGTCTAGTGACATATCAGGGCCATTTTATGATTCATTGATATAAATTTCTTACATACTGTTCCTTTAAGGGCGATTTATAGTTGTGCGTAGGTCCTACGGCGTAGCAGCGACGGCGTAGGTTCCGCGTCGGTTTTCATTTATACTTCTGCGTCGCCGTCCGCGTCGACGTGCAAACACACGCGAAACCGCTGGTTGGCAGTAATCACGCGTGTAACCACAGTAGCAGCAGAAGTCGTCACAGAAGAAGAAGCTAAGCAAGTAAACCCACAAACGAAGAAGAAATAGCAACTTGTTGTGTATAATTTGAGAAGACCAGCAATGATGGAAGTAAATAAACAGCGACTTATGTTTCAGTTTGAGTTAAATCACTCCTTAACTTGGCTCATCTTTGTTTTCACGGTCTCAAACGGAAATACCTATGACGCAGTTTTTTACCTGACGGGAGGGGTTCTGGTGGACCAATCACAGCGCTTACCGTCCGCGTAGAGCCGACGCGCTGTTAGAAATTTTGTGAGGTGCGCGTCAGGCTACGCAGAGCTACGCACAGGCTACGGATAGCCTACGCCGTAGCTACGCCGTAGGACCTACGCACGACTATAAATCGCCCTTTACAAATAACTTTTGTTGGTGTAACATAATGGAATAAGTTTCCATTCTTATATTTTTGTTTTGCTTAGAAGCAATGTTATTTTGTGTATTTGGTATAATGCAATGTGTTTGCATGGTTTATGGTTCAAAAAACATTATTTTCAACATACAGTAAATTTTTGTAACTCCAGATTTCCCTCTCTTCCTGAAACGTACCGATTTTGTACAAAACTCATAGATTTGAAAAGCTCTGTGTCCCTGATTGGCCAGCCAATCTGTACGTTGTGATTGGCCTGAATGCCTCTGATGTCAGCCGTAAATGTGACGCTCCTTACCACGTTTGAAATATTCGGTCACAATGAAATGCTAACAGGAGTTAACTTACAGGCTATGAGTCCGAAGCGGGAGGAATTACGATAATGTCGGTCTTGTCTACATCACCAATCCCAGAAGTAAACTGTTGCCTACAATCTGTTTGTTTATTGTAGTTCAAGAAAAGAGATTTACGTTATAGACGATAAATCGGGTCATCATTTACTTTGGGGTTTGTACCTTTTGCATATCTTAAACATGAACTAATACACACTTACACACCAAAGGAAATGTAAAAATGTGAATCGGAAAATAGGTGCTCTTTAAGATAATACCATGAAGCATACAGTATATTCCCGAGATGCAAGATACAGTGTCATGTGTTTTTATTTAATGACCATCTCTTGTTATCTTTTTCGTTCAACAGTGACAATCCCTTCGGGTCACGCATACAGCAAAAATAATTATTTTCAAACATAATTTTAAATATATTTTGAAAAATATACAAAACATTCAAAAAATATATGTAATAAAATATATTTTAAAATATGTTTACACAAATGTATTTTACCTATATATTTTTTGGGCCATTTTTTGTATATTTAGAAAAATATTTAAAAAAATAAACATATTTTTAAGCATTTATATTCATGTGAATGAGGAATGTATTTGTTGCCACTAAAATATATTTTGAAAATATTTTAAAGGCGGAGTGCACAATGTTTGAAAAACGCTTTGGAAAAGGGAGTCGACTCGGGACGACTACCAAAACACACTTGTAGCCAATTAGTAGCAAGGGGCGTGTCTACTTACCAACATCCTTGCCGGGGTTGCGTATGTGTGGGGCGGGTCTATCAAAAGAAGGTCCAGATTCTATTGGGGTAGGGGCGTGTATATTTAGTTGATTTTAAATGTCAACATTGGCTTTCAAACATTGTGCACTCCGCCTTTAATAAATTAAGGTTAAAACTAAATATATTTTCAAATTCAAAAATATATCTACAACATAATATTCTACAAAATTATTATTTTGCATATATTTAAAACATATTTTTGGCCAATGTATTTTTTGTTTTTGCTGCAAGGGCATGCAGGGGTGAAGGACGAGCCGATGATAAAACAGGTTTTCTGCTTCAAGATCTTCAAGCTACAACCATAATATTAATGTCAACCCTGTTGTGAGGAATAAACTTTGATTAAATGTGCACAATCCAAGCAAAACACACGGAAATGACCAGACTCAAGGCCGGGATCACACTGATTCCTCAAATTTATTTCCTTAAATGGGAGAATCAACTGAATAAGTAAACATTTCCAGAACATCTCTCTGTCCTCGGGGGAACTTAAAACTCGCCGTCTGTTTCTCTCTCAGTTTGTCTTTTGTCTCTGGAGCAGATTATAACTTTTACTTCTAATTTAAGAACCATAAGGAGACCATGCTTTTGAATTGTGTGCAGGTTTGGCTTTACTTGTGAGCAGAAATGAAGTCCACTGAAGTAGTGGTGTAGCCTGCGTGTGTTTTGGGAAGTATTAGATATAACCCATAGTTACCCCATTCCCATGCATATCTTGTGAATGTCCTCAAATCAATGAACCTCACAAAAGTATTAATGTTTTGTTGACTTACACTTCACTATCAAAGCAGTTTGCCTGCTAGTAAATGTTCTGCGATCTCTTTATCTCACACAAAAACATGTGTCATCACACTTACTGTATAGAAATGTGGATTTGTTCTTATTTGGTTTATTTTTCCTCTCCATGTGCAAATATTTACAACAGAAAGCACCTGAACACATTCCAGCTCTTTTCTTCCCTCAAAAGACTGAATCACTTTGCAAAATAAATAAAGATGCTTCGCCTGCTTCCACCCAGATTCACGAAATTCTTGATGATGTTTTACTGATTATTGATTCATGCACAGCCGAGCATAAAAACCCAAGAGATCTCCGGATGGTTGAGTATTGCAAAAACGTAAGTTTAGTTTGAAAAAAAGGTCTAGCCCAGCGTGATCTCACAGTTATTCGATCGTATTTTATGAGTTGGCTAATCAGTAAGACTTCGCCTGAAAAAAATTAAATAATAATGAAACCCCACCCCTAAACACAATGTCACAGGGGCGAATCATACAAAACATAGCCACCTAATGATTTGCCATTGTTTAGTCTTATTTTATGTTTAGTGCAATGCCATCATTCTGTCACCATTTGTAAAGTTACCAAATCGCTTTTGCCCCCACATGCTCAAAAAGAGAGCCTTTAACCCTTGCAATAGCCCATCGTCTTGGTCAATAACAGGACCTTTCAGACCGCTAATGTGGGATCTATTTAATGCATTAATCTCTCACCCAACTGAGCCATAAAAACATTCAATTACGTTGTTATATTTAGACACCAATCAGTACAGTTAGATGCATTATCTATATTACTTATCATTGAGACACAGACACCTTCACCCTGGACGTCCATTAGCTGATGAAAGAATCACTACAGTATGACAAATATGTTATCTGTTAAATCAGTGCCAGTATGTTATACAGTAAGTAGCGCATACTGTGAATGCCTGGACTAAACAGATCAGTTTGTTTATATTTAACAGCACTTGGTGCAGTGTGGGATGCTGGACTTTACTGTAAAACATGTGTACTGAAGAAGTAGGATTTAAACCAAACTCTGTAACCACAGGATGAGAAACAGACAGATGTTAAATTTGGCGGTCCAGCTCTAATTTAAACCAGCAATTTACAGTCAAACCTTAAATTGACTTAAAATGTAAGCTTATGATGTTATTATTTTATATTATTTTGTGATAAAAGCCTACTTTTACCATTCTTGACATCATGAATACTTCATATACACACTGTAGTATTGCTATCAAAATTCAAGTCTTTTCTTTGTTTGGTGATCTGATATTCAGTGGCGGCTCGTGACTGTTCATCCGAAGGGTGACAATTCAAAATAAGTGTTCGGAGTGTCGTGTGTGTTGCTTGCATTTTCAAAATATATGCTTGTTGCGTCATTTGAACCATGTGCATCACGTGCTTCGTCAAAATAAGTGCCTGCTGCACACACGTAAAAGAGACGCTCACGTTCCCAAAATACACACAAGACACTCCCTTAACAGTAAACTCTGATTACACATGAAATTATGCGAGTATCTGGCAAGCGCGAGCGTCTCTTTTATCATAAACCCTTTAGACGCGTCTGCATCAAGGCACTTATTTTGACGAGACAAGTGATGCACATGGGTTACTCGACGTGCAGAACACATATTTTGAAAAAAGGAACCACACACATGACGGGCTACATACATGTTGTGATGAACTTCGCATCGAGTGCCCTCGAAAAAAGAACTCACCGGCCGCCACTGCTGATATTTCAATGTTTGACTTATACTGAATGGTGTGATTTTGGGGCAGGGTTTGTCTAACAGGCAAGCACTTTACTTGTTCCCCAAAAATTGTAAAATTGATCAATTCAAATTCTCATAGATACAAAACTATTTATGAGATGCAAATTCGTATGAATTTGTACAATTACATTTGTAAATTTCAGTACGATTGTGCTTTTGTTCCAGTGACGCTGGATTTAGGGGTGAGACTTCATTCCTGCATTTTTGCAAACCTTTATGTGAACCAGTGACTTCTCTTCCGAGGGGCGCAAATTCAAAATATGTGTTTGATGCGTCATGGTAACCTGTGCATCATGTCAAAATAAGTGCCTGCTGCTACATGCATCGGTTTATTTTTAAAGAGACTCTCACGTTCACAAACTATTCGCAAAACTTAACACTAAACACATGAGATTAAGCGAGTGTCTGGCAAACGCAAGCATCTTTTTTATCATTAACCCCTTCAAAGCGTTTGCAGCAAACACGTTTTTTGACATGACGCATGATGCACGTAGGTTCACATGACGCGCCAAACTGTAAGGTTTTGTTTTGTGCTTTCTTGTGTTCTGTTTGTTTTTGTTGTTTTGTACTTTTATTTTTACACCCTGCTCTGTTCTGGCTTTTATTTTGATATTCATGCCATGTCACACTTTACATCCCACTTCCTGTTTGTTTTGTATATAGCCACTTCTTGTTCACCAGATCATTGCTGATTAATACCTTTGTATGCCTAGCCTGTTTACCTGTTTATCTGTATCTTGTTTTGTATCTGCCTGTTTTTGACCCTTGCCTGACATTTGGATTTTGATTGTTCTCTGCCTGCCCTGACTATTTGCCTGTTTTTGGATTACAATTAGGATTGCCCTTATTGGGATTTACTTTATTAAACCTCTTTTGCATATGGATTCTACTCTCCTTCGCTTTCTTAAAGCACACCACACGTTACACAAACGCATATTTTGACATTACAAGCCACACACACATGGGTGATTTTCCTGAAATTAGACTATCAAAATAAGAAGCATACAGTTACAAATCTCTCTTCATGTACTATTTTGCACATGATTTCAAATGACATCATACAAACCATTTTTTTCCACATTTAAAGGGCGTTTTGCAGGTAAAATTTTTCAACGAATTTGTGCAATTTGCTTGTTGATAATAAACATTTAAACTGTTATCCATAGTATTTTATGTTGTTGGGTATCACAAAACCCGAAGAAGTATGAAAAAGTACAGCAATTTGCAATGATTCTCCTTTCCCTCACAACGCACTGTATGACGTCACGCTGGGGAGAGAATTGACCAAAGCCGCCTTGAGAGCATTGAGAATGACTATAGAAAGACGAGTAAAGTACAGTTCTGATAGATAGATAGATAGATAGACAGACAGATAGACAGACAGATAGACAGACAGATAGATAGACAGACAGATGGATAGGCTAGTATAGAGAGATAGGCAGACAGCCAGATAGCATAACGTTAGCATATCTTCGTGTAGAAAGTAAACAAACAATTAACATACTCGTGCATGCTGGCTTGAGGGGGTCCATGATCCTGCCTGAAATGGGTGTAACTTTATGCGAACTTCAGCACAAACGGTTTTGGCAGCATGTCTCTAATCCTGGAAGGTGAGTGAAGCACGTCACGTCTGTTCGCGGGGACCAGCGACCCAAACGCACTCACTTTCTTACAGCCAGTAGCGGAATGGCAATCGAGAGAGTCGGGACTTTCCCGGGCCGATCTGATAATAGCTATACATTTCCAGTTATATTAGCAACACCGTCTGGCGGCGTGATGTGCGCCGGTTCCTGGTCAAACTGTGCAGGCAGCCTCTCTGCTCAATAAAGTATATAAAAGTGCTCAACCTGTTCGGCAGGTCCAAACATGTACAGGATTTATAAAAATACGGTGATCAATGAGCGGTTCCTCCTCAAATGGCTTAGCCTGTCGTGATGTAAAAAGCCGCCGAACGCCTGCTTATTACAGTATGTATGCGGTCGGATCCGAGTGTGCTGCAGCTGCTGACTGCTGCTGCGTATAAAATGATCGTGTGATTCGTTATAATCGCATAAACAATATAACAAAGCATCCTTTTATTTCACAAAACAATATATTTGAGATATTATTTGATAGACTAGTAAGTGTGGATTAAGGATGTTTAAAAATCTCTAGCCTGGTGGTCAGGACATGAATGGATCAAATCAGCAGATTTGCGAAGTTTTATTTATCTCCACATATATCATAAATAATAATTAGCAAGGTAACTTTGCAGTATAACACATTATATATTTCCTAAGATGTATATATGATTTCCAAATTATATACGTAAGTATTAAATAGCAATAAATGTCTCATCTATCTCTATGGCTCTGGCTGAGTCTTTCTCCACTTCTCCCCAACGTGACGTCATCGCAGAATTGCGTTAAAAAAACCGTTAATACCAAAAACGTAAAAAAAGTGGTCTTTAAGACCATTTTTGAGACATTTTAAAAATTATACACATATCTTGAGTGATTTATGTACCCATTAATCGACAGTGGTGGTTAACCTGCAACATACACTTTAAGGGGTAAAATTTCATTACCGCAACATGTTCAAGACTGGATTTGGGTTCTTTAACATGGCAATATTTATAATAAAAAAATCTAAAAAATAAAAAGCTTCAGTGCATGTTATACTATAAACATTTACAGTAAAGAAACATGTGGTATTTGATTATCATTGGTAAATGTAGAGACAATAATAAGGAATATAAATGTGTCCAAGACCAATTTTCTCATCCTCCGCAACAATTTTCAATCATTGTTTATGTTTCCTCAAGGAACATTTTCAAAAAAAATTAGTTGTAAGGGACATAATTGACTGTGACACTCAAGATGGCTACCAGGTAAGCAGTTCTTATTTTTTCTCTCAAGATAAAAGTTGAAATTTTGTTGTAGTACCTAGACAACTTTTTAGTTCTCATTACCAAAACATGAGTTTGTAAATGCATATATTTAATGTAATATCATGTTGCGGTAATCATCATTTTTGATAATGATAATCTAAAAAATGCAAATAATTCTATAGAAAATATTTTGTTAAATCCTCTAAAAATAATAGTTATAGTAAGTTCAGACCTTAATCTTATATGTGCAAAAAAAATGGCTTTATGGGCTTTTTAAAATTTCTGATGCTGGACACCTTCTAAATCTGGATTTCGTGAGAATCACCCACATGATGGGCTAAATACATGTTTTGACGAGCTTCGCATCAAAAAAGAAGTCTACTTTAGTTATTTAATGATGTGCTTACAAGCCAGACACAAATATTTTTAAGTCCTGACCTTGCCTTGAAGTCAATCTGAAGACAATGGCTAGATAACATGTATACAAAAAGAAAGACCCAGGAAACACAAATGCAGAATGCTCTTTTCATTATCTGTTTATTATCAAATAATCATCTGTTTGTTTAATGTTTACTGGAAGCTCTGGGCAACAGCTGCCGTCGCTTTTGTGTCACTTTTTTGCATTTACACTTTCTCTTTATCTCCCTCGCATTCCTGTGTCCGTCAATTCCTCCTACACTCACTCGATATCTCGCTCATTCAATCTTCTTCAGGTCGTGGCGTGTTAAAGGCGATGTGATTAATTAGCTCGTGTCACGCTCTGCTCTTTGTTAAAGGGAACAAAGAGCTCTTTACAGCTCAGATCAATGCAGACCTCCACACTTTCTCCTCTCTCCATCAGACTGAATGCAGACTTGGAAAACCAAATGCACAAATATGCAAATATAACTCATACATTTTTCTAAATAAACCAAAAATTATTCTTATTTAATATAATTTTAAATCAGGAATCTATCAAAAGGTTGCTCGACTGAAGACAAATAAGATACTGTGTGTCTGGATGCTGGCCATATTCCCGCCTGTATGCCAGCTGTTGTTTTGAGACATAGAGGTTTTGCCCTTTACACACAAAGTTATCCTTCCCAGATTACACAGCTATCAAACCAGGTACTCAGATTTGGTTATGGTATTGGTAGAGATATGTATAACCAGGCTAACTATACAGATGCGCAGTCACACTCCTACATGTGACATTTATGTATTTTATTTAATGCATGCATGCATATCAGTGGCGTCCGGTGACTTCTTTTTTCGAGGGCACTCGATGCAAAGTTGTACGTAGCCCGTCATGTGTGTGGTTCCTTATTTTAAAATATGTGTTCTGCGCGTTGACAGATCCTCTCATTACGTGTCTTGTCCAAATAAGTGCCTGCTGCATATGCATCTAAATGGTTTATGATAAAAAAGATGCTCGCGTTTGCCAGATACTCGCATAATCTCATGTGTAATCAAAGTTTACTGTTAAGGGAGTAAAATTTTGGATTCAAAGTTTACCCCAGCTGGAGCAAAATCACAGATCAATGCTGCTAAAAGTGTACATCTCAGCAGATATGAGAAACTGTAAAAAAAATGTATAGTTTATAAGCCTACAGTAAAAAAGTTGATGTTGTCTATAGCAACATCACTCGCTTTTTCCAATAGATGAATGAATTTTCTGAGAAACAGGAGCGATTGAAGGATTGCATGAATTGAGAGTCTGTGGATGAGAGTCAGAGTCATATTTCCGCCACAAGTGATTTCAGTTATCGCATTTCTGCCTGAAAACCATCTGCTATATCTAAGAGAGTCCAAAAAGATCTTCTCTCTTTTTTATCACTTTCTGCTGTACAGGAAATGAACATCCTTGATTGACAACTTAATGGATAATTTCTGTAATTCATATAAAGGAATC
This sequence comes from Misgurnus anguillicaudatus, assembly GCF_027580225.2. NCBI lineage: Eukaryota > Metazoa > Chordata > Actinopteri > Cypriniformes > Cobitidae > Misgurnus > Misgurnus anguillicaudatus. Next base: position 31,112,036 of record NC_073345.2, read on the forward strand.
ATTTAAGATCCTGGAACAAAGGCTGAAACACAGACACACAAGTTGTGAAGCTGTTTGGCACCTGTTACTTGAAGACAAGATTGATATCTGTATTGCTGACCACCCTTAAGAAGTGCATTAATTACTCCCTAATCCGCTGGTTTATTTTTGCGTCAGTCTGTTAGATGGAAGGGGCATTAACGTGGTTATTCAATTCAATTTTATTAATATAGCACTTTCACAACTGTCAATTGTTCCAAAGCAGCTTTACATTAATAAAAACAACAGAAAGCTGAAAATCACAGGACAACAAAAGTAAAGTACAGTGCCTAAAATTAATAAATGAGTGAGCAAAGTAATAATGCAACGTATAAGTAATTCTAAGTTAAGCTGATGTCAGCTGACTCCCAAGGGGTTGAAAACAGTGTTCGAATTAAGTCAAAGATTATGGGGGTCTTCTAGCTAAGCCCCCCTGGCCAAGCCCCCCATCATTATAAGGTCGCAGTGATTTTACAATCCTGGATCAACATTTTTTGTTGGTCCCAGATAACGTTAAATCAAAGAAACCCCAAATTACAGACTAAAATGCATGTTTGAGCTGCTTTGAGATAAAAACACATTTATTAACATATATTGGTGACATTGTTTTGTCTCGAGATGCACACCTGTAGCGTTTTTTTGTATGGTATGTTTGTAAAGACTTCTTAAATGACCTAATATAAATAAGGCCTAGTGCTGGATTAACCTAAACCCTGTCCAGGAAACCGCCCCAATATTGAATACTATAAAAATGTATGTTAATTAAAAGTTTTAAAAATGTAAAATAAAAGTTAAGGAAGCGGTTGTCACTAGGTGATCCCTTAAAAATGTATGTACTTTATTAAATTCAAAGGTATCAAACTAATGTTTTGCTAAAGTCTGTAATGGACCAAATAGAGAGAGAGAGAGAGAGAGAGAGAGAGAGAGAGAGAGAGAGAGAGAGAGAGAGAGAGAGAGAGAGAGAGAGAGAAATGAGCACATTGAATTAATTCATTTTATTTCCCAGAGGATTCAAATTACAAAAATATACAAAATGATGTGTCTGAGAATATTATTCTAACAAACTTCATTTCTTGCTATACAACTGTGCACAATACAATCATACAAGCATACACTTGCTTTATTTCTACTTAATGAACTGTGTTCAAAGAAAACAATTGCACGCTTGAATAAAGCCAAGATGTATAAGGTTAACTTTAATATGAATGAATAGATGTTGACTTTCAAAAATAAATCACCCCTGAAAAACATTAAAAGCATGTCCCAGTGCCTCCCTATAATTTTATTGTATTGTATTTTTTTTTGTGTATATTTTAATTGTTATCCACACACACATTGGCATCAGCCAACATTGAGCATATTTTGAATTTAATCTTGGAGAACCCAAGAAGATTTTGGGTTGCAGCAATTAACAGCGGCCAAATTTGACCCTGTGGGTTTTCCACGGTTAAACACTAAACTGATTGGATTTGCTTGTTAGGTTTCTCATAAAACAAAACTTAACTTTATTAACAGTATAATCATAAAGCCACATCCCAAACATCAGGGACTGTCTTGGCATTTGTTTCTGCCTTGGGTGCGAGTGTTTGGATAGCATGTGAGATCAGGTCTATGTTTGTACTATAAGTCTGTGTGCACATTGCAAGCATTTGGCTAAACAGTATTAGATCAATCTACTGCATCAATTAACTAATCACTCCGAAATAAAGCTTTCCCATTAACAAACTAATTCGTTAGCATTGAGTTGCACGGTGATCTTGGGATGGGCAGGGATTGTATATCACGTCATACTGAATGCATATGTCATTTTCCAGCACCAAATCAATTGTATGTGCAAGTCTTGGCCAAGGCTCTTGTTTTTCGAAATGTGAGATAGTTTACTGTACAGGGACAGAATATGGGGATTTCCTATTGCAGACAGCTGTAAAGTGCACAGGCGTATAAAAGGGGGATTCTCCTTCTTAGCACATTAATCTTTATGACAAAAGATTTCAGTATGCACACTATAAGATTTGAGATGGATAAATCACTTTATTCATTTCACTGTGGACTGTGTACACACCCATACTGTACGCATGCTATTAATTAATATACTTCCCTTTCTGTTGTTTCAGTATTGTGTTTAATGTATGCATGGAATACAAAACAACAAGATTGAATTGACAGCATCTATAGTACAAGCCTGATCTTTGGAAATTTCTCTGGACCGCTGGAGGTTGCCAACCTAAAAATAGTACAAAATACTTTTCTATTAAGTGCACATTATTTTTATGGTTATCATTACTAATTAAAGTATTATAAAGATGCCTGTTAAGTTATTAAATTGGTTCAAAGTAAAAAAAATTAAGTAAACAAGAAATATTTAAAAAATTGCAAAAAAAAAAAAAACGCTGAGGCACTGCTATCAGGGGCATCATGCACCAATTTTTTTTAAGGGGGCACAGTGTCAACAGCTCACAGAAATTTGTGCATACACAGACATCAAACGAAATATTATAGAGCTTTCAGTCTTTTACATGGCACTTACATTTCTAACAATCTGAAATCCCCCTCTTTCAAGCAAAAACCTCCAAAATAAAAGTGATGACTAACTTTAATATCAAATACTATTCAATCGGAATAATGACACATTACATTTGCATCATATTTACATCTGAAACGGCATGTTTTATTTATTTAAGTCTTAATGGCTTGTTTAATTGTGTCATTAATGCATTTTGCACAACAACAGCATTATCATATAAAATTAATGTAATTTTAAATCCATAAAGTATATAAACAACGAAAATGACATACGTGATTGATTTTAATGTTCAATAATGATTTTAAAAAATATGTTTAGATAAAATTATTAGAGGAACGGATTTTTGCATTAAATTTTACCTCATATGTGAGCATGTGAGATTCCGCGCCCGCGTGAACTCTGGCGAACTTCGGCGTTGTGCCAAGAAGATGAATCTCTACTAATATAACGTTGAGATGGTCACATTTAAAACCATACATTTTCTACACAGAGGAGGTTAACTGCACATTACCGTACTGGGGTTTGGAAATTTTGTGAGCGTATCTAACACGTTGTAATTCCTCAGATAGCCAAATGCAGTGCAAGCCAGCAACAGGAGAGAGCTCGTGAGCGCTAGTGATGGGTCGTTCGCGAACGAGCGGCTCTAAGAGCTGATTCTTTGTAGCGAACGAGCAGAGCCGAATCTTCAGACGCAGGCAGGGGAGCCGGCTCTTCTAAGGGAGCCGAGCCAGAAGAGCCGAATCTATGAAAAGAGCCGGACTGCCATCACTAAAATGTAGAGCCAGAGCTTGAGCCGAAAGAGCCGAATCAATGGAAAGAGCCGGACTGCCCATCACTAGTGAGCGCGCCCAGACGCTGATGACGTCTGCGACAGCGACTGCACTGCCTGCAGCGCCAGCTGCCGCCAGAATAAAAGTAATGTAACATGATCAAAACACTATCAAAACGGCGAAAATCTCCGAAAAGTGACAAGGATGCAGCACAGAATGTATAATAGTGTGCATATTAAATAGATTAAAAGTCAAATAACAGATTAATGGACGCTTATTTGATTTTGAGGTTGGATGCAAAATCCATTGGCTCAAAAAAACCAAGGGGGCAAGTGCCCCCTTAGTTTGAATGGGCATGACGCCTCTGACTGGTATTATAAACAAAAACTAAAACTGCATTAAAATAAATTACGCTTATGAGAGAGAGAGAGAGAAAGAGAGAGAAAAAAGAAAGAGAGAGAGAGAGAGAATCAGGTGATAATGATCATTAACTCATAAACCTGCTGATTCAGAGGTCACAGGTCATTCACATGATGCCCTCCAGGCAGACAGCATGCTGGGAAAACATGGACATCCAAATCAGGCAAACAAACCAAGCACAAACATTGATCTGACATTCCCTTTATTCACACATATGGTTGGTTTTAGCAAGTAAATTAAACCGTTAGGTCAAAACTTTGAGGGGCTACATTTTCTGCTTCAATTTTTTACGCGAGATCAAAGTGTAAATAAGCCTGCCTGGGTTTAGTGTAAATGTCCAAACCAAAAGACAGCCACACTTTGATCTCAAGTGATTTACAGTGCACTTACAGTATTGTCGGACCCCCGGTGTGACCCGGGGTTAAATGCTTTGTACTAGGCACTCTGTGCAACGCTCAGTGCTTGATTCAGATCAGCAACCTTTCCGGTTACAAGCCCAGAGCCTTAAAGGGATTGTTCACCCAAAAATGAAAACCTGTCATCATTGTTTTAAACCCAGTCCAGATGTTTCTCAAAGATTTGGTTTAGAAATACCAGCAGGTGATAAAGCTTAACTCTACACATCACTTGCTGTAGTATCCACTGTGTAGAGGACTCCATCTTTAAAATATTATTACAATGCTTTTATGTCATGCTTTCCCTTGATGTGAAAAATGATGAGCCAAACGCATTGAATGAATTATTTTTTAAAGAAAATGTGAGCGCTGCTTTTCTATGCAAAACCCACCACAATATTTGAGTGGTGACTGGTCATGTAGTTAAAATGGTAGAGCAATGCATTAGTAATGTAAATTATAGTAAATGCATAAATGAAAATGGTTAATGTGTGGTTTATGTGTTTGCGATAAAAGAGCCAACCCCAAATTACTATATAAGACTTTACTGACTGTCTTATCATAGGCTTAAAAAATTATCCAAATATTTTTGGGTGATTCTCACGAAATCCAGATTTAGAAGGTGTCCAGCATCAGAATTTATAAAAAGCCCTTGAAGCCATTTTTTTGCACATATAAGATTAATGCCTGAACTTACTATAACCATTATTTTTAGAGGATTTAAAAAATATTTCCTATGATTTAAATTTTTTTAGATTATCATTATCAAAAATTATCATTACCGCAACATGATATTACATTAAATATATGCATTTACAAACTCATGTTTCGAAAATGAGAACTGGAGGGAAAAAATAAGAACTGCTTACCTGGTAGCCATCTTGAGGGTCACAGTCAATTTTGTCCCTTCCAACAATTTTTTTGAAAATGTTAGTTCCTTGAGAGCTTAAACAATGATTGAAAATTGTTGCGGAGGATGAGAAAATTGGTCTTGGACACATTTATATTCCTTATTATTGTCTCTACATTTACCAATGATCACATGTTTCTTTACTGTAAATTTTATAGTATAACATGCACTGAAGCTTTTTATTTTTTATTTTATAATATATTTCCATGTCAAAGAACCCAAATCCAGTCATGGACACGTTGCGGTAATGAACATTTTCCCCTTAAATGTGGAAAAAACAACAAAATTGTTTTTTATGATGTCATTTGAAATCATGTACAAAATAGTAAATGAAGAGATGTTTATAACTGTATACTTATTTTGATAGCATTTACTTTTTTATTATCAAAATGTTTCATGACACATCGCAACTCTAATTGCGTGAAAATCTCCCTTTTGCTGGTACACAATTTAAGGTATCATTCATGTTCATAGCACCAAAGATGCAGCTTTACAAATGTCAGACATTCAGAAGGGGTTAGAACGCCTTCTTTTCTGATTTGTCTTTGCCTCCCAGACCACGGATGGCCTTTATATAGTTTATTTCAATAATGCTGAAATAGCCGTTTTCGAAAAAAACATTGTATTAAATGGTTCATGGGACGCGACTGACATTTCACCCCCTCTATATTCCTCGCCTACTTATTTTTCCAGAGAATTCTCCTCAGATTTTCCAGTTTTCAAAGGAATAAAAGGTCACCGATATTGGGAGACAGAAAGAGACAAAGACTATAAACTTGAGGCTTAACCCTTACACTGCTGGGGAATTTTGTTCATGCAGTGCATCCAAACATTACATAATTGGCTTAGCAGGTTACGTTTGTGCTTGGGTGTGACAAATCCTGTGGTCTCTGCAAAAATACTTTAGACCGAAACAATCGCATGCAAGTGATGGGATATACGCACATCATTGAATGGTTGCCATGGCATGAAACTGTAAATGCTTACTGTAAGTTCAGGCCCTGTTGGCAAGCTGTCATAGCGGTTACACCCACTAGGATGTGCTGTGGTTGAGAGATGTGTTTGGATGACTGTTTCTGGAAGATGCAACATTTATTTTAATGCTGCAATTAAAATAATTTGAGGGATTTATGTAGAGGAAAGACTTTTAAGACCTCCAAGCTAGTAAAATAAATATGTGGATCAGCCAATTAGACATGTGTAAACAGAATCAAACTCTAAACTATTATGAGATTTCTGCTAAACCTCATAAAGGGAAAGAGAGCAATTTCTATACATCTAGTGACACCAAACACAGTTTCAGAATGAAGGATTGTTTTTATAAAGATGAACAAAATACTTTTTGTGATCTTACTGAGACAAATGCACTAAATTTACGCTATTGGTTTAGCAAAAGGTTAAAGGGATAGTTTTCTCCAAAAATTAAAATTCTGTCATCATATACTCACCTTCATGTTGTTACAAACACAAGAAAAGATATTTGAGGAATTTTTGTACCCAAACCGATAATGAGGAAAATTGAATACTAAGTGAATGGGGCTCATGATTGGTTTGGTTACAAACATTCCTTAAAGGTGCATTGTGTAACTTTTAGAAGAGTCTCTTAACAAAAATGCAATATAATCTACATAACTATATTATCAGTGGTGTATAAAGACCTAATGAACTGTATTCCTTACTGTGGGTTCACACCAGTCGCGTTTGAGACGTCAAATTTGCGTCTACCGCGTCTAGTTTGCCGCTTGAACGTTTTGAGTTTTCTCGCTTTATTCGCACGTGAAATTCTGGTCATCGAGACATTCACGCGGAAATTCGCGTCATGGGAAGGGCTTCTGCGACTCCTGTAGTCACGTCACTACTAGAGTAAGCGAGGCGTTTTTCCACCAAAGTTCAAATTTTCAACTTGCGCATTTTCTGCGCCACCGCACAATTTGCGCCATTCGTGTGAACTAGACGCATGAATGAATGCGGATTTGTGTCTACCGTGCTGCTCTAAACGCCTCATTCGCGCCTCAAGACCTCCAGATGCGCAACAACGTGTCTTCAAATTGACTTAACATTGAAATCATTCGCGCTTGATGCCTCTACCGCGGCTGGTGTGAATGCAGCATTACAATAAGCCATTTTTATCTCTATACATGGAAGTCTCCGTCATGTTTCTACAGTAGCCATAAACAGCCCTAAAACTGCTCTAAAGAGCGCATTTCATCCCTACGTTGTCTCAGACGATGAAGTGTTTATGGCAGCTACCATATGCGTTTAAAAAAATTGAGGGGTGAGCTGTTGGTTGCAATTCGCAATTTCACCACTAGATGCTCCTAAAATTTACACACACCACCTTTAAAATATCTTCTCTTGTGTCCCCTAGAATAAAGAAATGTATACAGGTTTGTAACAACATGAAGATAAGAAAAATTATGAGAATTTTTATTTTTGGGTGAACTATCCCTTTAACATGTCAGCCAGTGTGCGACAAACACAGCAATATTTTAAAAAGTGACACAGCATTATCACTGTTAGGAAAGTTAGCCTATAAATTCCTTACAAACTAATGTCCCTGTAAATTAAACTAGGATAAGAAAAGCATGTTCTCAATTATCTTTGCTTTACAAAATTACTGTTCACATTTTAACTTGTATACCCTGTGAGTACTTGGACCTGAATACATAATAACCCGTTTGTGGCAGTGACATGGATCACAGCGCCCCCTGATGTGTGCTTCAGTTTCTTCATTTTTACATTCTGACTTTCATCATTGGCATTGTTTCCAGTTGATTGTGCAACTGATTACTATGCCTTGGCCAAATAAGGGATTTTTTTTTAGAAGTGGAGGTTTTTTGCCTAAAGAGCTTGCATGCACTTAGAGGGTTTTGCAGCGAAAGAAATTTGTTAAATACCAATAAAATGACTAAAGTGACATCTGTGAAAATAAGGCATTTAATTTACTGGCTAATAACATTTCATTGCCATTAAAGTAAAATTACTGAACCTAAGAAAACATGGCTTTTATGTTTATGCTTTGTATTTAAAAAAAAATGTCAGAGGCATTTAGGGGGTTTTGCATCTGAACTCCTCCACTATTTTTGTTGGATCATAAACATGTTCTCATCCAATAGCAGGTTATTGGTTTTATTGAAAAGTTTACTTTTTAATAGCATTAGCTTAGGAAGACAAAGTAGTACAGTACAGTGTCTCTGTTTTAATACCGAATACAGTATGGATGTTGTGTTTCAAGATCTGTATGGCTGAACTGAACAGAGGCTTTAGTGGCAACACACATTCCTTACAGGCCAACTCTCAATTTTTCACATAACGCAACTCACTGTGTGAATTACTACACTACATCAGTGCCAGCTATTCACAAGTCAAGACACACACACACATGCGTGCAAAGCATTGAGTGACATGTGGCAGTTTAAAGGCATTACTGCTATGTTGCCATCTCTTAGTGGCTTAGTGATAAACGTAAAATTTAAACAATGTCTGTTATCATGTAACATTGTGTCCTAAGCAGGCATGATGTGGAATGTGATGCAGTTCTTATTGAGAGCAAAAGCATTGCTGTGAAATCACAGTTTAATATAAAGCTACTGTATGCAGAGTGATGTTTTCCACCAATTACAAGTATAAGACGCAACAAAAGACATGAGACATAACACGTACAGAAAACAACACCAGGACACATCACGAGTACAATAAACAAATTGTAAATGAATGAAATAAATTTAAAAAAACACAACAAACAGTAAATTTAGCCAGTGAGTTACGGTTTATGTGGTTCTGTCATTTTAATTGAGTAATATATGCTTTTAAATTGTTAAAGACAGAAATAATCTTTGCTCAGCTTTGCCACATCACAAACAGTCTCTGTTGCTCATCTTTCCTCAAAACAGCTTTCATTAAAATTTAATGAGTTCCAGTCGCAAAACTGGAAATGTGCCAAAAAAGAGTATCTTTGAATAGCCCAGATAATCTGATTGGAATGAGATTTTGACATTTTAAACACTTGGGACAATTTTTTTGACTATTTTTTTCTTACAGTGTGTCCACATATAAACACAATAACTCTATGTAGTGTTGTGCAGTTTGGTATGGTGGGGATTGTTAGGTTAGGGTATGGGTACGGTAGCAGAGTAAATTTTCCAAGCATCTGTGCTTTGTCTTGGGGGAAAAATGTACTTTACTAAAAATGTTCACTACAGCATAGAATCACACTTTTATATTGCATATTAAAATTGATTTAATACCTAATTACATAAAAATTGTGTACTGTTCTTGAGTAAAAGAACAAAAGTGTTTAATGTACTTAAATAATAAATATAAACCAAAAACTTGAAATTATGAAATGTAGTGGAGTAAAAATTAATATAGTACATTACAGTGCAATATAGTACAGTATATATTGCACAGTACAGTATAGTACTGTAGAGTATAGTAGAGTATACATTGTACAGTACAGTACATTATAGTATTCTAGAGTATAGTACAGTATATACTGCACAGTACAGTATAGTATTGTAGAGTATAGTAGAGTACTGTAGGGTAGAGTATACATTGTACAGTACACATTACAGTACAATATAGCACAGTATATATTGTACAGTACAGTGCAGTACAGTACACATCACAGTGCAATATAGTACAGTATATGTTGTACAGTACAGTACAGTACACATTACAGTACAATATAGTACAGTATATATTGCACAGTACAGTATAGTATTGTAGAGTATAGTACAGTTTAGTATATTATAGTATAGTATAGTACAGTACAGTATAATATAGTATAATGCAGTGCATAGTACAGAATGGTATAATGCACAGTATAGTATAGTACAGTACATTGCACAGTATAGTATAATGCACATTATAGTATAGTATAGTGCACAGTACAGTACAGTATAGTACAGTATAGTACAGTACAGTACAGTACAGTGCAAAATATAGTATAGTATTAGTGCACAGTATAATATAATATAGTATAGTATAGCATAGTATAGCATAGTATAGTGCACATTATATGCAGAATATAGTATAGTATAGTATAGTATAGTGCATATTATAGTATAGTATAGTATAGTATAGTATAATACAGTACAGAGCAGTGCACAGTATAGTATAGTATAGTATAGTGCACAGTATAGTATAGCATAGTGCATAGTATAGTATAGCACAGCATAGTATAGTACAGTATAGTACAGTACAGTACAGAGCAGTGCACAGTATAGTATAGTGCATAGTATAGTATAGTACAGTACATTACAGTACAGTACATATGGCATGGTATATATTGTAGAGTACACTATAATTTAAAATAAGATAGTACACTAAATATATACTACTTACACCAATAATGCACTCAACCTGGTTTCACAGACCAGGCTTAAGGCTAGTCCTAGATTAAAACACATGTTTAAGCTGTCTCAACTGAAAATAACTTGCACAGACATAATAAAATATGCCAGTCCCATTGATTTGTCTCAAGATTCACACAGTGAAAATCATTTATTATACATTTATTATAAATAAACATGAAAACAAAAGCCCGCGAGGGGGCAACACAACATTAAACATGAATTACTAACACTGACTAGACATAAACACTCAGATGAAATCATTAAACTAAAAGAACACGAAAGACTGCATAACATGACACGATACAGCACAATGATCCAGCACAAGACAAGAGACAAGAGGAGATTAAATAGGGGAAACTAAACAAGATAATGAGGGCAACACAGGTGAGAGGGATGAACTGATAATTAATAATTAACAGTGAGAACAAGGGGCGGGGACTAGAGACGAGACACCAGAGGCACATGCCACAATAAACAAGGCATGAGCCTCCACACAAAACAAGAGACTGTCAGAACCCTGCCACCACCACTATAAAACATAAACATAAATATAAAATAGACTCTCGTGGCAGAGTCCTGACACACACGTCTTTTTCTAAGGCATGTTTATAAAAGATGCTTAAACAGCTTCATTTAACTAAGGCCTAATCCTGGTTTTAACTGAACGTTTTTTGTGAAACCAGGCCCCAGTGTAACAGACTGCATGCTATATTTTCCACAAACAACATTAACACACATATTTAATGTTTTTGGTAACATCTTACAATAAAGTTGTAACTTTAACATTATAATGCCCAATGAACTTACATGAACTATTGCATCGACATTTAATAACGTCAACAAAGATTAACAAAATGCTGAAAATCAACTAAATATTGATCGTTGTTAATACATGTTAGTAAATGCATTTACTAATAATGTTAATGTTATAACAATTTCTTCATCAATCTTTTCACAATCTTTATCCACTCTTTATCCTATGCTTTGAAAGAAAGATAACATGTGTTGTATGTGTGTACAAGATTTGGCTGAGAGTTGTGCAAATGTTTATTCAATGAGATCATTATAATTAAAACCAGTAGCATGATAACAGATAACAGATCGCACCCCTATATAAAGCTGTATACTGATAGGGTTAAATGGTTACATTTAATAAAGCTCAAGGTTAGTAACACTAAATAAATTAGCATAGCAAATAAAGATGCTGTAACACGCCATTACCAGCAAAATCAAAAAGAAATAGCTCAAATGAATCAGAGATTGATTTTAATTTGCTCTATGAGTTTGGAGTCCTCCTGGGCAGCAGGTTGACAGATGATTGGAAGTGAATACTTGCTTGTTTCTATTGGTTGGCTTTAGCCCTCTGACCCCAAGAGTTTCTTATGCTGATGAAATGTTCTCCCCAGGGCCAACATTACAGTTACAGGAAGGAAAATGCAGGGGATTTACTTGTCAAATAGCATTACCGTCAATTGCATGACACTACAGGAAGCAATTTAGAAAAGATTATTGTTGTGAGATTATAACTCATTAAAAACAAAGTAAACAAAGAAATGACCCTCAAAAGACCCGACACAGCACTGTTAAATGTTCTGTTTATTGCCTACACAAACTTATCCGCTTTCTATAAAACCCTCAGTTCAAAGCCAGAAAGTGATCACATTTAATGTCACATTTGGTTATGAAAATACACACAGACTATGAAGCACACACTTAAAGTTTTGAATTAAGACACAAATCTGGTCATTCCTTACGCAATCTTACATGCATGTGTGTGTTTCTGTTATTGAAACATAACAGAAATCATTTTGGATTCCGTCAGTTCTGTGAAGTCCATATGTTTGAGGAGTCTGAATGTCTGTGATGCATCAGATGTGTGTTTGTTTGAAACATCAGGATGCTTGGGTTTCCTGCACATATGCGTGTCACTTGTGATGGTGTTAGATGCTGATAATTAACACACTCGAAATGAAAAACATGGTTAAGAGGTTTGGATAAGGGTGAACACTTTTAGGCACTATAGATTAAAGCATGCATTTGCATGAAACAAATAAAAGAAAACATTTAAATTCAATATCATTTATATTGAAATTTTATGTTGTTCATATTTCTGTGAAATCCAGACTCAAGTCTCATAATCTAATGATGAGATCAAGAGCATCAAAGTTAGATTTCGATTGCTGATTGATTTCAAACTTTAACATGACCTTACGCAGTCACTATTAAATATATTAAGATTATTTTTCACAGACCGTTCTTTACATTATGTAGGGTGGTGTTATGTAAAAAAACAGTAAATCACAAAAATAGCTGGGTTTCACAGGCAGGGTTACATTACTCTTTGGTGGATGTTGAATTACTGTAATGTCAGGGTTTAGTGATGCAGTAAGGACACACTGCCCTCTTGTGGATATCTAAAGCAGTATCCTAATAACATTATAAACATGTACTGTACAGCAATCTTTATACCCACCAAAGATATTTAATGTATTTATTTTTTGTAAGTTTTTATTTTATATCCAAATTAGGATATGTTTTTGTATTTATTATTTAATAAGCACACTTCTTACATAATAGATGGCGACTGTCCAGCACCCTGCCCAAGCCTTCTCAAATGTGTTTTTATGAGATATGTGTTGTATCACTAATGTGCTATTGTAATTGTGCGTCCTGTTATTTTGAACCAAGAATTGGGTCTAAAAGGGATAAAACGTGACTGTTGAGTTGTAATTCAAGCTATGCTAGGTTGTTTCAAACCAAAATGGAGGATTGTTTTAACTTGTTGGGTCACATATAAACTTTTCTTGGGATAATTTAACCCAACAGCTGAGTTCGTCCTTTTTTGACCCAATGCTGGGTTGAAGATAAAACAACATTTTTGGAGTGTACGTGATTGTTCAAAAGAGATTAATCCCAAAACATTCATGGACACCAACAAATTATTTTTTCTTCGTCTTTTTTTCTTTAAAAAGCATGAAATTAAAACAACTTGGTTTTGCAAGTCAAATCAACCTACTATTTTAAAGGGACATTCCACTTTTTTTGAAAATATGCTAATTTTCCAGCCCTATAGTTAAACATTTGGAATACATTCAGCTGATCTCTGGGTCTGGCGCTATAGCGTAGCTTAGCACAATCCATTAAATCTAATTAGACCATTAGCATCGTGCTAAAACATAACCAAACTATACTCTCAAACTGGTGTAATAATCAAGGATTTTGCTGATGTAACATGGCTGCAGGAGGCGTAGTAATATTACGCACTGCCCGAACATTTTTCCCTGCCATACGCACAACCGGCGCAACGTCATAGAATGTCTCTGAACAGGTTCACGCCCCCTTTTGGGGGAAATCGCACTAGAGGTTCCATTGACTTCCATTCAAAATAGCGGAACAAAGCAACCTTCGTACACAGCCGGCAGGCGTAAATAACTTATGAAATCACTCAGATTAAACATGTTGAGTAATTATCTGTCCACCCTGCCGGCCATAGAGCGCGAAAGATACATTAACACATTTAATTTGGTCAACACAAAAACATGTCCCCTTCACTCCCCCAGCATCAAATTTGTGTAACAACGCTCCCTATTGGCCAGAGGTGTCTTACCCGGACATTAAACACGAACCTCATCAAGTCAACAGGGAAGCAAGTGAATGATTTTACTTCGTATTTGAAAGTTACTTCGTATTTATTTATTATGTCTTTATATTTAGAGTAATGAGTGCACTTTTCCGTCGAGTCATACAACTAACTGGCTTAGCGATATTTCCAGCAATCACTGGATGGCGTTGTTACACAAAATTTGACCCTGTGAGAATGAAAGGGACATGTTTTTATATTGACCAAATTAAATGTGTTAATGTATCTTTCGCGCTCTATGGCAGGCAGGATGGACAGATAAATACTCGACATGTTTAATCTGAGTGATTTCATATGTTATTTACGCCTGCCGGCTGTGTAAAAACGTTGCTTTGTTCCGCTGTTTTGAATGGAAGCCAATGGAGGCGCTGCTTTTTTATCCCCCGAAAAGGGGCGGTGACGAAATTTACAGTCAAGTTCCCGGATGTGCCGGTAGTCCGTATTGAAAGTAACCAAGGGGACTATTTTCGGGCAGTGCATAATATCACCAAGCCTGCTGCACCTATGTTACAGCAGCAAAGTCCTTGATTATTATGCCAGAATAGGAGTATAGTTCCTAGACATATCTGTCTAGAAAATCGCAGCTTTTAATTTTCTGTCGGTCTTAGTACACAATGTTACTACAGAAGAGTCAAATTTTCAATAGGTAAAATATCTAAACTCTTGGTTATGATTTAGCGCAATGCTAATGCAGTGGTGTAGTCTACGTGATACGCAGGTATACGCCGTATACCCACTAGAAATTGTCAAGGATTTCCGTATACCCACTAAAAATAGCTTGAGGATGCGTAACAGCATGGTTTTCTGACATTTCAAACTTTTAGTCATAATTCAGATGTAAAGCACTGACCAGTAGCATGCTACACTTGCTATTTTAGCGGGTTGAACTGCATATATATAAGGCTATCAATTTGGTGTGTTTGAATTCCTGCCGAACTGCGCGATCCGATTCGCGTATGAAATCAAATTACCATAGCGGCGCGAAAGTGACTGGGGAGCAGACTGGTGTGGTACCAGAAGAACCCACAGTCGAGTGACAGCAAAGTACCGCGAGAGCGATTGCATTTATCACATGGAGAAATCTGTTTTGAATCGCTCTCGCGGTACTTTGACATCACCAAAGGGTCTGCTTAGCGCCAAATGAAGTCGAACCTGCAGTGTAGCTGTTCACGCGACACTGTAAACAAACCATGTGAAGTGAACGAGCTGCTGCTATATAAAATCCGGAGACTTAACAACGCACATGTGAGTAAACAACATTTAAAACACCGGTCCAGTTTATTACTTTATCTGGAGGTAAGGCTCCAAATGCAATAAAATAAGCCCGTAATTATATCCTGATTGTTTTAGCTTTCAGCATGTTTGCTTGTGCTTCATAGTGTTAAAATTTCCTTCTCTGTGTTAATTTATATATCTACGTTCAAGATGTATATGATCTTAAACTTTTGTGAGGAAAATCATGTCTGCGTTGATGTTCAGTTCAGACTTGCAAATTAAAGATAATTTTCTTCACTTTGGTTTGGGTGTCTAATATTAGGCTACACGATGGTCTTGTAATAATAATTAAGTAAAAGCCTATTTTCATTTTTAGACACTGCTTGTATTATATGCATAAAATAAGCTTTTATTTCAATGACTATGCAAATTAGAGTTAATTCATGGTCATCTTAAATGTGTATTAATTAAAAACATTTACACCATTAAATTACACATGGTAATGTTATCAATAGTTGTCAGATAATAGCTATTGAAAGAGTGTATATTTTTTTCTCCTTCAATGCATGTGTTAGCCACGGATTGAAGATTGGAAACAGTTTATTTAATTTTAATTAACAGTTGAGTAACTTTTGGCCCTGAGTTAGATGTTGATTAACACTAAACCAGTCTAAAAATCCATCCAGTTTCCCCAGCTGTAAACCCATTGACTGTTAAAGTATTTTTTTCTTATAATAAACTGACATGTTGATAACACATTCAGTTTATGTGTTTATGAGTACTTTCAGAATGCTCTCGATTACATGAAGATCCATACTGTATGCATCTGTAAGTGTGGTGGTGCTTATGGGGTGTCACTCTGGGACGAGTGAGCATAAGGGTGAGAGGGAAAAATGACAGTATACTCACTACAAAAATCTAGACTACACCACTGTGCTAATGGTCTAATTAGATTCAACGGATTGTGCTAAGCTATGCTAAAAGTGCTAGCACCAGACCCAGAAATCGGCTGAATGAATTCCAAAACGTTAAAAATCAAATGTTTTGGGGAGCCGGAAAATGAGCATATTTTTAAAAAAAGTGGAACAGTGGAAGTTTTGACTTAAAAAAGTTGACATACTTAAACTGTTTAACTTAAGTTAAAGTAACATAAAAATATATGTCGATTCGATTTGACAAAAATGCTGCATTTTATTTTTACAGTGTAGCCTACTCTCTCTCCCATCATCCCATCAACTCAAAATACAGAACACTTTCTTTTTGAAACAAATGTCCTTACAAAAATACAAATTCTGTATATACAGATTTCTGCAACAGCGCAACAATATAAGATGATTTACAATTTTACATTTCACCCTTACACTTTCAAATAACCTCAAAGCACTGCAGATATAAACATCATTAATCAACCTTACCATCCATGAATCAATTTCTGAAAGTTATTCAACATGTTTGAAACAAGATTGAATCAGATGCTACTGCAGTGTCTAAGATGTTTATATTAACAGTAGAGGAAGACAGAAAACAGATGCCTTACACACAAACTGAATGTGTGGCCTCATACATTTCTGAATTTGATTTCAATAAAACACAATCACAAAAAATCAAATCAAAAGATTTATTCCCAAAATATACAAAACATAATGTGTTAAATCAACAGCTCTCTACATACTCATGTGAAGAGAATGTGATTGTGTTTAATGTACAAATAAGAAAAGCAGCAATCTGGACAGGTGGCTGAATAAATGTGTTTACTTTTCAGATCAAGGTTGTGAGAGAATACATGATCTTACACAAGCAGACATCAGAAAATAAGGTAAATAAATGTTCCCAAGCTGCCACTGGGGCAGTACTCTTAAAAAAGTAAATTTAGGTACAAATGTGTATACATTGTTATCATTGAGGTACTCTTTGTTATAAATATGTACTTATTAGGTACCAATATTTTTTTTAGGTGCAGACCTACTTTTTTGACACTTATAGGGACAATTTTTGACCACATTTTCTGACGGTGTTATATAAACTGATAGTAAATTTGCCCTGTTTAGTAATTCTGTAAATGCTATTATTTCTTCACATCAAAAACATGCTTTCTTCATACCTATAAAAATAAAAATGTAAGACCATTTACGTGGCCATTACGAAGCTGTGAAATCACTACAGTATATTTCTCTCAGCATTAGGCCTATATTCTAGTTATTATTATAACATCTTTTAGTCAACTTGTTAACAAAACACACTGAGAAATGAAACACTGCAGATCCAGAAAGTTCCAGTAAGAAAAACAAGTTTGCTCTTTTTTGACTATTTTTAGGATTAGAAGGTAGTTTACTTGAACTATGCAATTTCATTTCATGTAAACACATTGAGATATATCAGCATCTTTCTTTATGTAATCTGTTTACCCTTCACCGTCCTTCATAAAAATGTGTCTGCACAGATTTCCTCGTGAAACAGGAAACGGCAGCAAAGATTTGTTATCTAAAGCAGTAAGAGGTCATGGTTTCACAGAGACATGGGCGTGCAAATATGCAGTCTTGTTTTTCTTGGAGTCGCAGTGTTCTGGTGCTGGATACATGAACAGTCACCATAATGGATTATAAAGCCATTTAAATATCATGAGTGTCAATTAAGACTGTTAGACTGGAGACAAACAAATTGATGAAAATGTGTCTAGTTAGATCAGTGGGATCTTTATCACATCAGGCATCAGTGTAATGCAATAAAGGCTTATGGGTCAAACCATGCAACCAAACATCACATTTTCACCATTTATCAAAAGATTGAAAACATTGTAAAAAATTAAACATAAGATCAACTTAAAAAATTACTTACACCTATTTTTTTTCAATTAAAATTTTTCACTTAAAGCATGTTTCACTAAAACATATAGTTGAAATAACTTTTTTTTGTAGATGTTGCCATTTAAAGGATTTTTTCACGGTTTCACATATTACAGTGAAGCTACACTTTAAAAATAACGTGTTCATCTATCTATTTATCTGTTTATGCAAAAATCAGACACAGTGTCTGTTTTATAATCGCTCCCATATGGGAATTGATGTCTGTGATGTCATCGCACTGTAACGCGCATCACTGTGCAGAGGGCGCGCGTCAGTGTTGAGACTCCGGGTGAAGAATAACGGGACAATATAAAGACATTCTCAAGTTTTGACGTCGTTATTGAATTTATTTCTTAGCGGCTGGGATCAATCTGTCCTCATGGAGGTGAAAACTATCTTACTTCTGACTTTAGCTGCACATACATGCATTGCAGCCATCTTTAACGGTGAGTCTTTTAAATCAGTTCAACCACGCGTTAAAAACGCGTCTGTTTTAAATTAAAATAGCTAAGTTAACTTAATAAACATACATAACTAAATAAAACATTTTCGTGTTTTCGTGTTTTAAAATAAACATTAGGAAAACTGTATTGGCTAACTTTTATTTTTATTATACATAAATATTATTAATCCACGTGTTTGTGTTATACTTTTATACTTTATGTCGATGGGTAGCAAACGCATAAGGATTGTGTATCCTAATGTAAACAAAGAGTTTTACCACAGTGTTAACCAGTTGCTTTAACTTGTTTTAACACAACTCAAAAATAACATATATAACTAGATAAAATTTTTTCGCGTTCTCGTGTTTGAAAAAAAATAGACAATGTTATTTTATTCTACACAGGCCTAAATAGTATTAGGCTAATCCACATATTTGTGCTAAATAGCCTATTTTTATATATGGTAAATAATATTTTAAATAGTTGTATACCTGTAGAATATGTCACAATGCAGTATTTTCACATTTACAAGTTAACATGAACAGTTTTAAAATGTAGGATTTATAAACATTCACAAAGATAAACAGTTTTAATTCAATATTTTAGAGGATATTGAATTAGTATTGATATATAAAATCTAATAAATAAAAACATATATTAGTAAATATAGTAGATAATTAAGTCAATATTGTTCTGGTATATTTTAAAGAAACATATTTGGTTAAGTTTTCCCCAAAACATATTTCTTTCTAACTTTTTTAAAATCTGATGAACCTTTTTCCAGTACAGAGAACTTTTTGTACAGCAGAAAAGTTTTGTGGACGTTAAAGGCTCTTTATGAAACATTACATCCTGAACATTTTAGGAACCTTAATTCTTCAGAGTAAATAAAGAAAAATATTTTAAAGGCTTCCAGGCACAAAGGAAACAATCACACATACTTTCAGATTTGAATAGGCCTATTAGGCGGATCCCAGCATTCCTTAAACTGTAAAGGAAATGACCCTGTGTGTGTGTTCTGCTTGGGAATATTTGGTTTTATCTTTAGTGCTTCAGATGTGTCCGGAGTGTTTATGTCTTTGATGTGTTTTATGTTTGGTTACAGATAGCTCAGAAGACAGTCTAACTAATAAAACAGCTAATAATGGGTCATCTCCCTCTGAAACTATACCAGGTCTGTGGTATCAATTACTACATTAACATTATATCTTACAATTGTGACCCTGCCTGTGAAAACCCATCTTAAGTCATACTGTTTTCTACATAAAATCATCCTATAAAAAACATTGTTTGAGTAAGGTCATGTGAAAGATTGAATCAATAGTCCCTTTCACACATACAGTCTTTACTGGTAATTTACTGGTAAATTGCAGTTAACATGTCATGTGTGAACAGAACCTTTCTGGTAAATCAGTGCTCCCAATTTACCAGTAAGACAGGTTGTAAGATTAACGGTAATTTACCGGTAAGCGCTGTGTGTGAACGAAAAATATAGCATTACCGGCATTTAGATGACGTCAGACCGCGCTGACAGATCGGGCGGGCCAATCAGAAAGTTTTTTATACAGGTGACGCGGTTTCCCCCAGACTGTTTGCGGACGTTTCCACACACATGTTGCTTAAAAGTCGAGCACACCTGAAGTTAACATCCACATTTCTTCACCAAAGTTGTTTAAAACAGCTACCATCTAATTGCCAAATTGCCGACGTCCTTAGCACACCATCTGTGAAGCCTAATGTGCAAACGCGCAGGTTCCGTTTGAGGCCGCCTAACGCAATGTTGTTTGGTCACGAGCAACTTCGCGACCATTTGCCACAGATGTGAAAACAACAAAATACGGACCGTGGATATTAAGTCATAACCCGCCGTTTACAAATACGACACGTACGGAGCTCGCCGGCCGCGCGCCACAGGTAACTTCCGCTTTCTCTCCGAGTTTACCGGTATTTTGATACTGATGTGTGAATGATGTCTTACTGGTAAAAAGACGGAACGTCACTGCATGTGTGAACAGCACATTTTTGTATTTACTGGTAAATTAATTCTGGTAAATTCATGGAAATTTACAAGAATTACTGTGTGAAAGAGGCTAATGTGATTGAATTTAAACTTTGATGCTTCTAATCTCATCATCATTAGATAATGAGACTTTAGCCTGCACATACAGGGTTACAAATCACTATTGTAAACATTAGTAGTCGAATGTGTTATATGAGCATGAGCATGTTAAAGGGACACTCCACTTTTTTGAAAAATACTAATTTTCCAGCTCCTGTAGAGTTAAACATTTGATTTTACAGTTTTGGAATCCATTCAGATGATCTCTGGGACTGGCACTAGCACTTTTAGCATAGCTTAGCATAATCCATTGAATCTGATTAAACCATTAGCATTGAGCAAAAAACCCCAAAGAGTTTTGATATAAAAATTAAAGGTTCATTGTGTAAATTTTAGCGGCATCTAGTGGCGAGGTTGTGAATTGCAACCAACGGCTCACCCCTCGCTTTTGAAACAAATAGAGAAGCTACTGTTAAAGCAACCATCGGACAAACATGTCATCATCGTAGACAACTTAATAAAACAAGTTTGTCCGTTAAGGGCTTCGGTAGAAACATGGCGGCCCAAAATGGCGACTTCCATGTAAGGGGACCCTCTAGATACACCCCTGATAATATAGATTTTTTGTATTATTTTGCATTTCTGTGAAAAGATCCTTCTAAAAATTACACACTGCACATTTAAAGGAGGCGCAATGATATTACGTAGTGCCCGAAAATAGTCCCCTGCTATTGAAAGTTGCCAAGGGGACTATTTTCGGACAGTGCGTAATATCATTGCGCCTCCTGCAGCCATGTTACGGCAGCAAAATCCTTGATTATAATTTATTACCCAGAATGAGAGTATAGTCCTAGACATATCTGCCTAAAAAATCACAACTTTTAATTTTCTGTCGGTCTTAGTACACGATGTAACTACAGAAGTGTCAAATTTTAAATAGGAAAATTATCGAAAGTCTTTGGTAATTTTAGCGTGAAGCTAATGGTCTAATCAGATTTAATGGATTATGCTAAGCTATGCTAAAAGTGGTTCCGCCAGACCCGGAGATCGGCTGAATGGATTCCAAAAAGGTAAAAATCAAATGTTTATCTCTAGGGGAGCTGGAAAATAAGCATATTTTCAAAAAAGTGGAGTGTCCCTTTGAAAGGTTCAATGCTTATGCGACTTGGAAAAGATATGTATAAAGCAGTCTATCACACATGGATCTAATAAACAGACTCCTACTGGCATTGTTTTTATCAGAAGAAATGGTCATGTGTTTGTCTTGGCTAGCTTGTAAAATGCTCGAAGCAACTCCTGTTTGCCTCTATTACTGTTATGAGACCTTGACCAATGTTATGTATGGTTACAGTGCCCAATGGACGCGGCTTCTCTGTTAACATTGTCTATGGTACCCAGACTGATGAGCCAATAGACTACAATGATTCTTTAGAACTTCCTACAAACACCAGACAAGGTATAGTATCCAGGATGTTACATGTAATAACTTATACTGTTTCTCAAAGTCTTAATATAAAATCTTTTTGTGTGCGCATTCACAGGAAGACGCCATTCAGTCATGGGTGTTACAGAAGTGCCGAATGAGAATAATAATGGTAGACGTTTGTGCAACAGCACTGATCCAGGTGGAGTGAAATGTAACCGGACTAAACCACTCGTAAAGAAGTATATTATCTCAAAAGATGCTGTGCTCTTCCTCAAAAGCCTGCTGGTCACACGTGTCATGCCCTCTTTTTACATCCTCCTCTTCCTCGTTAGTTTTTCCTTAAATGCATTGGCTCTGGTGACGTTCACCTGTAGGATTAAAACAAAGAAACCGGCTGTGATCTACATGTCAAACCTGGCGTGTGTGGATCTGCTCTTCACCCTGCTGCTTCCTCTGAAGATCCACTATCATCTGAACGGATCTGATTGGGTGTTTGGTGAGGTGGCGTGTCGCGGGCTAAGCGCTGCTTTCTACTGCTACATGTACTGCTCCATACTGCTGATGATGTGCATGAGTGTGGACAGATTGGTGGCTGTGGTTTTCCCCATCGCCTCTCTGACCTGGAGAAACTCGAGGAATTCTGCTTACATTTGTGCGCTGGTCTGGTTGATGGCAATCGCTGGCACAGTGCCCATTCTCTCTATAACGCAAACATTCAAGATCGAAAATTTGGGCATCACCTGTCATGAAGCATTGCTCCATGAAGACCACGCAGAGCAGACGTACATGTACCTGTTCTCTATACTGTCCTGCGTGTACTTCTTTCTGCCGCTGGTCATCACTTTGGCGTGTTATTCTAGAATTATATATGTGCTTAGAGTCAAATGTGGTCAATTAGCATCATCATCATCCTCAGATAAACTAAGGAGAGCTGTGATTATGACTATTGCCACAATGATAGAGTTTGTGGTTTGCTTTACACCAGCCAATGCTATCTTGTTGTATCACTGTGTTGTTTTGGTCACAGGAGGCGTCAGTGGGGAGGGAAACGCATCATATATGGCTTACATGTTAGCTGTGTGTGCAGGGAGCTCAAGTGTTTTTCTGGATCCTCTGCTGTATTATTATGGGTCGTCTCAGTGCAGACAGAAAATCAGCTCTGTGTTTTGGTGGAAGAAGGCAAAAGCCACATTATCAAACTCAGACAGTCTGACAAAATGCTCTCACATGAGCTGCGAGTACAGTCAAGCTCGCATTACGGTGTTTGGAAATAAAGCTAATGACATGCTGGGAAAATAATTTACTTAAATAAAAAAATAAAAAAATAAAAACGTTGTACTGGCATACATTGTGCAATGAGAGAAAACTACTGTAGATGAATGGGTTTAATTTCCAAATTTGAACTTAATTTGAATTGATCCAATAGGATGCAATGTAGAATTAATGTCAACTCACGCATTAGATTATTTTTGTATTTTTGTATTTTATATTTTATTTATTATTTTTCATTAACCTTCCCATATTCTATAATTTATGCAGTGCCGAATATAACGCAAAATAATTAACTCTTTCCCCGCCATTGACGTTATCTCGTTAATTAAGAGAAAACATTTGCATAAAAACGTGTTCCTGATGAAGTTTTATGATAATCTGTAATACCACGATTATCCACTAGATGGCAAACCTACCAAATGTATAAAAAACTGAAGCAATTTTTTTTAAACTAATTTTAAACTCTGTGTATATTTGGATAATCGCTCTGAATCTGATCTCTAACAAAATTCCTTAACAAAAATGCAATTATTTCATCTTTTTGCAAAAAAAAAAAAAATGTTTTTAAAGAAAAATACCAATATTTAAGAGTTTATAAGCAGAGAAAAAAATAAATAGGATGAAACGTTTTTTTTTCCCGTTTTGTTTGTTTGTTTATTGTTTGTTTGAAAGCAGAGGGTCTGTTCTTTCATTTGATATATTTGTATGTTTATATATTTTTTAAAATAACATTTTCCTGGAAGGCATTTTGTAAAACGTCATTTTGTAAAAGGCGGGCCCTTAAAAAAAAACATGGCAGGGAATAAGCTAACAGAAAACATTTGAGATTTTCCTTTCATTGCATGTTTTTGCGTGTTTAGAAATGCTTTATATTAGGGCCGGGACTTTAACGCGTTAATTAAGATTAATTAATTACACAAAAAATAACGCGTTAAACATTTTAACGCATTTTAATCGCACTTATTAACGGAGTCATTCGTAAATGCTGCAGACCCTGTTTTAGTTCGAGAACTCCGGAGTTGTGCTGCAGTGTAAATAAAAGTGGACGGAACCTAAACGAACAGCTGATTTTAACGGGACAACGCATCAGTTTCAAAGTAAAAATTATTTATTCTGGTAAATGGAGGTTTGCAACGGAGGTTTTGCCCAATAAACATCTACCAACAAACTACAGATTATTTTAACATGTATCCTAATGTCTGTTATATGTTAATGTTTGAGTATTGTTGGGTTTAAATATTGTTGTAATGTTGTTTTGTTTCAATTTAATTAGCTTATTGCGAGTTTAATTTAAGTTTTGTTTGCTACTTTAAAATGAATTTCGTTTTTAAATAATTTGTCTACTAATTATAAACAATGTTTTGTTGTTAGGTTTTGTGAATATAAATTAAAAAGAACTTTAAAAGCAACACCGTGCATCTCATTGATGCATATGCTACCGAATGCCAAAACATGCAGTGAGTAGCCTATATCACTTAAAAATCAGCTTGGCAGTGCCCAGAAATTACATTTCCACGCGCATTTAGAGCATATAGCAGCACGTTTGATTTGCGGTGTGCTTAAGACTTTCAAAAATCAACTTCATATTAATTTTAATAGGCTACTTTGACGGAGGACACGCACAGAGAATAGCGACGGCAGGTAAAGGAAAAAAGTTAAATGGTGTTTTTCTGACGAATAGAGTCAGTTTGTAAGAACATATTTAAATGGACTATAAGATCCTCAATATGAACTCTGAACAATGAACTATTATAAACATTACAGCAAGAAAACCTGAAGAGGATCTTGCAACATTAAAGAAACAAGCATTTATGTAGGCTAAAGCTATATATCACCTCTTATTTTTT
The DNA here is from genome assembly GCF_027580225.2 of Misgurnus anguillicaudatus. Classification (NCBI taxonomy): domain Eukaryota; kingdom Metazoa; phylum Chordata; class Actinopteri; order Cypriniformes; family Cobitidae; genus Misgurnus; species Misgurnus anguillicaudatus. Next base: position 31,137,175 of record NC_073345.2, read on the forward strand.
AATTTAGTTAAGTTTCAATGGTAACACTAAAAGCGCGTACATTATGCAGCGCTTTTCACATCTGAATCCCACTTAAGAAAACTATAAACGATGTGCAACTTAAAAATGTGCATAATATATTTTTTATATTTTAATTTTAATATAGGCTATATAGTATATTATGTTTTGTTGTTTTTATACGTGAGGTGGGGGATCCGCGCAAATAGGTACCGGAACACAGACAGTCAAAACAACACATTAGTGTTGATTCTGGGACAACAAACTGCGTCATCCTGGAATCCACCCATCTCTGTGTTATTATTGAAACAACACATTTTGTGTTACTTTTAACACAACATGTTTTATACTTGAACACAAAATCAACACAAAATGACACATAATGTCTTAAAATTACACATAATGTGTTAAAAGCTTACCGCACAATGATGTGTATAAAATTAACACATCATTTCTAAGAGTGTATACTGAAAATCCATGTAAAAAAATTACTTCTTAATGTTCTCAGGTCAAATATTTATATGTGATTAAAATGCGATTAATTTAGATTAATTAATTACAAAGCCTCTAATTAATTAGATTAATTTTTTTAATCGAGTCCCGGCCCTACTTTATATATATATACTGTACATATTTATGTAATGTGCTAATAAGTCACTGTATCTCATTTTTAAATATGTATTCATGGTTATTAAAAATACAGTAAATGTGAGTACTATATATTGGAATAAGTATTTGAAGAGTTTCGTTGCAAAACGAGATAACCACCGTTTTTTTTAATTGTTCAGGAATCTCGTTTTTTGGTTGTGCATTCCAATTAATTTCAATTGAACTGGAGTTGGTTTGTTTTGATTTAAACCTTCATAACTTAAAATATACAGCTAAGTAGCACCATAAAACAAAATGATAACATGAAAACATAATAATAAACATGTTTTGACAAAAATAAAAAAAAATGGATTTATCTCGTTTTGCAACGAAAATCTTCATTTGTAAATGGGGAATGGAGTTGTCTAAAATGCAAACTACATCATTGAATACTATATATCTTTCTTTATAACAATTCATTTATAACATTTATTTATCTGAAAAGAATATATAATGTTGGTTAAGCTGTCTTGCACTAAACTGTAATTTTCCATGTCTATTTTCCAACCTTTATCTTAACTTAATAAAAACAGGCTGTTTTTGGTAATGTATCTTTTAGATAGGTGATTGATTAGAATATGTGAATGAGCTACGTTATGACTAACCGTATAGCCACAGATCTTATAGCCTAATGTTCACCAGTGTCCTTCAGTTTAAAGAAAAAAAACACACCAATAGAATAAAACTATGAATAATATATAAAGTTAAAACATGTATAAAGTAATAATGTGACAGCAACTTCTTTGTATAAAAGGGGATTCAAAAGGAACATATAAAAAATCTGATTTTTTTAAGAATGTAGTTTTCATATTTCAAGGCCATTTGATGATTGAAATGTAGTAGTGATAACCATTTCAGTAAACGTCACTCACCCCATAATTATTATATATTCATAATTGTAATATATTATAATCTTTAAAAATCTTGACAACCTATATATATAATTGGAAAGCTCTCAGAATGTAGTTTTCATATTTCAAATCATTTTTTTCCATTAATAATAATGCTGTAAAAGTAATTTATTAATTTGTGATTTGCGAGTATGCAACAAACCATTGACACCTAGTGGCCTTTGTTGCTAAAACCTCTAAAAGTGTGAAAAACCTGGGGTGGTACCCCAAGGTACCATTCACTGAAAAAAATGATTCATTGCATTTAATCAATTTTTTTTAAGGTAAGTGGTTGCAATCAATTTATTTAAGCTACATTTAAACAAAAAAGATTAGTAACGTAAAGTAAAATATAAAACTTTTGTTTAAATGTAGCTTAAATAAATTGATTGCAACCACTTACCTTAAAACATTGATTAAATTCAATCAATCATTTTTTTCAGTGTTTTGTACCTTTACAGGTATATAAACATAATACAATGTTGTACCTTTTGAGGTACAATACTGTTCCTTAAGGATCTATTGTGTACCTTTAAAGGTACAGTTAACTGTTTTGTACCCCTAAAATTTAACTGGTACAAAATTGTTCCTTAAACTACACAATTGGTCCTTATGGTATTATATTGTACCCCATAAGGTACAACATTTCAATGTGTTGTATACCCATAAAGGTACAAAAAGGTACCTTTTAGGGTACCCCCCAGCAACAGAAAAAGGAACAACTTTGTACCTTTTTTCTGACACACTGAAAAAAATGATTCATTGAATTTACTCAATTTTTTAAGGTAAGTGGTTGCAATCAATTTATTTAAGCTACATTTAAACAAAACTTTTATATTTTATTTTACTTTACTAATCTTTTTTTTTAATGTAGCTTAAATAAATTGATTGCAACCACTTACCTTAAAAAAATGTGTAAATTCAATGAATCATTTTTTTCAGTGCAGTGCAGACACTTCAGTGAAAAACCTTTTTAAGTGTCCTGCTTCTAGACCAAAGAATGACAGAGTTAAATTAATTTGAATGTGCAAATCACCTTTTAACCCCCCACTTAAAAAAGGGGAGGGGTGACAGTTAAAGGATTAATTGCTATAATTTGGTCCCCACTCCCCAGTGCTTCTATCAACCTAGCAAATGTGAAAAAGATCAACACAGTAGTTTTTTTTGGTAAACGATTTTTTGCAAGCATGTGAAAAAATAGGTCATTGAAATTTGGCCTGACACAACAAGCTAAGCAAAGCTTTTAGGCTAAAAAAAAAACAATTTAATGTAAAGGCACATAATACAAGAAAATATACTCCAGTAAATGCTTTGGACCCACCCACATTTTTTTGCTTCCAATGTGCAGAGAAAATACCACAACAATCCCGTAGGTGTCATTGTAAAGCCTACAGCAATGTTAAATGCTTTACCTTTAAAAAAAAGTAATTCGTAGGTACTTGACCTCTTGTCCGATTCATTGGTTTCACACAGACTGCTTACTAATATCAGATTCCCAGTAAAAGAACCAAAGGCCCAAAGTTTGTGTATCTACACATCACAATCGATGGCCTAACCGAAAAAGCACACACAGCCGGTTACTGAATAAGGAACCAAAACTGAAGTCAAAATTTCATGTTGTACAGCAGGGGAACTATTGAATATCATGCATCACTGTATGAGAATTGCAGTGTTTTTGACTGCAAGACAAATGTAAGACTCATCCATATCAAAGGTTTTTAAAATGATGTTAACTAACTACACCAAAACAATCATTAAATCATCATTAATTTTCATAATAATTCATAATAATAATTACAACTAATAATAATAATAATAATAACTACACCATAGCATGTAATATTCTAAATAAATGTTTTCAGTCACCTGCTATGATTATTTTTAATGTACGCTATTTTTATTCCTACGGTGTTTATTGTTAATAGCACATACTATTGTTTTACTAATGGTTTCTTACAACCATAGAGTTCAGCCAATAATCCTCACTTCTGTTTTATTTATTATTTTTACATATTTGTGATATGCAAATGATATAATTACCACTGGCAATTATTTTACAATTACGAAATATGAACTCTCACAACACCATGATCAAATCCGCATGTTTTTCCTGGAGATGCAACATCCAGTAATGACGATTAACAGCAATGAGCTAATGGTTTTCAACAAAATTACATTTGAAAGCCATTCAAAAGCATTGTTGATCATGTAAATTGCAATTAATGGCTATTCGATTCTCAGTAATTTAACAAATTGAAATTCATGCATATATACTGTATCATCAATTAAAGGAGACACACCTAAAGCAGTCAGCTCTCTATCACTCTCTCTCTCTCTTTCTCTTGCTTCAGGCAAAATAGTGACATCTATGTATTATAACATCCTGTCATCTACAAAGAGTCAGGACTGAAGTTCAGCTGTCTGTCAATCTACCGTTCAAGTTATTGTGCAACATCTGTTTGGTACTCATGGGTGTTAAAACTATCTTACATTCGATTCTACTCATGCATGCATGCACTGCATACAGAGGTAAGTACATCTCATGATTTTAATGTTTTGTCTTGAAACCTTTTGACTGGATCATATTTGATGTTAGGTTTGTGGTGTTTAAATAGAATAAATTTTTTCATATTTTTTCAACATATTCAAAGCTTCATAGTATGTCTTATAATAGTCTTTATTCGTGTTACTGTATAAAATTACAAAACATTTCTGTAGAAATTAGTAACTTACAGTAGATTTTACATTGATGTTATTTACTGGCAACAGTTTGTTCAAAGTTAAATAAACATGACACATTTTCAGTCTTTATCTTCTACAGTAAGTTACTGGCAACCAACTACATAATTACAGCAAATTTACAGTGTAGTTTTTGTTCGATTACAGACTCTGAGCACAACATCACTGTTTCAAGAGAAACTTATGAGCTTGATGATGAAGACTATTCTGGAAAAAGCATCAACACCGGTACAGTATCAAACTTCTTGAGGCACTGTATGATCTGAGTTTGTCATATGTGTGATCTGGTCACATGACTTATCTTTAAAATCATTATCATATTATCATTACTACCAGTGTTGGGGTAACGCATTACAAGTAACGTGCATTAAAGGAATAGTCTACTCATCTTCAACATTAAAATATGTTATTACCTTAACTAAGAATTGTTGATACATCCCTCTATCATCTGTGTGCGTGCACGTAAGCGCTGGAGCGCGCTGCGATGCTTCGATAGCATTTAGCTTAGCCCCATTCATTCAATGGTACCATTTAGAGATAAAGTTATAAGTGACCAAACACATCAACGTTTTTCCTATTTAAGACGAGTAGTTATACGAGCAAGTTTGGTGGTATAAAATAAAACGTAGCGCTTTTTTAAGCGGATTTAAAAGAGGAGCTACATTTTATGGCGTAATAGCACTTTTGGGAGTACTTCGACTCGGCGCAGTAACACCCTCCCTCTCCCATTATGAGAGTGAGAAGGGGAGCGGACTTTTCAGGTGAGTCGAAGTACTCCCAAAAGTGCCACCACGCCATAAAACACATTTCCTCTTTTGAATCCGCCTAGAAAAGCGCCACGCTTTATTTTGTACCACCAAACTTGCTCGTATAACTACTCGTCTTAAATAGGAAAAACGTTGATGTGTTTGGTCACTTCTAACTTTATCTCTAAATGGTACCATTGAATGAATGGGGCTAAGCTAAATGCTATCGAACCTTTGCAGCGCGCTCCAGCGCTTACATGCACGCACACAGATGATAGAGGGATGTATCAACAATTCTTAGTTAAGGTAATAACATATTTTAATATTGAAAATGAGTAGACTATTCCTTTAAGTAATAATATTACTTTTCTGAAGTAACGAGTAAAGTAACGCATTACTTTTTAAATGTACACATTAACCTGATAAGGAACACTGTGCCGTACACGGCACACCCCCTCCCTTGCACTTGAGGCTGCATAAACGTCATTGTAACTTTGAAGCATTAAATCTTCAAAATATACGGTCATGCGGCACATCGTATGAAAGCTTAGACTTTCAGGATTCCATTAAGCGCACACACAAAGCATCATGTGATTTATAGCAGTCATAAAACTGAAATCTAGTTGTTAGTTACCTGAACCGGGCGGCGCCGATTTAGGATAATTACTTACCTTCAAAATCTTCCATTTATCCGCTTCGGTGAAATTGTCCAAAACAAATTGTTCATAAACTGAAACTGAATATCCAAGCCTTTTAATCCAAAACGATTTGTTCATCTCACAATCTTGACGTTTCTGACCGAATTATGATATAAATTCTGTATACAATAGGTTCACTAATGGACATTCGTTCGAATCTCACTTTTCATTCACGATTTATAATGAATATATTCGGATGTCACGTTTATTGTGCAACGTCTGAGGAACAAATACGCCCCCTTGTGGAATTTCAGCCGTTCCATAAGAGGCTACTATTAGAGTTACTTTTTAAAAAAAGTAATGCAAGTTACTTTTTTAGTTAAACTAAATTCGATAAAAAAAAAATTATGTACTGAATTAAACTGAACGTAGTCACATTATGCACTCTATGCGTGGGAACAGTTTGAATCAGAAACGGAGATGACAGGCCAGAGCTCGACATTTTTGTGATGCAATTTCTTAATGCAGAACTTCTCAGTCATAAAAAACACCTGCAAGGCCTGAAAGAAATCAAGCCATAGCAAAAAAAAGGGATGCAAAAGTAACTAAAAAACAACGTAAGCATTACTTCCATAAAAAGTAACTAAGTAACACAATTAGCTTTTTTATGGGAGTAACTTTGTAATGCATTACTTTTAAAGTAACTTTCCCCAACACTGATTACTACCCCTCATAAGCCAATTATTAATGTAAACATTTTTCTTATGCATAATTTTAAGTCTCTGCTAATATTTTACCAACTTTGAGCTGATTTAAAGGTAATGAAGACAAATCATTTGTTTGATTCAACAGTGGTTAACATAATTCAAAAGGAACCGTGGCCTGCACGTCCATGTAACAGCACTAATGCAGTGAAGTGCAACCTAACTTCACAGACAATCCCTATCTCAAAAGATGCTGTGCTCTTCCTCAAAAGCCTGCTGGTCACACGTGTCATGCCCTCTTTCTACATCCTCCTCTTCCTCATTAGTTTGCCTCTTAATGCATTGGCCCTGGTGACGTTCACCTGTAGGATTAAAGCAAAGAAACCGGCTGTGATCTACATGTCAAACCTGGCGTGTGTGGATCTGCTCTTCACCCTGCTGCTTCCTCTGAAGATCCACTATCATCTGAACGGATCTGATTGGGTGTTTGGTGAGGTGGCGTGTCGCGTGCTTAGCGCTGCTTTCTACTGCTACATGTACTGCTCCATACTGCTGATGATGTGTATAAGTGTGGACAGACTGCTGGCTGTGGTTTTCCCCATCGCCTCTCTGACCTGGCGGACAACGAGGAATTCTGCTTACGTTTGTGCACTGGTCTGGTTACTGTCAATTGCTGGCACGGTCCCACTTCTCTCTATAACACAAACGTTCAACATCAAGGATTTGGGCGTCACCTGCCACGATGTGCTGTACCACATAAAGCTGTATTACTACCTGTTTTCCATTCTGTCCTGCCTATACTTCTTCCTGCCAATGATCATCACTTTGGTGTGTTACTTTACTGTTTTTTATAAACTCAAAACTCGTCGCTTAGCAACATCATCATCAACCTCAGATAATAAAAAGAGAGCTGTGATTATGGCGATCGCCGTGCTGATAGAGTTTGTGGTTTGCTTCGCAGCATCAAATGCAATTCTGTTGTATCACTGTGTTCGTCTGGGCACAGGAGGTCACACCGAGGAGGGGAAATATTACATGTTAGCTGTGTGTGCAGGGAGCTCAAGTGTTTTTCTGGATCCTCTGCTGTATTATTATGGGTCGTCTCAGTGCAGACAGAAAATCAGATCTGTGTTTTGGTGGAGAAAAACAGAAAGCACGCCATCAAACACACAAACCAATTGAAAAACATTGAGTATACGGGTGATTCTCACGAAACCATTGAAACACCACGGCACTAATGATTTTAGCTTTAAAATGTGTAATATAGTAACATTAAAAAGCATCAGAATTAACACAATACTGTGTTCTACCTTGCACAATGTGTGATTTCAACATAAGAATTTGTAATTGGAAATTTTATCTCATTTTCTGCTGAAATTCTCATTACCGCAATGTGTCCGGCTGTGTTTGAACATGCGTTATGTTGTAATTTAATCAAATTAACACAAAAATATTAAGAAAAAAATAAATGGATGTTTTGCTAGACTACTTTAGATGACAGAAAAAATATTTACTGAATATTCATGTATAATAATAATAATGAAGAAAAATTAGGAAAATGATGTGTCCATGCCTGACGTTCTCATCCTCCGCAACACTTTTTGAGAACAGTTTAAGCACACATACAGAATTTTAATGAAGTTTGATTTTGAGTGACCAAGCACATGGACCAGTTACTTCAAGATGGCATCCAAGTAAGATCATTTTTTTACAGTTAATTTGAAATATTGTCTTGTCAGAATGCTTACACGACATTTTGATTATCATTACCGCAACAGATGCTTATTAAATGTTAATTTAATTAATAGAAGCATAATACTTTGATTTTAAATGCATGTGCAGAATCTCCAAATTATGTTCTTTCAGGTTTGTCATGTCATTTTGAAAATATGTCAGTGTTGATGTTTTCTGACTGTTGCGGTAATGAGATTTTTAAGGACAAATTTTTTAAATTATGTTACAAAAAGTGTTAAATGATAAGTAAAAGTTTTTAAATTAATGTTCCCATTTACTCCAGACTTTGTTTTTCAACATCTGGTGGGAAAAAAAGTAAATTTAAGCAATTTTTACATTTTCATGCTTGACATTTTTAAAACCAAGTTTTCGTGAGAATCACCTATACAGCCAAGCTTAACTTTAAGTGTGAAATGTTTAGATAAAGAGCCGTTTAAATTATTTGAGATTTTATTGTGTTGGTTAAAAAAATTGCCCAAAACCACAATAAATCAGAATATATATTTATTGGCCTATATCAGCAAAATGAAAATGTCATTAAGTTTATCTTATCATCAGGTCATCTTGTAATGGATTTCTAGGAATATGCAGATGCATTGTCTTGCATTTTATTGTGTAAATGTAGAATTAATGTTATATCAAACTTTTATAAAAGTCACTTTAATGTGCTTTAAAGCTATTTTTTTACATGTACTCACTGAAAGACTTTTATTCTCTCTGTTGATGTGGCAAATCCTCTACAGCATCTTGTTTCTTATGGGTTAATAGCACATGGATACTAAGGGTGCAGTGACGTTACCACACTTACAGTAAAATCACATCCTGCATCTTCTCACAACAGTTGCGCTTAGTGAAGGAGTCGGAGCTTGCACTTCTGTCTATAATCAGTTGTGATGGGGTTCAAAACTTAAACTTAACTTGCTTACATGCACGTGCGCTCAAACCTTTAACGGTAAGTACATACAAACTATGCATGAAAAACTGTGACTATGTAATTTAACTTTGTCTCGCTGGTGCGTTTTAAGTAGAGTTCAGGTTTGTGTTTGACAGAAATGCTAAGAATGATGGTATAAACAGACTAAATGCTTTAAATGGTTTTAATAAACAGTTTTCTCAGTTGTATATCTTGATGACTTGAACATTTGCTATTGTAGCAGCACAATGTAACAGCTGTTGTATAAGAAGGTAATAGACAAACACTCTTAGGAAAAAAATGATCAAAATTTGTACCCTAGCTGCCACTGACACTTTTTTTTAAAGATATTATGTACCAGGATTTAAACATTTGGTATCAATATATACATTTGAAGTACTACTATGAACTCTTTTTGGGGAAAGGTGTACTTTTTGAAAGTACTGCCCCAGTTACAGCTGTGGTACATCATTTTAACTTTTTTTCTTGACAGTGTTTCATAAAGATACATGCATGTATGTTTTCCTGCAAGGTTAGGGAGCCAAATTAAGAGTGATAGTGTTGTATTTAGCAATCCACATAAGGCAATGAGCTGCTGTCCTACTCACTGATTGGTTACATTGCTCTCTGTTTACTTTCATTCGACTCAAGAAACTGGATCGCCAAATCTAACTGTAACTATTTGTGTGCATACTCAAAGCATTGTTAATTACTGAAAAAAAATAGAAAAAAAGAAGACATTTAATCACTTATAACTTTTCAAAGTATTATGAAAACCCAGTTCCTAAATTTTGAATTTTTTTTGAAAAAAAGGGATATTTTACCAATGTTATGTCAATAAAACATCATATAATGCAGTTTATGTTTAAATGTTTTAAATTAATAAATTGGACAAATAATACATTATTTGATTGTGGTGATAATTACTGACAGAGTTGATAAGGAAGCAACAGAGGTTGCAACAATAATTTTTTAAACAACTTATCAAAACAACAAATTAAGATGCTAAACAAATTTATGAAGTAAAATTAATTTAAATCAACAGATTTTCTCCATTCATCACTGCAGCAAATGTAAATATGTTATATATACAAAGCGTAAAAATCAGGCCAAATATACATGTGGGCAATTCCAGTGTTATGGGTGTGACATGCATTCAAAACTTATAGTTTCTCAGAGAATGCATTTATTACCAATAAAAAGTGAAAAAGTTAAGTATTTGCCAATGTATAGTTAATATTTGCAACCTGCTGGCCGTGAGACTCAAACCAGCACATCTCACGTTACAAGCCCAACTCTCTAAACCACTAGACGACTGCCTACTATATATAGGAGATATTTGTGCGACCATTTTTTAAATCCAATGATCAGCTGCAATGGATAATTGTTTATTTATTTTTGTTGTAAAGTTGAACATTTTAACTTGGGGGTCTATGGGTACTGCTCTCTGGAGTCTCTATAGCAGACCAGCAAGTTGCCCCCTTTACTCTGCAAAGATTTTTAAGAACATAAAGAACCGTTCCTTAAAGGTGCAGTGTGTACATTTTAGCAGCATCTAGTGGTGAGGTTGAGAATTGCAACCAACAGCTCAGTCTACTGCTCACCCCTCGCTTTTAAAACGCATAGAGAAGCTACGGTAGCTGCCACCGGAAAAACATGTCATCATCGTACACATCTTAGTAAAAAAAGTTTGTCTGTTAAGGGCTTCTGTAGAAACATGGCGGCACAAAATGGCGACTTCCACGTAAGGGGACCCTCTGTGCATGTAGATAAAATCGTCTCATTCTATGGTAATTACAACATAACGGTTCATTATAAAAAGGTCTTTATTGTCTGCTTATATATTTTTGTATATTATTTTGCATTTCTGTCAAGAGATCCTTTTAAAAATTACACACTGCACCTTTAAAGGGGATCGCACACCGGCCGCGCCGTTCTAAAAAAAAATCAAACACATTGGCTGCGTCCGAAAACTCTAAATTGCTGCCTTCTGAGGCAGCTTTTCAAGGCAGGAAGGCATCAAGGCATGTCCGTATTCAATGTATGGTTTACTTCCTGTCTCCTGAGATACCTATGCGTGGACGTACATTAAGAATGTGATTGGTCGAGCCCGGTCGAGTTCGAAAAAATAAAATGGCGGCCAAGGACGCGACTGGACCACCAATTTAATGTAAATAAAGGTAGATTTTCACTTTTTACGCCTTTTAATTGCATTTCTAGTGAGAAATTAGTATTGTAGTTTTCAAATATGTGATTAGTTATCACAAAGGCGCTCTCTGTTTAAATTTCAAACACGCTGCCTTTGAAGTGTGTCTGAAAGTCTTTCTTGGCGCTTTTCCATTGCATAGTACCCCACGGTTTGGTTTAGTTTGGGTCGGGTCAGCTTACTTTTGGGAGCTTTTCCATTAGATGCAGTACGTGGTACCCAATACTTTTTTCGTACCACCTCGGTTGGGGTTCCAAGCGACCCAAGCTGATACCAAACGTGACGCGAAAACACTGTAGATCACTGATTGGTCTGAAAGAAACGTCACTAACAGGGTCATCGCTAGCTTTACCTGTGCTAGGCTAGCTTGCGCTGTCTCGAGCAAACATGTTGTCATCTGTGCTCTGCTATAAGTTCCCAAACACCCTTTTAGCGACGAAAAACATCCACATCACACCATAACAGTTTTGTCCAGGCTTGCAGTTTGTGGCGGAACATTCGCGACGAGCACGTCAGCATTATATCAGCGGAGCGCCATCGGCTGACGCCGCGGGTGTTTGAAACTGTCATGTGATAGAGGTAGTAATAAACGCGATGTGCAAACATCTATTTGTGGTGGCCAATTTTAATTTTGTGGCGGACTGAGAAATAAATAAATGTATGGGAATGTACAACAACGCTCTCCTCTCACTTGTATTATGTCACAGCTGTGGGCAGCGCAAATATAACGACACGCCTAAAATCCCTCCCACTGCGAAGTGATACCAAACTCGATGGAAAAGCTAACTACGCCAAAGTGAGGTGAGCTGACCCGACCCAAACTAAACTAAACCGCGAAGTACTATACAATGGAAAAGCGCCATCTCTGAGCTGCCTTCATGCCTCCGAACTTAGTCATTTCCTCATGAGGCAGCGAGGCAACGAGTCACTGCCTTGAGTTTTCTGATGCAGCGATTATTTTCTATGAGTAAACGCACACCGGCACCGCCAGGTGGCGCCTGTCTTCGCCGCCCAGCTGTGACTCAGGAAGTTGCTCAAATCCCTGTCGCGCCACACAGCGCCACTCACATAGTTTAACATTAAATAACATCATATTTGTCACAAATCATTAACGACTAACATTGGCTGCTAACGTATATTTTGCATTTTGAAGTAGACGCTATCTGATGAAGCTTGTGCTATTTAATGTGCACCTCCGGTTTGCGATACATCTGAGTTGTCCTAGACGCGACGCGGCACGACGCTGAGCTGCGCGGCCGGTGTGCGACCCCCTTAAGGCTTGAGGTCCTAACAGGTTGTACTATGTCTGTTAGTCCTCTTTGTTTTAACAGGAAATTTTAGATTTTAACTCTTCAAATCTTTTTTTTTAAATAAAAAATTGTGTCCTTGTGATCTGCTTTTAACTTAGTGAAATTCAACAAAACTACAAAGAAGACATTATCTCAAAGAAAGCTGTTTTTTTAATTGAAGCTTTCTGTCTGTCTGTCTGAAGATTCTGTAGTTTCATGATTTGAAGTTGTTTTGTTAAATTTTTTCTCTAGGTCAATCATGGGGTGGAAAACTATCTTGTTTTTAATAATAGTTGTGCATACATGCACTGGAGAGGGCGGTAAGTAGATCTTATGATTTTAAGAGCTGCGAATTGAATTGTTTTCAGATTCATGCTGCATGAGCAAGGATTGATTATTTATTTATTTGTTTATTTGCTGGACTTAACAAAGCCTCAGATGTGTTCTGTTCCCTTTCGAGCGAACTTCAACGCTGCGTCAGAGCTGACGCTATGGGGAACAAGTATTACATACGATACGTAACCCAAAACGTTTTTCTGATATGTTCAGTAGGGAGAGCATTCACTAATATGGTTATGTTTTTTATGTTTGGTTACAGGTACAGGTACGGATCCTCCGTGTAAGGACGGGCTAACTAAAGAAATTGGTAAAAACAAAATGTTTATTTTTTAGATTTGAAAGCAATAACGGACAGTGCAGTTGTGTTTTTACATATATTTTTAAATAGATTCATGTTCATTTTTCTAGTTAACCAAAAGACAACTATGGGTGAGAGCAAAAGTAAATAGTAAATCTCTGTGACATTTCAAAGCCCATATGTTAGTTTCCTGAGTATTTTCTGAAGGGGGAGATGGGGACACAGAGGATTTGCATATCCTTCAACCAACAAATGTCAGTTTCTCCCCTGCTTACTAGGCTTTGCAACCAGAACACACCAGTTATTAATAACATCTTATCAATGTAGCGATTCAGCAGGGTAAAATGAAATGTTATTTAAAACACTATTGAACCTCCTACCGAACTATGCTACGGATTTTAGGGAATAATACGTTTAATTAATTGTAATTAACTATACAAATTTATAAGGATTTAGCAGAATTAATGATAACAATTTATTAATGCATTCGTCCAGCAAATATACCCATGATTGTATATTAACTCTAAGGGCCCTACACTGTAACAAATTGCTGTAGTTTCTACAGCAAAATTTTACAGGAAATTCCTGTTTTAACATTTTACAAGATTTTAGTGTTGTTCACAATGCATTATGGGTAAAAGAAGGTATTACAGCTGTTAACAGTATATTTTCATTTAAACTGTAATTGAATTTACAGGCAGAAGGTGTTGCCACTGTATATCATATGTTTTTACAAAAATTAATTGTGAAATGGCATCATGGGATTGCGTGGGTGTATTTACATTTGAAATGGACATGAACACTGAAGAGTCATCATTCAAAATTGTTGGTAAGTTCACGTAAATCATTCAAATATAGTACAGTATTAAACTAAGTACTATTATGGTCATTTAAATAGTGATATTTGGTATGCGACCGCTATACCAGATATTATTAACATAACAGATGTTAATAATTTGTATTTCACAACAGCGTGTCATTAAGACGTAGCAAAATATAAAATTAAATTCTTTACATTATTTTAAATGTTACATTTGGTAGTTATGTGTCATTAACTTTATAACGTTTCAGATGTTTGTTTCAGGCATGAGCGAGGCAGCAAAAAGCGCGAGGGGTCTCGTAACGGCTGGACTGCAAGGTGGAGAGACGAATCTTCAAACTTAAAGGTAAAAAACATTGTACATGCTATGCATTTTATCATGGATGCGTGCTAAAGTGTTTTTAGACCATTGCTGTTAATTAAACGCGACACTGAATTGCTTGTTAAAGAAAACTACGTTATAAACGCGTACGTTATTTGCTGCCAGTTTAAAAATTAGATATGGTTGGATATCGTGCAAATTTCTAGTTTATTTCGCCAGCTTATAACTACTCCTTACTAAGGGCACGTCAACATGTTTAACATAATACCCGGGTTATATCTGAGTTGAATGTGCAGTAGTTTTGAATTCAGGCGCAAGGCAGCAAAGATGTCACGTCATACGGGTCAACTTCAGGGCTCATACAGGACGTTTTATTTTTGCATACGGCTGTAGTTTGTTGCCATTTTGTTAAAGTATTTTGGATTGCTGTTAAATGAACGTGACATTTCAATTGAATTGCTTGTGAAAGAAAACGAACGTAAGGTTACACGATAAATGCGTATTTGCTCTTATCTTAGAAAATATGGTTGGATGCTGCGATTTTCTATTCTAGTTTATTTCGTCCGTTTATTTTCCTTACTTAAGGTAGTGTTTAACATATTAATTGTGTCATACTTAAGTTAATGTGAAGCAATTTGATGCCTGTTATTTCGACCAGAAATATTTTATAACATTAGCCAACATAGTCAGATGTAATTAATTTTCCAGTTTGTTGTTCACTTTTTACATGTTAGTATAGGTGCTTGCAGTGTTGTTTTAAACGTGAAATTTGGTTAGGTTGGAGTGTAATTAAGTTTAACATTGTTTTTCAGGCACGAGACAGCAGCGATTGCAACTCTAACCTGATAGGACTGGTGGTGTGAGACAAATGAGAAAAGGTGAAAAACCCACTGTGTACACTGCCCTTTTTCATGGATGGATGCTATACTTCACTGTTGACTTTGCTATTTTATAAAGTATTTTAGACATGTATCACTGCAAGTTGTGTCAGCATGAGAGCAATACTATTATAGGCTTTACTCAGCATATGAAAGTACACAGTAATGTTCGTAACTTGTTCCTTTACATGTGGAGTACCTGAATGCTCCCGTGCATTCAAAAAATTTCAGCATTCAAGTCTCATTTAAACAGAGACCTAAGAGGGTATCGTGGAAGTGTCAGATTTGACCAAACAGACACCACAAAGACTTGACAAATTTAAGTTTGTAATTTCACATGTACAAGCCTAAAGGACTTTATTGCACATTTAAAGGAACACGCCCAGATTTTGGGAATTTAGTTTATTCACCGTATCCCCCAGAGTTAGATAAGTCCATACATACCTTTCTCATCTCTGTGCGTGCTGTAACTCTGTCTGACGAGTATATTGTATACTGTTAAAAGATAGTTGTGTCTCATATCACCTTGTTATTTGTACACGGTGTGACTATACAAATCACAACACATAAATAGGAAAATGTTTGCGTTATTTTGTCACTTATTAGGAGCAGTATACTAGCTGGAGCCATTCACTTCCAGTCTTTGTGCTAAGCTTAGCTAGCGGGGGCTGCGTCAAACAGAGTTACAGCACGCACGAAGATGAGAAAGGCATGCATGGACCCATCCAACTCCGGGGGACACGGCGAACAAGCCAAACTCCCAAAATCTGGGCGCGTTCCTCCAAAAGACCATATAGATGAAGGCAGAAAGATAAAATGCCCTTTTAAGAGCTGTGAGAGGACATTTAGTGTTAACTTCACATTTGCTTCTCATGTCTCAAGAATGCATAAAAACAACGTTTTGAAATCTGTTGTATTTGTTCAATAAATGTTGACTGTTATATTTTCTCTTACATTTTATATTTCTTGTTTTTAAGATTATTTTTAGGTGAAATCCTCAATGCAACTCAGTGGATGCTGAGTATGGACGGTCAGGTGGTTGTGAATCCACACCCTAACCTTGTGGCTGGATTTGCAGCTTTGTTCGCATCATACTACAACTTCAACCTGGTTTACCAGAGGGAGGCATCCTCCACACTTGAATTTGTTCAAAGGTAATTATATTAACATAGGGAGCTATTTGTTTTATAGCAGTGTTTTTCAACCAGGGGGATGGGACCCCCCAAGTAGGCCTTAATAAAAGACTTTTAAATGACAGTTATTCAAAATACAACAAAACAAGCATGATAAGCTAAAACAATCTAAAATCAAGAGATTTCTTATTGTTTGGATGTTTTTTAAACAAATTTACATTGTGTAGACATGCCAAGCTCTAGTGCAGGGGTGGTCAACCCTGCTCCTGGAGGGCTACCATCCTGCAGACTTCAGTTCCAACCCAGCTCCAACACCAATACCTGTCTGTAATTATTAAGCAACCCTGAACACCTTGATTAGCTGCTTCAGCTGTGTTTGATTGGGGTTGGAGCTGAAATCTGCAGAATGGTAGCCCTCCAGGAACAGGGTAGAAATAAGGCTTTTGACATTGTTTTGGAAAATAGGTTGAAAAGAAAAAAGGTTGACAACCACTTTTTTAAAATGTGTTCTTTCCTGGTGTATATGTTGTATTTATAGATAAATATGGTAACATAAGGTTCTTACTTTAGAGTATGGACAGGTTAATTAAAAGAGACCATTCTTGTCCTCAGATAATCAAAACAGTGCTGTGGCTGCGTTTGTAATTATTTTTGTTGGTGAAAAAACAGGAATTATGCTGTCTAAAATGTAAGCCTTTTAATACTAACTTCTTCACAATTTTTGTTTAATTTTTTCTTACTGGATTTCATCACGTAACGTAACATTATGTGGGCACTCTGTAGATGTGTTTTTTTTCCTGCATTATACTATTTTCATTTGAAAAATAAAATACACACACACCAGGAAAGTACCCATGCTACCATATGATATTTAAGTGTTTATATGTACATTTGTATGTAAATGTACATATATACATGTATATTCTAAAATTTATTTTTGTTTGTTCTTTGTGCAGATGTTTTGTTGGAATCACAGCTAACACTGGCATCAAGACAGCATCAAGAGGCAAAAAAGTGGAAACGCCTCTGAGAAGAGAAACAACACCATCAACCCTCATGTGTGTACTCTTTTCAGAAAATTATTGGACTTTGAATGGTTACGCATGTAAGTTCTTGTTCATGTATAAAGACCAAAACATGTTGTAAATAGGCCAGTTCTGTGATTGAACACTTGTGTTTCTAGACATACAAGTTATGTCATGTTCTAACACAGATTCAACAAGATCTTAAATGTAACACAAACCGTGTTTAGATGTTTTATAGATGCCATTGTTTTAGAATATTCAGGATTGAGTGGAATAGTTGCTGAAACAACATCATTTTTTTGAAAGTACTTTGCTGTCAGTTTTAATAAATGTTGTTCTTGAAGCACCTCTGACTTTGTTTGCATTATTCTGTAAATTACATTTAATTCAGTATTTACAGGAATAGATTTGGTAAATATATTAGTGTAATGATGTAGTAAAAAATCTTTACAGCATTTGAATGTAAACCTATTACAATATCATCTTGGGTTTTGGGGAATTTACAGGATTTTATTGGCAACTCTAGTTGCCAACTATATACTGTAATTTATTGGAATTACAAAAAAATACTGTAACTCATAATACAAGTGTAATTCATTATAACTGTAAAATAAACAACAAAGTACTGTATTTTACAAACAACAATTAGCTGTAAATTGCTTTACAGTATAATGCTGCAGACCATTTTACAGCAATTAATAATTTTTTTACAGAACTTTATTGGCAACTTTTTTGCCAGCTAAATCCTGTAAATTCTACAGTCAATTTTTTACAGTGTATTTTTAACGCTCTAAGCACATTGTCTAAAGTGCACGGCGCACGGTCTAAACAGGCATCTCCGATTCCACTTTTGCTAATTTAACAATGGGAAAAATGGTTTATGCGCCAGTCTGAAAGAGTTGTTCCTATTCTCCTAATGAGTAATGGGTGTGTTTTGGGCGTAACGTGCAAAAAACCTATGAGAGTCTAAGCGGTTTTCTCTGAGCCCTGATAACATTTGCATCCCAAACTACGACAGAATCTTAGGCAGAACACCCCTTACAAATATTTCGTTATTTACTCACCATTTTCCGCGTGTAGATCCAGAAAGGTGTTTTCAACCATGATAATTAAATTCCTAAAGCGGTCATTTTGTTCTTATAACGCGTTGTGTTTCTGGTTTCATGTGTTACAATACTGATCAATCTACAGGTTATTTAGTGATCTAACACATCCTGAAGTTTGACCTCTCTGACTTTTACAAAATAAAAGTAAATCGTGTTTAAATGTGAGGAGATCCTGTCAGGTCGAAACACTTGTTACATTTGTCCCGCTGCTAAAACTGTTGTATATGTTGACAATTGATATTATTCTAATTTGATTTAATTTCGTTTTCATAGTGTTCAAACTGTTGAAAAAAATTTATTCTCACCAAATTAAGTTTGTACTGTTGGTTGCTTTTGAAACATTTTATAAAACTAACATTTTAAATGAGAATGTAATTTCATAATTTTTTACAAAGATAAATTACAAAATGTGTTTGCAGTTACATATTTATGAGGTCATAGTCATGTATATTTAATAAAAACATGTGTAACACAAAAAATCTATCTTGTTTTGTTGTGTTACTTTCATCCCTGCAGTGGGGTCGAAAGTAACAATTCACTACTAAAGTTTAAAAATATATACTGAAGTCGTTTTTACATTTTTCCAAAATTCCACCTGGTATTGATAGACCACACTTGTGAGTTATTGACCACAGCAAAAATATATATCTCTGTCTAAAACATTATCATTTAAAATTAAGTTTTTCTGAAAAATGATACTTTCGCTCCCGCTCTCTCCTACTTAAAAATGTTTCTTATCTCACCATATCCACAGGTACAGTGTTGGGAAAGTTCACTTTCTACATGAACTTGTTCAGTTCAGTTCACAAATTTTAAAACGAACTAGTTCAGTTCATAGTTCATTCAAAATTTTGAAAATGAACTAATTTATAGTTCTTTATTCCTATATTATTTTTTTTAAATATTGCCATTATAGCCCATACAGAACCACAGACAGCAATTATTTTATCAGTTTTAACACTAAATTAAACACTGTATACAATATATTCTATATTATTGTGAAGCTATTCAATGTCTTTGTGTGCATTAATAATTAATTGGAATCTACATGTATTAGACATATGTCTGAAAATCCATTGATAGTATTTCTTGACTCTTGTTACAGACAGTTTAAATGTTTGATAGTGTCATGAGATTGTTATCCATATAACTAAACTCTTATATGTAAAATACCATTATTTGAAGTAATCCATTAATAGATTTATTCTGCAAAGACCTCTAGGAACATGACAGAAAACTGATGTTCAACATCAAAAAAGGTTGTACTTCTACTAATGCATGCAAAAACCTTGTGTTTAACAAGTTTTTTGCAGTTTTAGTGCTCTTATGGAAAAGTCGAGGACGGTTCCAACAGACAAGATGTCACCCAACTGTTCCTCAGAGGTCAAAGGTAACAAAACTCAAGTCTTCTGCAAAAACATACCTGCATTTTTTCTATACAAAATATACCAATGCATATTTTCTTATGTCATTTCCAAATCTGTCCATACACACACAGTAAGAATTATTAAACTCCACACTGATAAAAGTATAGTTAATTTGATTTATTTTTGAAGAATATTTTTAAATAAAATGTAAAGCTGTGTGTGTGCAATATAACTTAATTTATTCACTCTATTCACTTGTCTATTAAAAAAGTGTATATGCATGTATATATTTTTATCAGCAGATACCTTCAGTCAGAGCAGCTTACAATTAAATATACCATAATGTGATTCCTTAGGAGGCAGTAACATAAATGTTGAAATAGAAAATTCAAGTACCATTCAGAGGTAAATATGATATTAATGTTGTACTGATGTTTATTTACAGGTAAAGAAAATCGTAAAAATGTCTCATTTTCTCATGAAATGGAAAAGATCAACATTACCCATCCGTATAACAGCACTGATCTGGGTGCAGTGAATTTAATAAAAACTACACAGACTGTGAAAACATTTTCAATCTCAGACGATGCTGTGCTCTTCCTCAAAAGCCTGCTGGTCACACGTGTCATGCCCTCTTTCTACATCCTCCTCTTCATCATTAGTTTGCCTCTAAATGCATTGGCCCTGGTGACGTTCACCTGTAGGATTAAAGCAAAGAAACCGGCTGTGATCTACATGTCAAACCTGGCGTGTGTGGATCTGCTCTTCACCCTGCTGCTTCCTCTGAAGATCCACTATCATCTGAACGGATCTGATTGGGTGTTTGGTGAGGTGGCGTGTCGCGTGTTAAGCGCTGCTTTCTACTGCTACATGTACTGCTCCATACTGCTGATGATGTGTATAAGTGTGGACAGACTGCTGGCTGTGGTTTTCCCCGTCGTCTCTCTGACCTGGAGGACAACGAAGAATTCTGCTTACGTTTGTGCGCTGGTCTGGTTGCTAGCACTCGGTGGCACGGTCCCACTTCTCTCTATAACGCAAACGTTGGACATCGAGCATTTGGGCATGACCTGCCACGATGCATTGCGTCACGAAGACCCAGCAGATCAAATGTACATGAACCTGTTCTCCATTCTGTCCTGTCTTTACTTCTTCCTGCCGTTGGTCATCACTTTGGCGTGTTACTCTAGTATTATATATGCACTCAGTGTTAAATCTGGTCGCTTAGCAACATCATCATCAACCTCAGATAAACAAAGGAGAGCCGTGATTATGACTATTGCCACAATGATAGAGTTTGTGGTTTGCTTTGCAGCAACCAATGCAATCTTGTTGTATCACTGTGTTGTTTTGGTCACAGGAGGCACCAGAGGAGAGGCAAACGCATCATATGTGGCTTACATGTTAGCTGTGTGTGCAGGGAGCTCAAGTGTTTTTCTGGATCCTCTGCTGTATTATTATGGGTCATCTCAGTGCAGAAAGAAAATCAGCTCTGTTTTTTGGTGGAAAAAAACACAAAGATCTACAAAGTCATCAAACACTCCTGAGCTGTGCATACAAAGAGAATCGTGTTGATGTGTAAAGTGCTGATTAATCACGTGCATTGTAATGAATGTTTTTGGCTTCATGCTAACACGAGCATCTAACAGTTAAGCAGTTAAACAACACAGCAATTGTTATTATATTGTGTGTGTGTGTACCCTGTAAAACAAGGTCTATAAATATAAAGCATGTTCATTTATTATGCAGAATGTCAAAAACGTTTAAATTGTGTAAACCAAATAATATTTTTAACGTTTTTGGCAACCATTTAAACCAGGTGCTCTTTTGCAAACTTCAGGCTCACAGCAATGTTTTTCGGGAGAGCAGCAGCTTCCTTCGCCGTGTACTGTCATAGACAACGTGCCTGTCCAAAGACTTGCGTATGGTAGACTCAGTGATGTCTTCAAGCCTTTAGCTGTTACTCGTGGGTTCTTCTTTACTTCATTGAGTATTCTGCATGGTGTCTTAGGAGTCATCTTGACTGTGCACCCACTTCTAGGAAGGGTAGCTACAGTATTTAACTGTCTCCATTTATAGACAATTTATCTAAGTGTAGACTGATGGAGGTCTAAACATTTTGAGATTGTTTTGTATCCCTTTTCAGCCTTATGGAGTGCAACATCTCTTGATCAGATACATCTTTATAAGAGCGTGGTTCAGAAGAGCTGATGCTTCTTAAGGACTACAATCTTAAAATGTGTGAGTGTCTTAATATCAATCAAAGTTGCACTAAACCACACATTTAAACTCATTTTATTAATTGGACTCCAGTTTGCCAGCTTCTGACAAAAAAGCCAATAAAGTAATGAGTCCATGGGCTCACTTACATTTTCCTCCAGCACTGTGAATGTTTAATGGGTGTTTTTCCAAAAATACACAAGAAACTGGAATTATTTATGTCTTGTAAGCTTATGCACATCGTGTTTGTTTATTGTTGTGACCTAGATGAGGATCAGATAACATTTTATGGCAAATGACTGTAGAAAATCAATTCATTCCTAGGGGTTCACATACTTTTTCTAGCCACTGTATATATATATATATATATATATATATATATATATAATGGCAATTGATGAACAGCTACTCTCTCCCCGGGAAGACACCGCATTCTGTCTTCAAATGGAAAAGAAAAGTCCAAAATTAAACCCTTGCATCACTTTCAGGTCAGTTCACATTCACAAGCCTGTGAAAACACAGACCAACCAACAAACAACCAACTCATCTGCGTGATTTAAATAGTATAACAATGTACCCATATCATTTCAAATTCTTAAATTAAATTGTACTGCGTTGCATTTAATGCATGGTAAAGATATCTCTGCTAAAGACATTAGTTGTTTTGTATATGCTAATAACTACACTTAATTATTATTTGATAATTAGATGCAGAAATATAGGCTATAATATATAATTGCATATTTGTATAATTGTGTTGCTGTCAAAATACAAATTATAAATGATAACAATAGTATTTTAATAAATCCTTCTATTCTCATACATACTATAGTTGGGTGTGTGATTTTTTTTTTTTTTGGGGGGGGGTATTTTTTAACTAAAGAGGGCACCACAGGCATTTGGCCCTGCTCGGAAGTTTGACTTTTTGCACCATTACAAATACTTATAGGCAACTCATCATATCTTTTGCTGCTCCATGAAACACATGTTAATGCTCATCAGTACACATATGGTTCTTTAATCAATTTTCATTGTACATTTTTATGGGCATATATGTGGCTGAAATAGGTAGCCTAGGACATCCCAAATTTTTTAACATTGACATTATAGCCTTTAGAAAAAAATTTTTTTTGTTGAGAAGGTATAGTGCACAATAGGCCCCTGTAGCGCAGCCTAAGCTTTTGTGCTTTTTTTCCTTACATTTTACTTTTATACTTTAAAACCAGTACTTTTACACTTTTACTTGAGTAAAAAGCTTGATTTAATATACCTTAGTCACTATACTTCTACCTGATTAATGAATGTGAATACTTTTGACGCCATGTAATATTCCAAATAAATGTTTTCAGTCACCTGGTACGGTTATTTGCATTGTACACCGTGCACTTGTTTTTGTCTGTATTCATACAGTGTGTATTGTTAATAGCACATACTGTTGTTTTACTAATGGTTACTCTACAACCATAGAGTTCAGCCAATAATCCTCATTTCTGTTTTATTTATTAGTTTTACAGATCTGTGATATGCAAATGACATAATTATTTTACATTTACAAATTTTGATCTCTCACAACACAGAATAATCAAATCCGCGTGTTTTTCCTGCAGATGCAATATGCATTAATGACGAGTAACAGCGATGGGCTATATGGTTTTCAACAAAATTACATTTGAAAGCCATTCAAATAGATTGTTAATCATGTAAATTGCAATTACTGTCAGTAATTGAACAAATTGAAATTCATGCATATATATCATCAATTAAAGGAGACACACCCAAAGCAGTCAGCTCTCTGTCACTTGCTTCAGGCTCAATAGAGGCTATTGAGCTGTCTGTCAATCTAGTATTCAGGTTTGGTACTCATGGATGTTAAAACTATCTTGCATTTGATTCTTCTCATGCATCTATGCCCTGCATACAGAAGTAAGTACATCTTATGATTTTAATGCTTTGACTTGAAACCTTTTGACTGGATCATATATTGAGTGTCAAGTTTATCATTCACTGTCCTTGACTCCAACTGTGTGGGTGTTGTTTAAAGAGAAGTCATTTTTTATATTTTTTCTACATATTCAAAGTTTCATAGTAAATGTATTTTAATAGTCTTTATAAGTGGTACTGTATAAAATTACACAGTAAAAGTTAAATAATAAATGTTATTTACTGACAACAGTTTGTTCAAAGTTAAATGAACATGAAACATTTTCAGTCTTTATCTTCTACAGTAAGTTACTGGCAACCAGCTGCATAATTACAGCAAAATACAGTGCATTTTTTGTTCGATTACAGACTCTAAAGACAAAATCACTGTTTCAGGAGAAACTTATGAGCTTGATGATAATGGAGCCACATTAAGAGTGATACTGTTGTATTTAGTAACCACATAAGGCAATGAGCTGCTGTCCTACTCACTGAACTGGATCGCCAGATCTAACTATTTGTGTGCATACTCAAATCATTGTAGATTACTGAACAAAATCATTTTAGATGTTAGGTTTTTAGAAAAGAGAGACATTTAATAACTTATACTTTTTCACACTATTATTTATTAAACACCCAGTTCCTAAATTTCCCAATACTATTTTTTTTCTTTTGAAAAGAAAGGGCATATATGACCAGTGTTAGGTTAATAATACATCATATAATGCAGTTTATTTTTAAACATTTTAAATAAATAAATTGAACAAAGAATAAAATATTTGATAGTGGTGATAATTACTGATAGTGTTGATAAGGAACCAATAGAGGTTGCAACAAATATATTTTTTAAATGCAGTAATATTTACAGTTTTTCTCAGTCGCTTTGGTGCATTTCTCACATCACTATTTACATTTGCACAACATTTAGTCATTTCATTAGCAGTTTCTCATTCCTTCGAACAAATTGCAAATGCTTTTGGACATGCATCTATTGCTTTCATACAATTCTCTGCTGTTTTATAACATTATCATTTGCTTATGTCTTGTCAGTCAAAATTAACTATACTTGTGACTGCTGAATAGTCATTCCATATAAAACTAATAGTCATCATTTCATTGCTTGAGTCATTGTATACAAAAATTGTTGAACTAGTTGTCAAAATCAATTTTTTAAATCTTTTTTCCCCAAAAAATGTCTCCTAAATTGAACAATTTCTCAAATTATGTGGCCAGACAGAGAGGAATGTCTGGATGTGCATGAATGATTGCAGTACTATGTGTGTTGTATGTTCAGTTCCAATATGTACTGCAATATTGTTCACAGTAAGCTCTACCCAAAGGGAGTTTTTGTTTGTTGTAAATAAGGGTGTATTTTTTTCTTTTGCACAATGCTGTGAACAAATTAGAATCACAAAGAGCATGAAGTAAAAATGTGAAACATACATATTCAGTGTCTTGTACTCAGTTACCTCACTAAATACAGTAATGTGTAACTTTACTGTATTTTTCAAATAGCTGTGCAAATAGTATATAGTGCTGTCTTCTTGAGCATGTAGTGTCACCAAGATCTGACTTTTTTGCATTGAAAAACATTTATAACTGTCACAATGAAAACATGACTAAGCCATTTGACTATCTTGTTCATAAACAATGGTGTCAGGACTTTTCATTTTGATGACACTGACACTTTCATTGACATGAATACTTGCTTTTGAGGAATGAACTATCCATTTTGAGCAAGTGACAAGCTTTTGCAGGTTATCAACTAGGTTTTGCAATTTGTACTAATTGTTTTGAGAACTGCATAAACTGTTGTGCAAATGTAAATAGTGATGTGAGAAATGCACCAAAGCGACTTAGAAAAACTGTAATATACATACAAATATACATTTGTATGTATATTTGCTCTCTAGCGCCCCCTTTCATCAAAAATGTGCAATTAGTTTTACCTACAATCCTGAAACTTGGTAAACACGCAACATAATGATGGACATTTTGGACATTTGGATGCCCTGAACTTTTACATTCTCCTCCTAGGATTCATGCAATTGACACCAAATGTGGTGAACATGATGTCAAGACATTGGAGATGCTAAATTGCAGAGAAACACAAAAATGTCTTATTGTGATGTGTATGTTTGGCCAAAGATTTGATCACATTGATGTTCCTATTGTGATAAAATTATGAAAATAATGTCCAGCTAATGATGTAACAATGTCATTTCACTAACCAGTTTGTTATGTTTAACAATTTATAGTCACCTTATCCTGCCGAATTCTAAGCAGTCTGTGTAGATTGAGTGCACATACTCAACTCTGTAGTATTTACTTCTAATTTACATTTCACACGATTCTTGTCACAGAAACATGCAATAGCAAGCAATGGCAACACGCATTATTAAGGTCATGGAGTCACATGCTGTGTTAATGTCTTTCATAAGATTACATAAAGCAATAAAATAATAAAAAATTGCCTTTTAAAAAGTGTGTTTTCATTGCCTATATCTCAAAGCTTTTTTAAAACAACTTTCTCCAACTCAACCTTGACTTTGTACATTTATCCAGAGATAAAGCGTTAACTCTAAGCGTGACAACTAAGGAAAATCCCAAATTCAGTATCTCAGAAAATTAGAATATTGTGAAAAGCATTTAAATGGTCTCTCAGTCTAGTTCTGTAGGTTACACAATCATGGGGAAGACTGCTGACTTAACAGTTGTCCAAAAGACACACCTTGCACAAGAAGGGCAAGACACAAAAGGTCATTACAAAAGAGGCTGGCTGTTCACAGAGCTCTGTGTCCAATCACATTAATAGAGAGGTGAAAGGAAGGAAAAGATGTGGTAGAAAAAAGTGTACAAGCAATAGGGATAACCGCACACTGGAGAGGATTATGAAACAAAACCATTCAAAAATGTTTAGGAGATTCACAAAAGTTGGACTTTAGCTGGAGTCAGTGGTTCAAGAACCACTACGCACAGACGTATGCAAGACATGGGTTTCAGCTGTCGCATTCCTTGTGTTAAGCCACTCTTGAACAACAGACAGATTTAAGCATTTAGCAGACACTTTTATCAAAAGTGACTTACATTGCATACAATACATTTTTTATTACTATTTGTGTTCCCTATCGAACCCATGACCTTTTGCGCTAGTAATGCAATGCTCTACCACTGAACCTTGCCTATAGAGGAGCACATATTTATTGTTACATCATAGATACAGTACATACTTACATTATTGGTATACATTTTTAGAGATTCTCTCTGTAATCTTAATATAAATGATCTACACATTGCTGCACAATGAAAATTTTGGGTATTCTGTGTTTTCCAAATTACTTGGATTATTCTTGTATAGTTTTGCAAACTTTTACTAAAGATGTTCTTAATTTATATTTTTTTCTATAGGAAACTCTGGTGAAATATTGAATAGTTTGCCTGGAATGAGCCCTACCTGTATCATACATCCCGGACCCAGAGGTAACTAAACATGCCATTAGTTGTAATAAACACACTTAATGGCTAAATGAATTCACAAGACTTGTACAATATATTCTATATTACCGTAATAGACACATGTCTAACAGTCCGTTGGTAGTGTTTCTTGACTCTTGTTACAGAGCTCAGCAGTTTACATGTTTGATAGTGTCATGGTGTTTCTGTACTTTGCTCTAAAATACCATTATATGAAGTAAATGTTGGTTAAATAATAGATTTACTCTGCACGTCTAGGAACATAGAAAACTGATGCTCAGCATCCAAATAGTTTGTACTTCTACTAATGCAAAACTAATGTTTTTAAGACTGTTTTGCTGTTAGAGAGGAACTATTGCAGAGGAAGGCAGGTAATTGAATATATATATATATATATATATATATATATATATATATATATATATATATATATATATATATATATATATATATATATATATATATATATATATATATATATCATACATTTCATATGTCATACAATAGCATACTTGCATTTATTCTATACAAAATCTATCAATGCATCTTTTCTAAAGTCATTTCCCAATCTCTCCATACACAAACAGTTAGCATTAATTGTCAAGCTCCATACTGATGAGCATATCGATACAAAAGTAACAAGGTATAGTCGAAACAAATAATTTATAAAGAAAATATAAAATGTAAAGCTGTGTTTGTGCAACCTAATTGCTGAAAACCTTGACTTTCATTTTTTCACTAAAGTTTTAATATATATTTGCATGTATATATTTAATCAGCAGATGCTTTTAGTCAAAGCAGCTTACAATTAAAGATGCTGTAATGTGATTTCTAAGTATGCAGTAACATATGTTGATATAGGACATTCAAGGATAGTGTTTCTTGACTATTTGTTACAGACCTCAGCAGTTTCAGTGTTTGATAGTGTCATGAGATTGTTATTTCTCATATAGCCTAACTAAACTCTTATATGTTTCTGTACTTTGGTTTAAAATACCATTATTTAAAGTAAATGTTGGATAAATTAATAGATTTACTTTGCAAAGATCTCTAGGAACATAGAAAACTGATGCTCAGAAGTAGTTGTACTTCTACTAATGCAAAACCCCCTGTGTTAAAGGTGGTATAAATATTGATGAAAAATTGAGGACAAGGCCAAAAGAAAAGACATCAGCCAACTGTTCCTTAGAGGGCAAAGGTAACTAAACTCATACAACAACATACTTGCATTTTTTTCTATACAAAATATACCAATGCATCTTTTCTAAAGTCATTTCCAAATCCACACAAATAGTTAGCATTTATTGTCAAGCTCCACACTAATGGAAAATCAGTACAGAAATAATATACAAGTATAGTTCATACGATTCATTTCTGAAGAATATGGTAAAATGTAAAGCTGTGTATGTGCAACATAACTTAATTGCTGAAAACCTTGACATTTACTCTATTCACTTGTCTATTATAAAAGTTTTTTATATTTGCATGTTTATATTTTATCAACAGATATCTTTAGTCAAAGCACCTTAAAATTAAAGATACCATAATGTGATTCCTAAGGAGATCATTATTAAGAGTTTTATGATATTGATATTGTACTGTGTTTTATTTACAGGTAAAAATCTTACAAATGAATATAACGGCACTGATCTGAAAACGACACAGAATATGACCACATTCTCCATCTCAGACGATGCTGTGCTCTTCCTCAAAAGCCTACTGGTCACACGTGTCATGCCCTCTTTCTACATCCTCCTCTTCATCATTAGTTTGCCCCTAAATGCATTGGCCCTGGTGACGTTCACCTGTAAGATTAAAGCAAAGAAACCGGCTGTGATCTACATGTCAAACCTGGCGTGTGTGGATCTGCTCTTCACCCTGCTGCTTCCTCTGAAGATCCACTATCATCTGAACGGATCTGATTGGGTGTTTGGTGAGGTGGCGTGTCGTGTGCTAAGCGCTGCTTTCTACTGCTACATGTACTGCTCCATACTGCTGATGATGTGCATGAGTGTGGACAGACTGCTGGCTGTGGTTTTCCCCATCGTCTCTCTGACCTGGAGGACAACGAGGAATTCTGCTTACGTTTGTGCGCTGGTCTGGTTGCTGGCACTCGCTGGCACGGTCCCACTTCTCTCTATAACGCAAACGTTCGACATCGAGCATGTGGGCATGACCTGTCATGATGCATTGTGTTACAACGACCTAGATAAGATGTACATGAACCTGTTTTCCATTCTGTCCTGTCTTTACTTCTTTCTGCCGCTGGTCATCACTTTGGTGTGTTACTCTACTATTATATATGCACTCAGTGTCAAATCTGGTCGCTTAGCAACATCATCATCAACCTCAGATAAACGAGGAAGAGCCGTGATTATGACTATTGCCACAATGATAGAGTTTGTGGTTTGTTTTGCAGCAACCAATGCAATTCTTTTGTACCACTGTGTTGTTTTGGTCACCGGAGGTATTAGCGGGGAGGGAAATGCATCATATATGGCTTACATGTTAGCTGTGTGTGCAGGGAGCTCAAGTGTTTTTCTGGATCCTCTGCTGTATTATTATGGGTCATCTCATAATAAATCAGCTCTGTGTTTTGGTGGAAGAAAACTAAAAGAGCTACAAAGATATCAAACACGGCTGATCTGTGCATTTAAAGAAACTTATGGGTAAAGTGCTGATTAAACACATAATTTGCAATATTTTTTTAACTAAAAGTTTGTCATTTGAGTATATGCTAATGTAATCCTCATTGTAATGAATGCTTTCTGGCTTCATGCTAACATGAGCATCTAAGAGTTAAAGCAGTTAAAAACACAGCAATTGTTATTACATTGTGTGAGTACCCTGTAAAACAAAGTCTATAAATATATAGCATGTTCAGTTATTATACTTAATGTCAGAAATGTTCAAATTGTGTAAACCGAATAATATTTAAAGTGCTATTATTTAAAATCAAAGAATTACGACATGTATCATAAAATGTAATTGTTGTTGGTCTACTTTAAGAAACGTTAAAAAATAAACGACCACGTGAAGAAGAATTTCTGTCAGGACAGCATCTGGCAAATTACAATTTCCAAACATCACAGCTAACCTCCCTCTGCGTTGCGAGAGGTGGTTACGCATCACCCTTTAGCATGCGTAGATGAAAGGAGAAGCAGATGAAGGCATGTGTGTGATATCTGAGGCAGATCACCCGTGGATTCAAGTTCGGTCTATGTTTTCACTCCAAGAGGTCAATAAGAATCGTTTTATAATACGATGCATGCTGTGTGCACCAAAACGAACTGACATCTCACCGTACAGGAATTCAAGCTTCAACCTAAAACAACACATAGCGGTAAGTGTCACAGTAATGTCTATTTGAACACTATTAATGGTCATTTCCAAGTGTTTTTGTCATATGCAGTCTTGTGCAAGTGATGACAAATCCTGTAAACCTTACAAACAACACACGTTCACATCCGCACATTTTCATATCATTTCCCCACAAAATTAAACAAACTACACAGCATAATGTAATGACATCTTGCATTTATACACAAATACGGACACCTCACTAACATGTAGAAAAGACATTCAAATAGACCCTTTTACAGCCCACATGACCAAATAGCCTGCGCGAGCATTTTGGCACCTGATTCTCTGAAGTACTACAGTATCTAGATAAGCTAACAAGCAATATCTAAGACTAGTAGAAGCACACAGAGCGCACACCTTTCCTTGATCACTAAACCTTTAAGACGTTATAAATTAGGATTAAGTTAGGATTTTATTGGATCCATTCGGGTACCTCCACATCCATTTTGTTTGGGCATACAAATATGGTGGCACCGTGGCTTCATGATTGTGACATCATGCGCAATCCAGTCATTTATATAGATTAGTGCCACAAATGGGTTTTAAACACTTTCCGTGTGGCTCGTGAATCAGTGTGTGAATCCCAATCGACAAACAAACATTATTTGTTATCTTATATTGTTATATTTTGGCATTTCGTGTTGACTTTGAGTTCAAATAAATTAAAGAGACAACACAAGATGTGTTAAAACAAACACAAAGTGTGTTGTTTCAAAAATAACACAGAGATAAACAATCTAAAAAAATACAATTTATTGTCAAGCTCTGCACCGATAAAATATGAAAAAAAATTAACATTAAAGTAGTCCATACGATTAATTCATAGAGAAAATGTTTAATAAAATCTAAAGCTGTGTGTCTGTGCAACATAATGAAATAGCTGAAAATGTTAACATTCAATCTATTTACTTTAAGATAATTTAAGATTATGATATTTAATTATTTACATTTATATTTTTATCAAGAGATAAAAATTCCTCTAAGAAGGCAATAGAAAGTTCAAGGACAATTTAAATTACTATGATATTAATGTTGTACTGTAGTTTATTTACAGCTAGACACAACAAGGAAAATAAAAATCTCTCGTCTAAGAAATCAAAAAACAATTCCTGGGTCATCTTAGTGCAGACAAAAAAATCAGATCTGTGTTATGGAGTTGTCTTAGATGCAAACTGCATCATTGAATACTCTCACAACACCATTGAATAATCAAATCTGCATGTTTTTCCTGGAGATGCAACATCCAGTAATTATGAGTAACGCTATAGGCTAATAGTTTTCACCAGAATTAAGTTTGAAAGCCATTCGAAATACATTGTTAATCATATAAATTGCAATTACTGTCAGTAATTTAACAAATTAAAATTCATGCATGGATTTTATTCACTGAAAGTTTTATTCTCTCTGTTGGTGTGGCAAATCCCCTATTAAAGCATCTTGTTTCTTATGGGTTAAAGGAATAGTCTACTCATTTTCAATATTAAAATATGTTATTACCTTAACTAAGATTTGTTAAAACATCCCTCTATCATCTGTGTGCGTGCACGTAAGTACTTCGACTCGGCGCAGTAACACCCTCCCTCTCCCATTATGAGAGTAAGAAGGGGAGCGGACTTTTCAGGCGAGTCGAAGTACTCCCAAAAGTGCTATTACGCCATAAAATATAGTCCCTTTTTTAAATCCGCTTAGAAAAGCGCTACGTTTTATTTTGTACCACCAAACTTGCTCGTATAACTACTCGTCTTAAATAGGAAAAACGTTGATGTGTTTGGTCACTTCTAACTTTATCTCTAAATGGTACAATTGAATGAATGGGGCTAAGCTAAATGCTATCGAAGCGTCGCAGCGCACTCCAGCGCTTACGTGCACGCACACAGATGATAGAGGGATGTATCAACAATTCTTAGTTAAGGTAATAACATATTTTAATATTGAAAATGAGTAGACTATTCCTTTAATAGCACATGGATACTAAGCGTCCAGTGACGTTACCACACTTAAAATCACATCCTGCATCTTCTCACAACAGTTGCACTCAGTAAAGGAGTCAAAGAGCTTTGCACTTCTGTCTATAATCAGTTGTGATGGAGTTCAAAACTTTTTTGCTATCAGTTTTAGTTGCATGCACGTGCGCTCAAACTTTTAATGGTAAGTACATACAAATTATGCATGAAAAACTGTGACTTTGTAATTTTACTTTGTCTCGCTGGTGCATTTTAACCTCCTAAGACCCGAGCTTTGGTTTGTCTTTTTTCAGATTTCTTCTAGCTATTTGGGGGCTAGGAAGAACCAGTAAATATAATAACCAAATATTTTTCTTTGAACATGAAGCAGTGTAATTGTCCACGTTTGTGTACAACAGGTTCCAGTTACACAGATTCAAGAATTATGGTGCAAACAACAAAATGAGGGATAAAATGAATAAATGAAAATTCTGTGTTCATTTACTCTCATGTTGTTACAGAGTAAATGATGACAAAATTTTCCTTTTTAGGTGAACTATCCCTTTCAGATTGTGTTTAAAAGCAATGCTTACTTGCTGGTTAGAATGTTGGTATAAACAGCCATCAATTGTTTAAATGGTTTTAAAAAAGCAGCTTTCTCAGTTGTATATCTTGATGACTTGAATGTTTGCTATTGTAGTAGCACAATGTAACAGCTGTTGTATCAGACCGTAATAGACAAACACTCTTAGGAAAAAAATTATCAAAATTTGTACCCCGGCTGCCTGTCACTGGGGCAATTCCTTCAATAATGTACCTCTGGGGTACTAAACTCTCAAGGCCAAAGGTGTACTTTTTGAAGTGCAGCTGCACATAAAATAAGCATTTTTTCTGTTAGTGTTTCATAAAGATAAATGCATGTATGTTTTCCTGCAAGGTTGCTGTAGGGATCCACATTAAGAGTAGTACTGTTGTTTTTAACAAACCACAAGGCAATGAGCTGCTGTCCTACTCACTGATTGGTTACATTGCTCTCTGTTTACTTTCATTCGACTCAAGAAACTGGATCGCCAAATCTAACTGTAACTATTTGTGTGCATACTCAAAGCATTGTAAATTACTGAACAAAATCATGTTAGATAAGGTTTTAAGAAAAGAGGGACATTTAATAACTTATAAATTTTCATACTGTTATAAAAAATACAGTTCCTAAATTTCCAAATACTATGTCTTTCTTTTGAAGAAAAGGGCATATATGATCATAGGTAATCATATAATGCACTTTATGTTTAAATGTTTTGAATGAATGAATAAATAAATAAATAAAATATTTGATGGTGGTGAGGTTGCAACAATTTTTTTCAACCAACTGGTTATCAAAACAACAAATAAATATGCCAAACAAATGTATGAATTAATATTTCATTTCATTCATTTCATTCAACAGATTTTCTCCATGCATCACTGCAGCAAATGTAAATATATTATATATACAAAGCATACAAATCAGGCCAAATATACATGTTGTGGGCAATTCTAGTGTTATGGATGTGACATGCATTCAAAACTTATAATTTCTCAGATAATGCATAGTATTTGCCAATGTATGGTAACCCATACAGCCTGCCAACCGTGAGACTCGAACCAGCAACTCTCACGTTACAAGCCCAACTCTCTAAACCACTAGACGACTGCCTATATTCTGTTTATATTTTTTATAAACCCCTGACAAGTCCAGACAGAAAAATATCAGATTTTTTATTTTAGACGAGGGAGACTTGCATCCGTTATGCCTGTGAGAAAAAAGGACACACGTTTTTTGTGAGACAAGCATTATGTGAATTAAACTGCACAAACCGGAAACAATATTACCCAACAAATGGAGAAGGGGCAACTCTTGAAAAAACCTTTATTTATTTTATTTTAAGTTTAGTATGCACATGTGAGAAGGAAACAGAATTATAGATGTGACTAGTCTCTGTTAAGGACGTGATATTTTTGAAATTTGCACTTACTTAACTATGAAACATAATAAAAAAAATGCTTTAAAATCTTTATTAAAGACTTTGCATGGGTATTTAAACCACCAAATATTTACATCTGAGATATCAGTACAGTTAAAAACTTTGGGTAAAAACTTTTTTGGGTAATGTTACTTTGACACTTGCATAAAATTGCCAAAAGTCTTTATATTACCATGCTAAAATATAAATAATTGTATAAAAATAATACAAATATACAGATTTAAGCATTTAAGATTAGTTAAATATTACTTTTATATAGGGCTTTAATATAGGATATGTTTTGTCTTATATAAATATATGTCTTACAGATGGTTATTGTGTGCCAACAGATAGTGTTTCCCCTCCAGACAAGGAGCTCCAAACTGTTTTACAAACTGGAGGTACTGTAACCATACTTTAAGAGGTGGAAAACTTGTTGAAAAGACTGTTGAATATCATCACTTTTAGTCTATAAAGTATATATATGCATCCCTGCCTATTACTTGACTGTTTAGATGATTTTGAGTCTCTACGAGTATTCATTAATGATTGACATAAAGCACACACAAGCTTTTAAAAGACTTTTTATATTCACATTATATTTATACTGTAAAAAATTATATTCTTTTTATATTTACTGTTAAACATCTAGCTAATGTTCTTTAGTTATTGCTTTTATTTATGCCACTGCGTTCTTGTTTGATTGGTTTGATTCAACAGCGGTTGCCGTCATCCAAGAGGACTCATGGCCTGCACGTCCAACTAAAAGCAATAATGCAGTGCCATACAACCAAACTACACAGACGTTTCCAATCTCTAAGGATGCTGTGCTCTTCCTCAAAGGCCTGCTGGTCATACGTGTCATGCCTTCTTTCTACATCCTCCTCTTCCTCATTAGTTTGCCTCTTAATGCATTGGCCCTGGTGACGTTCACCTGTAGGATTAAAGCAAAGAAACCGGCTGTGATCTACATGTCAAACCTGGCGTGTGTGGATCTGCTCTTCACCCTGCTGCTTCCTCTGAAGATCCACTATCATCTGAATGAATCTGATTGGGTGTTTGGTGAGGTGGCGTGTCGTGTGCTAAGCGCTGCTTTCTACTGCTACATGTACTGCTCCATACTGCTGATGATGTGTATAAGTGTGGACAGACTGGTAGCTGTGGTTTTCCCCATCACCTCTCTGACTTGGAGGACAACGAGGAGTTCTGCTTACATTTGTGTGTTGGTCTGGTTACTGTCAATTGCTGGCACGGTCCCAATTCTCTCTATAACGCAAACGTTCAACATTAAGGATTTGGGCATCACCTGCCATGATGTGCTGTACCATATAAAGCTGTATTACTACCTGTTTTCCATTCTGTCCTGCCTTTACTTCTTCCTGCCGCTGGTCATCACTTTGGCGTGTTACTTTACTATTATATATGAACTCAGTGCCCAAACACGTCGCTTAGCAACATCATCATCAACCTCAGATAATAAAAAGAGAGCTGTGATTATGGCGATCTCCGTGCTGATAGAGTTTGTGGTTTGCTTCGCAGCATCAAATGCAATTCTGTTGTATCATTGTGTTCGTCTGGGCACAGGAGGTCACACCGATGAGGGGAAATATTACATGTTAGCTGTGTGTGCAGGAAGCTCAAGTGTTTTTCTGGATCCTCTGCTGTACTACTATGGATCGTCACAGTGCCGGGAGAAAATAAACTCTGTGTTTTGGTGGAGAAAAACAGAAACTTCATTATCAAACACTCAGTCAAGCTCAAATGTGTGAACCGTTCAGTTGATGAAATCATCATTTTCTTTCTAAGTTTGTATAGACATGATTATGTATCAGTATGCAATATGCATTAATATAATAATTCAAACAAAACTAAAATGTAAATGTATTGTCTATTTTTATGCAGGGCTTTGAACCAGATTTTTTTCCCAATTGGTTTGTTTCGAGCAGAAACAGTATTGTAACGTTTCCGGTTTTCGGTTCAACCCTAAAATGATGTTTCTGAACCGGTTAGAACAAAAAATAAAGTTCCTGAACCAATTAATAACGTTCCACGTCAGCTGTGGGACATACAAACAAGTAGGCTGATCATTAGGTCATTAAACAAAATATTAGTCTACATAATTTTCCTTAAAGCAACACTAAAGAGTTTTTGCTCTTTGCTTCCCCTACAGGTTGGAAGCGGAATTGTCCATTACCACTGTCGTAAATAATTTAGCCTACTTCAGCAAAGCTGGCTCTGATTGGATTGTAACTTGGCATAAAGCAAGTTTTTGTAGTTTTCACTCGAACTACAGGACCGCGACCCGACGGTTGGAAACTTCTTTAGTGCGGTTTTGGACGATAGAGGGCTGCAAAGCGAATGTAATAGTGCCGTTCACCCTGTTTGGAGTGGATGAACGACTGAAACTTTTTTGGAAAGGTTATTTTAAGGTTAAAAAAATCTTTGGTGTTGCTTTAAGTCTCTATCTTGTCATCAAACATTAAAAACGGCTACATTATGTAAGTAACATAACTGTAATTCTGACATATTAGACAGAAATCTTAAAATTATATTATAAAACGGTTACCATTATTTTAAATAAACATTTCTGTTCCGGATCATATATTTTTTGTTAATAAGTTTCTGGTTTTGTTTCTGTTCCTCGCAAAATATCAAAGTTTCTGGTTTTCGTTCCTTAAACCGGTTCAAAGCCTTGATTTTATGTTAAAGCTAATGTATTGTTATTATAACATATTATAACGTTAAACACTGCATAATGTATTTGTGAATAGGTTTTTAAACGTATAGTTTTAAAATGTAGATCTTTTCATCCTAATCACAATTGTAAGGTTTTTCTCCGGTGTGAAGTCACATGTGAATATCAAGTACAGACTATGAGCGAAGGTCTTCCCACCACAGACACATCTGTAAGGCTTTTCACCAGTGTATAAACGCATGTGCACATTATGGGCTCTATCTTACACCGCAGCGCAGTGCACGACGCAAGTGTCTTTTGCTAGTTTCCACCCTGCGCAATTAAAATTTTCATGTTTAGCGCCTCATTGTTTAAATAGCAAATGCATTTGCGCCCCTTTTGCGCCCATGGGCGTTCTGGTCTGAAAACGAGGTGTGTTCAGGCGCATTGTTGGCGCTTTGCTATTTTGAGGCAACTAAAATAGACTACGCCATTGACCAATAAAATCCTAGTCTAAAGTCAATGGCGCAATATGTTTTTTTGTTATTTAAAGAGCGCATTAGTAATATGCACCTATAAACGGGTTAACGCGGGTTTGCTTATCAGACACTTGAATGCTGATCAGCACAAAAACGCTTTTTAATATAATAGATTTAATGATTGAATTTAATAGATTATTATGGAGTCTCTTGGACATAAATGAGTACTAATTATGAGACGTTAGAAGGCGCGAAGAGCTGCTTCACCTGCAGCCTGGTAAGTAAATAAATGCTTTGCTTTAAACAAATGCATCATTTTTAAATGTTTTTGTAATGCTACCTCGCGGATTTATTGTATATGATGACTCTGTACCTGGTGAGATGAGAAACATTTTAAGTAATGCTTAAAAAAACTTGTGACGCTGTCCAAGTGCTGAAATGTGAAGAGAGCCGTTTGTAAATTCTCCTGTTTGTAACAAATAAAGTATTTTTAGGGTATAAACCTTTTCTTACATACTTGTAAATAATTTTTTTATGATATTGGATAGCCATACATTTAAAGCAATTAAAAGCCTGATTTTTTACTTCCATGACTAAATGAAAATGGGTTTTAAAGGTTTTAATGAAAAAATAACAATTTCTATACAAGTGAAAAACAACACAATTATTTAACATTATTCTTAAACTGGGGATCGTCTTCCTCCACTTAGTTTTTCAGTTTACAAAGTCTGTCATCTAAATAGGGATTAGACATAGCGGCAGCGCAACTGGCTTTTAAAGGGGATGAGACTCTCGTTGGTTTATTGCACGTTATGCCCAAAATACTCCCATTAATCATTAAAAAATTAGGACCAACCCTTTTAGACCATGCACTCAGCGCACAAACCATTTTTCCCGTCGTTAAATTAGCAAAAGTGGATTCGGACACACCCATATAGACGTTGTGCTGTGCGCTTTGGACAATGCGCTTAGATCGTTAAAATAGGGCCCAATATGTATTTATATGAGACTTTTTATGCAACTTACTTAAGTTTCGAAGAAAAAAATACACATTAAACGCAAACCATAAACAGACGTAACTCAGTCTGAAAACATTTTTATCATCTCAAGATTTCAAAGCATCCATTAAACAGCAAATCAAAATTACAAAGACGTTTTTTTTTTATTGAAGCTTTTACAACAAATCACCTAAAATAAAAGCATTTGCTAAACAAATAAATATTAATGTCTATGACACACTTCTTGTGGAAGCTGTGGTTTGTGTAATAGTAGCCAAATGGGTTTACTGGAGCCTAAAAGGATGAGTGATGTCACATTAACACTGTCATATTAACCCAGATCAGACTGAATACAGACTTAAACATTCACTCTGTATGTGTCTGTCTGAAGACTCTGTAGTTTCATGATTTGAAGATGTTTTTGTTAAATACTTTCTCTAGGTCACTCATGGGGTTGAAAACTCTCTTGCTTTTAATGATAGTTGTGCATACATGCACTGAAGAGAGCGGTAAGTACATCTTATGATTTTAAGAGCTGTGAATTTAATCATTTTCAGATTCATGCTGCCTGATCAGAAAGTGATTGTTTGTTTTGCTGGACTTATCAAAGCCTCAGATGTGTTTTGTTTGTCTCATATGTGTTCAGTAGGGAGAACATTCACTGATATTGTGTTTTTGTATATTTGGTTACAGGTAGTGGTTATTCTTCGACTGAGGATAGGCAAGATAATCACAATGGTAACATATATTTACATTTTTAGATTTTAAAGCAATAATGGAAAATGTTTTTACACAGTTTTGAAAAGATAAAGTCCATGTGTATGTTTTTTGAGTTTTTTCTCAAGGGGGAGATGGGAGGACAGATGATTTGCATTTCCCTTAACAAATAGCAGCTTTAGCCCTGCTTACCAGGCTGTGCAAGTTATTAATTATACCTTATCAACATTATAGTTGCATATAAATTATTTTTATACATTGCTCTTCACTCATAATTGTCTCTGTAAACATTTTCTTCAATCTCCAAACTGATGAAAGTATCAAAAAGTAACATAAAAGTAGTTCATACTATTAATTTTTACAGAATATGTTCAGTAAAATCTAAAGCTCTGTGTGTGCAGTATAATTTAATGGGAATAGAGTCCCTAAGAATGCAGGAATGTGAGTCCTCTAAAGAAGCATAAAGGCTGAAATAAAGTTCAATGATCGTTTAGAGAAGAATGTTTTTGATATTGTACTTCTGTTTATTTACAGTAAAAACAAATATCCCAACAGGAACGATAACCCCCCTCTCATTTGCTGTATATGACATCACTGATCAGGGTGCGGTGAATTGCAACCAAACTATACAGAACCCGAAGACATTTTTCATCTCAAAGGATGCTGTGCTCTTCCTCAAAGGCCTGTGGGTTACACGTGTCATGCCCTCTTTCTACATCCTCCTCTTCCTCATTAGTTTGCCCCTAAATGCATTGGCCCTGGTGACGTTCACCTGTAAGATTAAAGGAAAGAAACCGGCTGTGATCTACATGTCAAACCTGGCGTGTGTGGATCTGCTCTTCACCCTGCTGCTTCCTCTGAAGATCCACTACCATCTGAATGGATCTGTTTGGGTGTTTGGTGAGGTGGCGTGTCGCGTGCTAAGCGCTGCTTTCTACTGCTACATGTACTGCTCCATACTGCTGATGATGTGCATGAGTGTGGACAGACTGCTGGCTGTGGTTTTCCCCGTCGCCTCTCTGACCTGGAGGACAACGAGGAATTCTGCTTACATTTGTGCGCTGGTCTGGTTGCTGGCACTCGCTGGCACAGTGCCACTTCTCTCTATAACACAAACATTAAACATCAAGGATGTGGGCATCACCTGCCACGATGCATTGTGTTACAACGACCCAGATCAGATGTACATGAACCTGTTTTCCATTCTGTCCTGTCTTTACTTCTTTCTGCCGCTGGTCATCACTTTGGTGTGTTATTCTAGTTTAATATATTCACTCAGTGTCAAATCTGGTCGTTTAGCAACATCATCATCAACCTCAAACAAACGAATGAGAGCCGTGATTATGACTATTGCCACAATGATA
This sequence comes from Misgurnus anguillicaudatus, assembly GCF_027580225.2. NCBI lineage: Eukaryota > Metazoa > Chordata > Actinopteri > Cypriniformes > Cobitidae > Misgurnus > Misgurnus anguillicaudatus. Next base: position 31,178,122 of record NC_073345.2, read on the forward strand.
GAGTTTGTGGTTTGCTTTGCAGCAAGTAATGCAATCCTGTTGTATCACTGTGTTGTTTTGATCACTAGAGGCATCAGCGGGGAGGCAAACGCATCATATATGGCTTACATGTTAGCTGTGTGTGCAGGGAGCTCAAGTGTTTTTCTGGATCCTCTGCTGTATTATTATGGGTCGTCTCAGTGCAGACAGCAGATCAGATCTGTCTTTTGGTGGAAGAAAACACAACTACAAAGCTACAGAACTACAAAGTTTTCAACCACTACTGAGCTTAGCCTACGTACAGAATAATGTTAAGGTCTAAAGGTATAATTACAATGTAATCCTCATTATAATGAATGCTTTCTAGCTTGATGCTAACCTGAACATCTAAAGATTGGAGCAGTTAAAAAACAGCAATTGTTATTATACTGTATGTGTACCCTGTAAAGCAAGGTTTATAAAAGATAAAGCATGTTTATAGTTATTATGCAGAATGTCAGAAAACATTCACATTGTGTAAGCCAAATAATATTTCATGTTTATTCTTTAAAAACCAAATATGACATATATCACAAAATGTAATTGTCGTTGGCCTACTTAAAGCAACAATAAAGAAATTATGTTAAAAAGGTATTGTCCCTGATTGTTGTTGTTGTTGTTAAATACGTGTCACGTAAATATTACCTCACTTGCATGGAAAAAAACTGTTATCGTGTTTCTGATTCTCAACCTGTGGATGTTTTTCATCGCTAAAAGGGAGTTTGGAAACTTACAGTACAGCACATATGATAACAGGTTTACTAGAGAGAGCGCAAGCTAGCATGAAGGTAAAGCTAATCTTTTACATTATAGCGATGACGCTGGTAGTGACAATTCTCAGACCAATCAGTGATCTACAGTGTTTTTGCATCACGTTTTGAGGATCAGCTTGGGTCGCTTGGAAACCCGACCGAGGTGGTACTAAAAAAATTATTGGGTACTACGTACTGCACCCAGTGGAAAAGACCCCAAAAGAAAGCCGACACGACCTAAACCAAACTGTGGGGTACTATGCAATGGAAAAGCGCCATAAGTCTCTGTGTCTCTTGGTTTACTTACCTAACATTTATTGTACAAAAGCTAACATTTAGTGTATTTTCATGGGTAATGTTATTTTAACTGTGTATTTCACTCATAAAACAACAGGCCTATCAGAAGAGAGGCTCATGAATATTACTTATTGCAGGCCAAAACGACCTGATGTTCTTAGCAGAGCTCCTGAAAGAGGTGATTTAAAAATATATATACTTTGGTACTTATGCTGCAAATATATGAAGAGTTTGGTTCCAAAACGCAATAAATCCATTTTGACAAATTTCGGTAAAAACGTGTTTTCTATACCAAGAACGTGACAAGATGAAAACGTCTCAGGTTACATATGTTACCCTAGTTCCCTGAGAAGGGAACGAGACGCTGCGTCGCCATAGCAACGCTTTGGGGAACGCCTCGGCGTGACTAATCTGAAGCACGTGTAAAACAGAAACAATGATAATTGTATACTGACCGTGATGCCGTGCGGACCAGGGGTAAGGCATCCTACACAAACACACTCGCTACCAAGAGCCGAAGCAAGTGCCTGCAGGGATGCAGGGAGTATGGCATGGAGACGCAGCATCTCATTCCCTTCTCCCTTCTCATTTTTCAAAAATGGCATTTATTGCGTTTTGGAACCAAACTCTTCATATATTCTTAAGGACATCATAGCCTAAAATAAAACTCTGAAATATGCGACCTTTAAATTCTCATGTATATTGTTTTTAATTTTATTGTATGTGTTCCTGTGTAGCTTAGTGGTAGAGCATTGCATTTGCAATGCAAAAGTTCATGGGTTTGAACCCAGGGAACACACATACTATTAAAACCTATAGTGTATATTGTAATGCACTGTAAGTCACTTTGGATAAAAGCATCTGCATAAATATATTGTGTACTTATTTTTACATATTTTTTTCTCTTAGATTGTTTTCTCATTTCTATGTAAATCACTTTGAATTACCTCTGGGTATGAAATGTGCAATACAAATAAACTTGCCTTGCCTATGCATTGTGACGAAAAATACAAGCAATAACAAGACTTGCAAGAACAAATAGAGTGCCACAGGGATGAAACATGTTTGTAGGCAAAACCCAAAAGCACACTTTAGCACTTTAGCACTTCATGTTCCATCGATCTGAAGTCAAGATGTTTTTGAATGAGGTTCGGGTAAAACGCCTTAAATAAGATCTTGGGTTATCACAAGCTCAAGATATTTATACGTTTCATTATACGACATAAAACACATCAGTAACACCCCCACTCATGTTTTTAAAGCTTTAACATGTCTTTAAAAGAGTGGTTGTTAACCAGTGTTGGGCGTGTTGACTTGATGCCCTCAATATTATGTTAAATGAATGAAATGGGCACTAAAGAGAAACCAATAATTGTGTGGTGGCAGGTGACGATGTGAAGTGCTTCATTAGATTATAATTACTTGCCATAGGCGTGGAGAGGCTCTTTCTTCCCAGGCATTACATAAACATTCTTGCCTTTCACCTCAATGAGGGAAAAGTGCTTAATATACTTATAGATTGTAAACTGTGCATGTGTGTGAAATACTCTGGTTGGATAACGATCATCATCAGTTATGTGGTTGTCCCACCACTTCTAACACACACACACACACACACACACACACACACACACACACACACACACACACACACACACGCACACGCACACGACTGGACTGGGACAAAAATTTGGAAATTGCCTGGTCTGCCAGATGGCCAGTCCGCCCCTGAAAATACATAACGCACTGGCCCAACCAGACCGCAGCCTACTGAGAATCTCCCAGTAGTCCCAATGGCCAGTACATGCCTGCGCACACACACCAATCATCATCAGTTATGTGTCCCACACCCCAACACAAACACACCAGAGAAAAACATTGTAAACAGCATTTTATTGTCAGAAAGGGCATTGGCATTGTAATGGGAGAAATCATTTCAATACTCGTTAATGATAAAAGCAACGGCATTAGTAACACTTTTTATTTATAATGCTGTTATTCCCATCACTGTTGCTATCAAATTGCGATATGGGACTACAGACTTAAAACATCATCACACATAAAATTCTCAAAAACAATACACCATTCCTAAGAAAGATTCATCCACAAAAAGTATTTCCTTATCAAAAAACCTGTTTTTAAATGTGTTTAATAACGTTTAAAAGAGCTGTCGGAGGCTTGGTTTTGATGACGTTGATTTTGAGAGACTGTGGTGTAGTTCACTTGTAGCCTAAGGTTAGCTTTAAATTTCTAGTAAACGCGTTTTGTGATCCTCTGTGAAGATGAACCTGTTGGACAAAACGTGAAAAAAATGTTAAAGGCGGAGTCCACGATGTTTGAAAGCCAATGTTGATATTTGAAATCACCTAAACAAACATGCCCCTACCCCAATAGAATCTGGACCTTCTTTTAAAAGACCCGCCCCACACATACGCAACCCGGCAAGGATGTCGGTTAGTAGACACGCTCCTTACTGCTGATTGGCTATAAGTGTGTTTTGGTAGTCGGCCCGTCTCCTTTTCCAAAGCGTTTTTCAAACATCGTGGACTCCGCCTTTAAATAAAGAGCGTGTTTTTGTTTACAATAATCCTGTAGTCTATGGGAAACATGTTGGGCTTTTTAGTGAGGGAACCAGTGTCCCGCCAACTTCTGGGTGGGCTTACAAAAATGTGACATCCCCTATATGATCGTCTTATACACTGTCATTTTTAAACTGGATGTGTTTGCATTTTAATGCACTGTATTGATCACTAAATATGCTCAAAATTTGAATTGTTTTCTCTCACAAATGTATTGTTTTGCTTCGAAAGACATAAAAGCCGATTAGAATTGTATGAATTAATTTTTCTGATGATGGACGGGCTACAAAATAACGTCCGCTATTCAGTGTCATTACAAGGCTAGAAAGAGACAGGATATTATTTAAAACAAATCCAATTGTGTTCAACTGAAGAAGAAAGTCATATACACCTGGCTTAAGGATTGGCTAATTTTTCAATTTAGGATGAACTGTTACTTAAATCGAACCAATTTCATTATTTGCTGTAATGGCATGTGATTTAGCTGCAAGTATCATGTCCGAAAAAAAGGTGCGTGCATGTTATTCTCAAGTTGAAGAGGGGGCAGGGCTCAGTGGCTTTTATAATTTGTACAATCAAATCCTGGAAGAGTCTTAGAAAACACACCCAAACCAAACCAACATTTATCCATCTCTCAGAATAAGCTGTTATTCTTATTGATTATTTCCTTCTTTCCTTTGGGGTCTTCATTTGCACATTGGTCTTAAAATTTTGAATGCGGGCATTGTTGGCATTATAATAACAGCCAATTTACCTAAATGGAGACTGAATGGCTGGTGATGTCACACGAGAGAGCACTCAGAGAATTAATATTACACAAAAAACACAAAAAAACAATTTATTTCCAATGGTATACAAAAGAAGGAGAATGTAGACTGATGATTTCTAAATAAAACTGCTGGTACTTATTTCATCTTTATTATTTGAGGAATTTTTTATAGTGCAGGCAGGTGATGGTGATCAGGTAACGGGGCATTAATATAGCCATAGATGCTGAAATGGCAGAAAGAATACCTCCATGTTCTCCATCCTAGGCCATGTTCATTATATGACCAGGAATTAGAGTACTATTTATTACATTTCTTAGTAAAAATAACTCCATGTAGTGCAAAATACCCCATCTTATTTTATACAAAACATCTTTTGATCCACGATCTTGGACACATCATCAGTGTTGTTATATTCAAATGTGGGCATTACCTGCCAATGATGCAGTTCAGACGTACAGGTACCTGTTCTCTGTCCTGTCTTTACTTCTTTCTGCGGCGGGTCATCACTTTGGACTGCTACTCTACACTGTAAAAAATACTTCATTTCTGCCTTAATTTTTTTGTTGAATCAACTCAGATGTACAAGTAATTTCAACTTACTATTATTTATCTTGACTAAAGATAAGTTGTTATAACTACAGATGAGTTGTTATAACTTATAAACATGAGTTGTAAATCTGAGTTGATTCAACAAGGCAGCAAAGATTTTTTTACAGTGTACTATTGTTATATGCACTCTATACAAACGCATTAAATCTTTACAAAACATTTGTTTTGACCACAATCTACACACCAGAGCTGAGTGTGGATGTGGCGCACATGCACCCATGATCTGTACCCACACATCCATCAAGTAAAACCTATCACGCTGCCATTCTCTCTGTGTTTTTGAAGCTTTGATTGTCTTTACAGTGTGCAATAAAACATGTGTTAATGTTTCATGTGTAAAAAACACAGTATTTTTCACATAATTGACTTGTCTCTGTTTTCACTGTCCTAAAAACGAGCTGATTTCTTCCTTGTTCTATGAAATCCCTCCTTCAGAAATACGTATCGAGTTCTGATTGTGTAGCTGTTTTAGTGTGTTGTGATTCGATACACTGAAAAAAATGATTCATTCAATTTACTCAATTTTTTTAAGGTAAGTGGTTGCAATCAATTTATTTAAGCTACATTTAAACAAAAAAGATAAGTAACGTAAAATAAAATATAAAACTTTTGTTTAAATGTAGCTTAAATAAATTGATTACAACCACTTACCTTAAAAAATTGAGTAAATTGAACGAATAATTTTTTTTGCAGTGTAGCGGCTTAGCTTGTCGTTAGCTTAACTGCCGATTGACGTATTCCTGTGGGTGGAGCTTAGTCAAAAAACTGTTCTACTGACGTCATTAAAGCAGGAAGTAGAGGGCTGTAGTTCAAACGGGCTGTTCACTAGGTTTTGAAAGGTGAGAAAGAAAATATATCGCCTGGCAGTGTACTTTAAATTTTTTCATTTTACAGGTATCATTTATGCTATTATAGCAACATTACACTAGATTTAAAATGTTTAAGATAGTTTTAAAATGGGATCAGAAAGAACGTGACCTTTCATAGACACTCCCAGTGAACAATAAATACAAAAGTTGTTCCAAAACAACTAGTATTATTCTGATAAAATATGAATATATATGTATAGAAACTGTTTTCGAAACAGATTACAGTACAGAATATATAAAACATACGCTAGTGACCTATGGTGACAGCTGTAATAATGAAAATACAACACCATGATTTTTTCATGAAGCTCTTTAGATAATTTGCTTTGAATAAAAGCATTTGTTTCATGAAAAAATATTTTATGTCTATTACACACTTACTTGTGTAACCTGTGGTTTGTGTAATAGTGGGAAGTGGAGGCTGAAAGGCTAAAAGTACGTCACATTAACACTGTCATATTAACCCAGATCAGACTGAATTCTGACTAAAACATTCACTCTGTGTGTGTCTGTCTGAAGACTCTGAAGTTTCATGATTTGAAGTTGTTTTTATTAAATACTTTCTCTAGGTCACTCATGGGGTTGAAAACTCTCTTGCTTTTAATGATGGTTGTGCATACATGCACTGAAGAGAGCGGTAAGTACATCTTATGATGTTGACAGCCTTTAATTTAATTGCTTTCATATTCATGCTGCATGATCAAAAAGTGTTTGTTTGTTTTGCTTATCAACTTAACTTTAACTTATCAAAGCCTCAGATTTGTTTTGTTTGTCTCATATGTGTGAAGTTAAGACTAAGTCTTAAGAACTAATCTGAACAACTTGCTATTAGTAGAAAGTGTTTGTTTGTTTGTTTGGCTGAACTTATCAAAGCCTCAGATTTGTTTTGTTCAGTAGGGAGAACATTCACTGATATTGTTTTGTTTTTGTATATTTAGTTACAGGTATCGATTACTCTTTGTTTGAGGATTGGCAAGGTAATGACACAGGTAAAATATTTAAATTTTTAAGCAATAATGGAAAATGTTTTTACACAGTTTTGAAAGAAAAAGTCCATGTGTATGTTTAGCAGCTTTAGTCCTGCTTACCAGCCTGTGCAAGTTATTAATTATATCTTATCAACATTATAGTTGCATATAAATTATTTTTATACATTGCTCTTCACTCGTATTTGTCTCTGTAAAAATTGTCTTCAATCTCCAAACTGATAAAAGTATCAAAAAGTAACATAAACATAGATCATACTATTAATTTACTATTAAATGTTCAGTAAAATCTAAAGCTCTGTGTGTGCAGTATAATTTAATGGGATTAGCGTCCCTACAGGAATGTGAGTCCTTTAAGGAAGCATAAATACTGAAATGAAGTTCAATGATCGTTTGGAGAAGTATGATATTGATGTTGTACTGATGTTTATTTACAGATACAACAAATATAACGGGGACCATAATCCCCCTCTCCTTCTCAGCTTTCGTCATCCCATATGATGCTGTGCTCTTCCTCAAAGGCCTGCTGGTCACACGTGTCATGCCCTCTTTCCAGATCCTCCTCTTCCTCATTAGTTTGCCACTAAATACATTGGCTCTGGTGGCGTTCACCTGTAAGATTAAAGAAAAGAAACCGGCTGTGATCTACATGTCAAACCTGGCGTGTGTGGATCTGCTCTTCACCCTGCTGCTTCCTCTGAATATCCACTATCATCTGAACGGATCTGATTGGGTGTTTGGTGAGGTGGCGTGTCGCGTGCTAAGCGCTGCTTTCTACTGCTACATGTACTGCTCCATACTGCTGATGATGTGCATGAGTGTGGACAGACTGCTGGCTGTGGTTTTCCCCATCGCCTCTCTGACCTGGAGGACAACGAGGAATTCTGCTTACTTTTGTGCGCTGGTCTGGTTGCTGGCACTGGCTGGCACAGTGCCACTTCTCTCTATCACACAAACATTCAACATCAATGATTTGGGTGTCACCTGCTACGATGCATTTCGTCATGACGACTCAGTATATCAGTTTCAGATATACATGAACCTGTTCTCCGTTCTGTCCTGTCTTTACTTCTTTCTGCCGCTGGTCATCACTTTGGTGTGTTACTCTAGTATTATATATGCACTTAGTGTCAAATCTGGTCGCTTAGCAACATCATCATCAACCTCAAATAAACGAAGAAGAGCCGTGATTATGACTATTGCCACAATGATAGAGTTTGTTTTCTGTTTTGCCCCAGCTAATATAATCCTGTCGTACTACTCTTTTGTTTTTGTCGAAGGAAAGGCCATCGGGGAGGGAAGCGCAGCATATAAGGCTTACATGTTAGCTGTGTGTGCAAGGAACTCCAGTGTTTTTCTGGATCCTCTGCTGTACTACTTTGGATCATCTCAGTGCAGACAACAGATCAGATCTGTGTTTTGGTGGAAGAAAACAAAAAGAGCTACAATGATATCAAACACTCCTGAGCTGTGCATACAAACATAATTGTGTTAATGTGTGAAGTGCTGATTAAACACATATAGTTTGCATTATATTCACAACTGGAAGTTTGACTTCTTTTAATATATGCCATGTAATCCTCATTGTAATGAATGCTTTCTGGCTTCACATTAACATAAGTATGTAAGAGTTATAGAAGTTAAAAACATAGCAATTGTATTATGTTGTGTGTGTAACCTGTAAAACAATGTATATAAAAAATGAAGCATGTTCAGTTATTATGCTCAATGTCAGAAACGTTCAAATTGTTATTTTTTATTTAAGTTTTATTCTTTAAAATCAAATACATGACATATATCACAAAATGTAATTGTTATTGGTCTACTTTAAGAAACATTAAAAAATAATGCCAAGTAGGTGTGGTCCCTCACTGTTGCTTTTGTTAAATACATTTCACATCAAGATTCATTGTCATGTCACTGGAAATTAATTCATTATTGTCCTAATGTGTAGATCCACAGTCCTTACCGGTGCTCAAACTCATGATATAGGCCTACTATACAGTATACTGACTAATGATCTAGGAAGCAACTGGTGGATCTAGTAGCCTACAGTATTTCCAGAATGTATGCACACATAAAATAAAGGACATACTGTAGTGTTTAGGAATATTTACAAATTATCCCATATTTTACTCTCAAGCCATCCTATGTGTATAGGATTTATTCTTTTAGCCAAATACAGTCGTAGATATATGAAATATTATCTCACAAGTTGCCATATGCATTGTGACCAAAAATGCAAACAGTCATGAGACATGCAAGAACAAACAGAGTGCCACAGAGATAACACATTGTTTTAGGCAAAACCCAGAAGTGAGTTAGCATTTTAGCACTTCCAGTTCCATCAATGCAAAGCCAATGGATTTTTTTAATGAGGTTCTGGTTAAACGCCTTAAACCACAATCTCAGTATATTTTTTACGTTTTATTCTGTAACATAAAACACATCAGTAATTCCCTAATGATTTTTAAAGCTTTAATGTGTCTTTAAAAAGGCAGTTGCTAACAAGTTGCTACATACAGACTTTGTCATGGATGAAAATCTCAAAAACAATGCAAGATTGGCACAATTCCTTACAAAGATTCATCCACGGAGTTTTATTTTAATAATGTGTTTAATAAAGTTTAAAGAGCTGTCTGAAGCTTGGTGGTGATGACGTTGATGTCGAGAGACTAGTTCAGCATAAGGTTAGCTATTCATTTCTAGTAAACGCCTTTAGGCTTCAAATTTTATAAAAGTTGTGTTCATCTGTGAAGATTATCTTGTTGGACAAAACATGTAAGTGTCATAATCTTTTGTTAAACACATAGCTTATTTTTTGCGCTAATCCTAAAGTCTATGGGGAAAATGTGCTTTCTTGCAAGGGAACCAGTGTCCTGTAACTTCCGGGTGGGCCTACAAAAATACATCACTAAATATGCTCCAATAGTGAATCGTTTTAGGAAACACAACCAAACCAAGCAAGCATTTATTAGTCTCTCAGTATAAGCCGCCATTATTGTTGATTATTCCTTCTTTCCTGTGGGGTCTTCATTTGGACGTTGGTTTGTATTAAAATTCTGAATGTGAGCTTTGTTGGCATTATAATAACAGCCAATTTACCTAAATTGAGACTGAATGGACGATGATGTCGAAATTTTAAGTCACATGAGTGATCGAGCATTCAGAGAATCAATATTACAAACCCACTAATGATATCCATGTAATATCACTCATTTACAGTCATTAAAGGGTCTTGCTCATGTGATACTGCTTTGCACCATCATCTGTGAAGACAAAACGTGCAAGTGTCATAAACTTTGTTAAACACAGAATCCTAAAGTCTATGGAAAAAATGTATGGGCTTTTTGGCGAGGGAACCAGTGTCCAACTTCCATGTTGGCCTACAAAAATTAGGACGATTCTAAGGGCCAAGGACTGTGCCGCACACGCAACCCCCTTAAGCTGGACCCTCTAGCTCCGTCCCAAGCTCTGCCCCATCTTAACTCTGTGTTTTTAGCTCCTTCTTTAATCCACGGTCTCACAGTGAACTTCAAAAGAGAACAAGGTGCCATTTCGCCCACCTCTCTCAACATTCATTTCACTTGCACTACACTCAAAATCATGTCCACGCTCTTCCCTTGCATGTCCTTTTGTAAGAGCAAAAGATGTGACTGTTGTGGCCTCAGAACACGTGTCTACACTACTGTAGCATAGAGACAGAGCGCAGTTATGCAAATTTGAAAACCACACCCACCAGGGGGGAAAACAATCCAACCGTCTCCATTGACTTTGTATTGCGAGAGGCCGCCTCCTTGTCATTTCTGGCTTATAACAAAAAACTGAATAATGCCTTAAAGCTGCTGTGTGACAATATGTACAGCTAACAAGCCAAATAACCCAGAAATAAGTTTTTATAAGCTGTCAAGCCGTAAAACCCAGCCTTTAAGGAGAAAAAAGTGGATCGCTGACTACATTTCCCCCTAGTGGACGCAGTTCTACTAATAGGAGTATTATGAAAAGTTTTCCACTTTTGTGTCTTTAAAAGCTCGTTTTTTGAGGTCGACAGCTTATAAAAACTTATTTCTGGGTTCTTTGGCTTGTTAGCTGTACATATTGTCACACAGCAGCTTTTAGGCATTATTCTGTTTTTTGTTAAAAGCCAGAAATTGGATTGTTTTCCCCCCCGGTGGGCGTGGTTTTCAGGTTATGACGCGCTGCGCTCTGTCTCTATTGCCACTCTGTGCTCCATTGCTATGGCTGAAGAAAAACACGCCCCCTACTCATTAACATATTAGACACAGAAATGTAGAAATAAACGTGTGGAAATAAATGCATGTATAAAAATACATGTGGAAATAAATAAATGTAGAACTAAATAAACGTGGAAATAAATAAATGTAGAAATAAATAAATAAAAAAATATTTAAATTGTCACATAAATAAATACATAAATGTGGAAATTAATAAAATAATAAATAAAAATGTATAATTAAACACAGTAATAAATAAAAGTTTTTAAAATATTTTAATACAAAAATAAAGAAATCAAAGTTGCAAAGCTCATTTATGTTTGTTTTTTATATTTCTCTGCATATTTATTTTTGTATTTATTTATTTATTTGTCATTTTTGCACTATTAGTATTAGTTGATTAAAAAACAGTCTGAAGAATCATTTACGTTAAAGGTATAGTTGTTTTCGCAAGTCCACTGTTTTATAACGTGTCATTATTTTTGCTTTACTGAAGCTGCTGTTGTGTGAAACCTGTTCTTAATCTTATAAAGAATGCTAACAATAATAATACAAGCTTTGGTCAAGCATTTTGACCCAGTATTATTTAAGGCAGAAGGCCAATTTCTAGAAAAGATGCATTGTGGCTTTTTGACATTTTTAAATATTACAATTTTATTGATGTGTGTAAGTATACTAGCCTGGCTAACACCAGACCAGTCTCATAGAGAATAAGATGTGGTCTGGGAACCACATGCTAATTTTCTCGTTTTTTTTATGGCGTGGTTTATGAATGAGCCATTTATTGGGCGCTACAAATGCATCTGTACGTAGCTCATAGCCAATCGTTTCAATTATACCAGATGACGTACTAGAGCGACATAAATTCAAGCGTCAACAACTTTTATCGGGTATGTGTGCACACAGCTGAAAGCTATGCAACTAAACAGGTAGCTGTATATTGATATTGAAAAGCAACACATTTTAGTGGCACTGTGACAACCACAATAGGTAGGCTACAGGCATAATATGATAGTAATAAATACCACTTACCATTTATAAGTTAAATGGACGAAATGCCTAGCAGGTTGGTCCTATAAAACTACGTGGCTATCATGTCTTGCCATATCCAAACATCCTTCTTGGAAATGAAATTGTTTAACGCCAAAAGTTGCTCTTTTTTAAATAAACTTGCATTCAAAACTACTTCGAACACTATCTAAGGCTGCATCGAAAAGTAACTTCAAGTCTGCTGCCATGTTGGATAAACAAAACTGCTTTGGTGTGTCGCATAGACGTCATCATCATCTTGCTACCCCTCCCCGTCCTGTGATTGGTTCCCTGTTTCAGGGGAAAAATAGGTCCATGGTTTCCATGCTAGACTTGCAGTGTGAATAAATTTGCGCGCAAGGCAACATGGTAAAACCCAGGCTATAAGTTTCCAGTATGTCATTGGGATTCTGCCTGTGAAAATCAGACTAAAGTCTTAAAACTTATTGTGAGATAAAAAGCATTAATTTCACTATAAATTCAATCGCTGACATGACATTACTCAGTCAATATAAAAGATATCAAGTTTATATTTTCACAAAATGTTTGGTGTGAAATGGGTATGGTAGGGGTCCCGACCTCCTATTCTTTCTTGGAGCCCAAAATTGCTAGCGGCGCACCGGTCTCCACACCCATGACAAGAACAAGGAATTCTGCAGAACTGTGTCATGTATTTATTTACAAGGAGGTGCAAAAGTGTCACTGTGGTATACGCCAGTGACAGCGTGATCTACGGTGACAGTTGTAGAAATGAAAACACAAAGCCATCATATGAGTAAGCGTGTTCTTGCTTTCCATGAAGCTCTTTAGATAATTTGTTTTGGATTAAAGCATCGGTTTCATTAATAAATATTTTATTGTCTGTCTCACACTTTTTGTGGCATCTGTGGCTTGTATTACAGCAGCCAAATGAGTTCAATGGAAGCTAAAAGGTTGAGTGACGTCACACAAACGCTGTCATATTAACCCAGATCAGACTGAATACTGACTAAAACAATTACTCTGTGTGTGTCTGTCTGAAGCTTGATGATTTGCAGTTGTTTTGTTAATTACTTCCTCTTGGTCATGGGGTTGAATACTATTTTGCTTTTAATGATAGTTGTGCATACATGCACTGGAGAGAGCGGTAAGTACATCTTATGATTTTAAGAGCTGTGAATTTAATCGTTTTCAGATTCATGCGCGTGATCAGGTAGTGTTTGTTTATTTGTTTTGCTGGACTTATCAAAGCCTGAGATGTGTTCTGAATGTCTTATATCATCAGTAGGGAGAGCATTCACTGATATTGTTGTGTTTTTGTATTTTTTTTGTTACAGGTAGTGGTTATCCTCCATATGAGGACTGGCAAGTAAACCACAATGGTAAAAAACAGTTTTATTTTTTAGATTTTAAAGCAATAATTGACAGTGCATTTGTTTTTACATATATTTTGAGATATATGTCAATTTTTTCTAGTTAACCAATAAACCACTGAGAGCAAAAGTAAATAGTAAATATCTCATTGACATTTTAAAGCCCATATGTAAGTTTCATAAATATTTTCTAAATGGGGAGATGGGGTCACATGGGATTTGCATATCCTTCAACTAATACATGACAGTTTCACCCCTGCTTACTAGGGTTTGCAACCAGACTACACCAGTTATTAATAACCCCACATTATTTACATTTGGCAGATGCTTTACTCTACAATCTGCTAGTTATTTTTAAATCAATGATGGGTAAATATTGGATATAACAAATGTTGGGTTAATTAATAATCCTATGCTGGGTTGTTTCAATGCAATGCTGGATTGTTTCAACTCAAGGTTGGGTTAACAAACCAGCATAAGTTTATTTATAACCACCAAACATGTTTTCAGTCCATTATTTACCCAGCATTGGGTCAAAAATAACCCAGCAGAATTTAAAGGGCCCTATTTTAACGATCTAAGCGCATTGTCTAAATCGCACAGCGTAACATCTAAATGGGCGTGTCCAAATCCACTTTTGCTAATTTAACGACGGAAAAAATGGTTTGTGCGCCAAGCGCACGGTCGAAAAGGGTTGGTCCTATTTTAATGAGTAATGGGAGTATTTTTGGCACAACGTGCAATAAACCAATGAGAGTCCTGGTTTTTTTTAGTCATGGCAGTAAAAAATCAGGCTTTTAATTGCTTTAAATGTATGGCTATCCAATATCATCAAAAAATAATTTACAAGTATGTAAGAAAAGGTTTGTACTCTAAAAATACTTTATTTGTAACAAACAAGAGATAACGAATTTATAAACGGCTCTCTGCACGTTTCAGCACTTGGACAGCGTCACAAGTTTTTTTAAGCATTACTTAAAAATGTTTCTCATCTCAGCATATCCACAGGTACAGAGTCATCATATACAATACATTTGTGAGGTAGCATTTAAAAAAACATTTAAAAACAGATACATTTGTTTAAAGCAAAGTATTTATTTACTTGGTTGCCGGTAGATTGTCATTGTCATTACTTCCATGTCTGTTTCTGTTCACGTTGGATGTTCCTGTGTTACTTACATGCCTGTTATTTTACTCCTCGTGTTTTGTTTCCAGTTTTATTATTAAATGTTATTTATTGGTTCGAACTCTGCGTTTGCGTCCTGTCTCTCCAACCCTGTCGTGACAGAATCTACCGGCCAGCACTGGACGCAGCGGTTCATGGAGGGCGGCTCCCCCAGGAGTTTCGTCGAGGGGGAGTAGTGACATCGGGTTGTATTCCCCATCAGCCCCGATGTCTCTTGGGGACCACCGTGAGCGATCGCTCGCTCCAGCGAGCATGCGGGAGGAGGATCGGCCCAGGCGGTCCCCCAACGGTTGAGTCGTCGTCGACGGTCCCTCGGAGGACCACCATCCTGCTCGCAGGGGGATCCGGAACGGACCACGCCCGATCATTTCCCCGGGGTGGCTACCGAGAGAGGGTCTCCGTTTCCGCGAGGGGATGGGAGATGACTTCCGGGGGCAGCTGATCGTCGACGATTCCCAGGAGGGGGGTAATTTGTCTGCCTCGGTTCTCGGAGCGATCGCTCCGGTTCTCCTGGCGCAGTCCGGCCAACCGTTCCTGTTGGTCTCGTCCCGGCGGCTGCAGGCTTCGCCAGGGTCCCCAAGCCCTCCACCCCTCCCTTGGACTCTTGCTACCAGACTTTGTTTTTGTTTTGTGTTTATTTGAGTGTCTGGTAGCCACTCGTAGAGGGAGGGGTTATGTCACGGCTAGTCCGTGTCATGTTTTGTGTATTGCACTGATCCGTCTCACCTGGACTCTCATTGACTCATTAAGCCAATACACCACACCTGTCTTATGTTTAATTGTCTTTGTATTTATATGCCTTGTTTCTGTCACACCGGGTGCCGGTAGATTGTCATTGTCATTACTTCCATGTCTGTTCCTGTTAACGTTAGATGTTCCTGTGTTATTTACATGCCTGTTATTTTACTCCTCATGTTTTGTTTCCATTTTTATTATTAAATGTTATTTATTGGTTCGAACTCTGCGTTTGCGTCCTGTCTCTCCAACCCTGTCGTGACACTATGTGTGTACCTGCTATGCTGAGCTATACAGGAGCATGTATGTAACATTATAGTTACAGTAAATATATATACATTATTGTTATAAATTTGTACTCTTAATTAATTTAAATTAACTACACAATGAAATTTGGGGTATTTTGTATTTCCAGTTTTAATATGACTTTTTCTTGTAGAGTTTTGCAAACTTTTACTAAAGATGTTCTTAATTTATATCTGTTTTTTATAGGAAATGTTGGTGGAAAATCGACTGATGGGCGGACAGTTTTGAATGATACCCAGGGCCAGACATCGTCCAAATGTTTCGATGGGGAACCATGCCCAAGCAACTGTACCAAACACACAATTAGTTATAATAAGCACACCTGATGGACAATCAAGTTCACATGACTTGTACAATATATTCTTTATTATTAAGAAGCTATCCGGTGTCTTTGTGTGCACTGATATTTTATTGGTACCTAAATGTCACATAGGTTTAAAAGTCCATTGTTAGTGTTTCTTGACTCTTGTTACAGACCTCAGCAGTTTAAATGTTTGATAGTGTCATGAAATTGTTATCCATATATAACTAAACTCTTATATCTTTCTGTACTTTTCTCTAAAATACCATTATTTGAAGTTAACTTGAATTAATTAATAGATTTACTCTGCAGAGACTCCTAAGAAAAATTATGCTCGATCAGCATCCAACTAGGTTGTACTCTTACTAAATCATAAACCCTGTGTTTTAAGGCCTTTCTGCCGGTGAAATTATTTATTTTAAGGGGGAAATATCACAGGAGGAGCAAACAGGCCTGGAGTTTCCCAACAACTTCTCAAAGTTCATAGGTAATTAAACTCATACAATATTTTTGTATATTTTTCTAAAACAAAATCTATCAATGCATCTTTTCTAAAGTCATGTCTTATTTTTTTTAAGCTCAACACTGATGAAAATCAATATAAGATTATATTTCATAAAATCTAAAGCTGTGTGTGTTCACTCCATTCACTTGTCTATTATAAACATGTATATTTATATATTTGCATGTATGTATTTTTATCAGCAGATGCTTTTAGTCAAATCATGCAGCTTAATATTAAAGATAACTTAATCTGAGTCCTAAGGAGGCGATAACAAATGTTGAAATAGAAAAAAATAAGGAACAATCAGAGGTGAATATGATATTGATGTTGTACTTCTGTTAATTTACAGCTAAAAAATCTATCAGCAAGACACAACCAAGCCCCATATCATTTCCTTGTGAAATGGAAAATCTCAACACTGCATATCCGTGTAACAGCACTGATCTGGGTGCAGATAAATTAAACAAAACTACACAGAATGTGATCACATTCTCCATCTCAAAGAAAGCTGTGCATTTCCTCAAAGGCCTGCTGGTCACACGTGTCATGCCCTCTTTCTACATCCTCCTTTTCCTCATTAGCTTGCCACTAAATGCATTGGCCCTGGTGACGTTCACCTGTAAGATTAAAGAAAAGAAACCGGCTGTGATCTACATGTCAAACCTGGCGTGTGTGGATCTGCTCTTCACCCTGCTGCTTCCTCTGAAGATCCACTATCATCTGAACGGATCTGATTGGGTGTTTGGTGAGGTGGCGTGTCGTGTGCTAAGCGCTGCTTTCTACTGCTACATGTACTGCTCCATACTGCTGATGATGTGTATAAGTGTGGACAGACTGCTGGCTGTGGTTTTCCCCATCGCCTCTCTGACCTGGAGGACAACGAGGAATTCTGCTTACGTTTGTGCGCTGGTCTGGTTGCTGGCACTTATTGGCACAGTGCCACTTCTCCTAATAACACAAACATTAAACATCAAGGATTTGGGCATCACCTGCCACGATGCATTGCATCATGAAGACCCAGCAGATCAGACGTACATGAACCTGTTCTCCATTCTGTCCTGTCTCTACTTCTTCCTGCCGCTGGTCATCACTTTGGCGTGTTACTCTAGTATTATATATGCACTCAGTGCCAAATCTGGTCGATTAGGAACATCGTCATCATCCTCAAATAAACGAAGGAGAGCTGTGATTATGACTACTGCCACAATGCTAGAGTTTGTGGTTTGCTTTGCAGCAAGTAATGCTATCTTGTTGTATCACTGTGTTGTTTTGGTCACAGGAGGCATCAGCGGGGAGGGAAACACATCATATATGGCTTACATGTTAGCTGTGTGTGCAGGGAGCTCAAGTGTTTTTCTGGATCCTCTGCTGTATTATTATGGGTCGTCTCAGTGCAGACAGCAGATCAAATCTGTGTTTTGGTGGAAGAAAACAAAAAGAGATACAAAGTTATTAAACACTCCTGAGCTGTGCATACAAACATAGTCGTATTAATGTGTGAAGTGCTGATTAAACACAGTTTTGGCCCCTATTGACCAGTATTTCCGTCTTTCCGCAATACCGCTATTATCCACCAGGTGGTGCCCTTCTGCAACTTTTTAAACCCGGAATTATCTCTGCTTTTTGCTCAAAATGTGGTGTTTTTGCAGAAACCTACCCATATTCAAAATCTGATTACAAAAGAACTACTGAAGGTAGGATGAAACTTTTTTTTTTTTTGAGAGCAGAGGGTATGTTCTTTCATTTGATATATTGTATGTTTATATATTTAAAGAAGAACATTTTCTGGAAGGCATTAAACCTTTGTGAAAATCATGAAAAACGCTGGCGCTGGCTGGCAACTTTTTTTAAAAACGCTGGCGGCGAAAGAGTTAATATATGCCATGTAATCCTCATTGAAATAAATGCTTTCTGGCTTCACAATGACATATATCTAAAACACATCAATTAGTATTAGCCTACTGTGTGTGTACCCTGTAAAACAAGGTCTATAAAAAATGAAGCATGTTCAGTTATTATGCTCAATGTCAGAAACGTTCAAATTGTTTTTTTTTTAAGTTTTATTCTTTAAAATCAAATCCTTATGACATATATCAGAAAATGTAACTGTTGTTGGTCTACTTTAAGAAACATTAAAAAATAATGCCAGATAGGTGTGGTCCCTCACTGTTGCTGTTGTTAAATACGTTTCACATCAAGATTCAGTGTCATGTCACTGGAAATGAATGAATTATTGTCCTAATTTGTAGATCCACAGTCTTTTAAACTTTTAAATGTGTTAAATAAAGTTTAAAAAGCTGCCGGAAGCTTGGTGGTGATGACATTGATGTCGAGAGACTTTGGTGTAGTTCACATTTCTAGTAAACGCATTCAAAGTCTTAAAAGTTATTTTGTAAATGATCTTGTTGGACAAAAGGTGTAAGTGTCATAAACTTCTGTTAAACACAGAGCTTATTTTTTGCAGTCTTTGGGAAAAATGAATGTGCTTTCTGGGAAGAGAACCAGTGTCCGGCTAAATTCAAGGTTGGCTTACAAAAATACGTCATCCCTGTGGCACTCTATGATTGTCTTATTGAATGTGAAGGTGCAATATGTGTTTGCATTTAAATGCACCATATTGATCACTGAACATCTCAAATGTCAATTTATGAATTGTTTTCTTTCACAAATGTATCGTTTTGCTTTTAAAAGACATAATAACCCATGCGTATGGATTTCTTTTTCTGATAATAGAAGGGCTACAAAACAACGGCCGCTATTCAGTGTCATTCCAAGGCTAGAAAGAGCCAGGATATTATTTAATACAACTCTGATTGTGTTCGGCTGAAGAAGAAAATCATATACACCTGGCTTACGCCCCATTCAGACAGCCAGCGACCAGCAGTAGCAGAGCGACGCGATCTCATTCATTTCAATGGAAACCGGGCGACTTTCGGCGACACAAGCGAAAGTGATCGTTGGAAAGCCAGCGACATAAGAAAGTTAAGAAAAGTTCAACTTTATGCAAATGTCGAGTGAATTTCGGGAGCGACTACCAATGAGAACGAAGCAGTGGAGTTCACGTCATCCTTCTCTCATCAGTTACTGCGTGCATGGAACTCATTGGTATGAATGTCTGAACGAGGGGTTAAGGATGATTAAAATAATGGCTAGTTTTCAATTTAGGGTAAACTTAATAATTTGTGTACTGAAATTATGGAAAAGTGTTAGGAAACACACCCAACCCAACATTTATCCGCCTCTCA
The DNA here is from genome assembly GCF_027580225.2 of Misgurnus anguillicaudatus. Classification (NCBI taxonomy): domain Eukaryota; kingdom Metazoa; phylum Chordata; class Actinopteri; order Cypriniformes; family Cobitidae; genus Misgurnus; species Misgurnus anguillicaudatus. The sequence goes on from NC_073345.2 coordinate 31,197,896, forward strand.
GTATAAGCTGTTATTCGTGTGGATTATTTCTTTCTTTCCTGTGGGTTTTCATTTGCACGTTGGTTTGTATTAAAATTCTGAATGTGGGCTTTGTTGGCATTATAATAACAGCTAATTTTCCTCAATGGAGGAATTTTAAACCGCATGAGAGATCGAGCACTTAGAGAATCAATATTACAAACTCCCATAAAAACTGATGCAGCTAATGATATCCAAGTAATATCACTTATTTACAGCCATTATAGGGTCTTGCTCCTTTGTTAACGTAATCTGCAGATTATCTTGTTGGACAAAATATGTCATAAACTTTTGTTAAACACAGAACTTAATCCTAAAGTCTATAGAATAAAAATAAATGTTTTTTTTTTGGCGAGGGAACCAGTGTCCCATTAACTTCCGTGTTGTCCTACAATCTCTGCAGCACACTATGATCCTCTTATATACTGAAGTGAAGGTGCCTACTTTCCCCTGCTACATGTTCTGCTCTATACTGCTGATGATGTGCATGAGTGTGGACAGACCGCTGGCTGTGGTTTTCCCCATCACCTCTCTGACCTGGCGAACAATAAGGAATTCTGCAGAACTCTGATACGTCTTTACTTTAAGTACAAGAAGGTACAAAAGTGTCACTGGGCCGACAGTTTTCTGAGAGTGTGAGATAGTGAAGCGTGATATACGGTGATAGTAGCCATGATATAAGCAAGCATGTTCTTGCTTTCCGTGAAGCTCTTTAGATAATTTCCTAAATAAATATTTTAGTGTCTATTTCACGCTTTCTTGTGGCATCTGTGGCTTAAATTAGTTTAATGGAAGCTAAAAGGTTGAGTGACGTCACATAAACGCTGTCATATTAACCCTGATCAGACTGAATACTGAATTAAACAATCAGTCTCTGTGTGTCTGTCTAAAGACTTCTTGATTTGAAGTTGTTTTTGTTAAATATTTTCTCTAGGTCACTCATGGGGTTGAAAACTATCTTTTTTTTAATGATAGTTGTGCATACATGCACTGGAGATAACGGTGAGTAGATTTTATGATTTTAAGAGCTGTGAATTAAATCGCTTTCAGATTCATGCTGCATGATCAGGGAGTGTTTGTTTGTTTTGCTGGACTTATCAAAGCCTTAGATGTGTTTTTGTTTTTTGCCGTATATGGTCAGTAGGGAGAGCATTCACTGATATTGTTGTGTTTCTGTATTTGTTGTTACAGGTAGTGGTTATCCTTGGAATGAGGACGGGCAAGTAAAACACTTTGGTAAAAAATATTTTTAGATTTTAAAGCAATAATTGACAGTGCATTTGTGTTTTTACATATATTTTCACATAGACTCATAGATGTTAATTTTTCTTGTTAACCAATAAACCACAGAGAGCAAAAGTAAATAGTAAATATCTCAGGGACATTTTAAAGCCCATATGTAAATTTTCTAAAGGGGGAGATGGGGTCACATGGGATTTGCATATCCTTCAACTAATACATGACAGTTTCGCCCCTGCTTACTAGGCTTTGCCACCTGACTACACCAGTTATTAATAACACCTTATAATCAGTATTTACATTTGGGAAATACTTTACTCTAAAATCTGCTGGTTATTTTTAAATCAATGATGGGTAAATATTGGATATAACAAATGTTGGGTTAATTAATAATCCTATGCTGGGTTGTTTCAATGCAATGCTGGATTGTTTCAACTCATGGTTGGGTTAACAACCCAGCATAAGTTTATTTATAACCAAACATGTTTTCTGTCCATTACTTACCCAGCATTGGGTCAAAAATAACCCAGCAGAATTTAAAGTGTTTTATACAAAGTGACTTACATTGCATTACAACACATACATTTTTATCACTATGTGTGTACTCGGGTTATGCTGTACCACTGAGCTATAAAGGAGCATGTACATTATTGTACTCTTAATTTAAATTAACTACACAATGAAATTTTGGGTATTCTGTGTTTCCATATTTAATAATGACTTTTTCTTTTTTCTTTTGCAAACTTTTACTTAAGATGTTTTTATATGTTTGCTAAACTAATGTTTCTGTGCTTTGCTCTAAAATAGCAAATGTGGGAATACAGGGATCAGGGAGATTTCCGAAAGGTAACTAAACTGATACAATAACTTACTTGCATTTTTTTTCCTATACAAAATATTTAAATGCATCTTTTCTAACTTGTTACAGACCAGCAGTTTAAATGTTTGATAGTGTCATGAAATTGTTATTGAAGATAAGAACTAAACTCTTATATGTTTCTGTAATTTGCTTTAAAATACCATTTTTTGAAGTAAATGTGGGATACATTAATAGATTTTGCAAAGACGTCTAGGAACATAGAAAACTGATGCTGAGTGTCCAAATAGGTTGTATTACTACTAATGCAAAATCCCCTGTGTTAAAGTCATTGGTGGTAGTTTTTATGTTGAGAAGAAGTCAAGAGACAAGATGTCACCCAACTTTTCCTCACAAGTTAAAGGTAACTGAACTCAAGAAGATACTTGCATTTTTTTCTATACAAAATATCAATCGTCTTTTCTAAAGTAATTTCCAAATCTGTCTATACACACAGTTACTGTAGCATTAAGCTCCACACTAATGAAAATATAATACAATACAAAATTAACATTAAAAATATATTTTCATATGATTTATTTTTGAAGAATTTGTTCCATAAAATTTAAATATATGTGTGTGTGCAATAAAAACCTTGACATTCACTCTATTCACTTGTCATTTATAAAAGTTTATATTAATGTATTTTTATATTTGCATGTATATATATTTATCAGCCGATACCTTTAGTCAAACCAGCTTAAAATTGAAGGGGACATTCCATAAGACGTTTTTAAGATATTACATAAATCGTTGATGTCCCCAGAGTACATTATGTGAAGTTTTAGCTCAAAATACCATATAGGTATTTTAATGTGGCGTGTTAAAATAGGCACTTTATGGGTCTGAGCAAAAATGCACCGTTTTTGTGTGTATCCCTTTAAATCCAAATGAGCTCACAATGTAGACAAGACAGAGCATCAAGAGGGAGATTCTCTCACGAAAGAAGTTAGTAAGCTATGTTCAGCATTATATATTTGAACAAGTTTAAAAATTCAATCATCTGTTATATGCATACTAAATACATGTTTATCAGAAGATGGGGATCATTGTGGAATAAAAATTATGGGCCCTTTCTTGCACCCAGCGCAATTGACTTTGTCAGTGACTCATGTATCATTTCGTATTTTGCACCGGTGCACAGCGGGTTTTTCCCTCTACAGACGCACGTCGGCAAACTAGGGAATGAACTTGCGGTGCCTGGGCGGTTCAGCGCAAAAAAGGAGGCGTGTTCCGGCGCAAACCATCTCTTATGCTATTTTGCCATTTCAAAAAACAATTGCGCTCCTAACCAAAAAAAAATAGTTTAGAGTCAGTGGCGCGTTGCGCGTAGTTCATTATGCTATTTTAAGGGCGCATGCTTGACCATAATGTATAACATGCACAACCTGCATTGCTTATCTAATCTACACAGATGCAACAGTAATTTTGCTAATCATAAATTGTTACAATAAAAAATATTAACACATGAGATAAGGGAAATCATTGTGATGAGCATTGTGGTGATAGTTTTTATGTATTGTGTGGCTGCGTTAAAAAATTCTCATGCAAATGACGATTAGAATATTTTCATAAGTTTGTTGTGTGGCTGTATTACGTTTATTTTATGTAAATAATAATTAAAATATTTTCATAAGAAACCTTAATGTATATGAACTTGATTTGTAAGTGTACTTTGGGGTTGGACCTTGCTTGCGTTTCCGATTTCAAAGCCCCCAAACCCTTTCAGCGGTGAGGGTGGACGCAGTGATGTCCTCTGCTGGCGTCAGGTCATGTGTAGAGGCAGATCCACCTCCCGTTACACAGCGTGCCCGATTTATGCTGGCAAGCTTGAGATTCCCCCGTCTCCTGATATCATTGTAGCGGATGCCAGCTGATGAGACAATTGTGGCTATATTTCCTCTCACGCCTGTTTAACCGACGCTGATTTGTGCGGGTTTCTCCCAAGTCCCATCCCCATACAAAACAACTTCTCTGTCTTTGACTGCTCTTACAAGAACGTTGGTCTCCTCGGCTGTGAACCGCTCCTGGCGTGCGCCTGGTAAATCCGTCATTATAATAGCAACCCGCCATGGAACTTGCACCCTTGCGTTTAAAGGGAATGTTGGATAGCGTTCTGATTGGTTTATTTGACGTTACGCCCAAACCACACCTATGAATAATGAACCTACAGACCAACCCCTTATTGATTTGCGCCTCGCGCAAGAGTCATTTCTCCCGCCGGGAAAATAGCAAATGCGCCCAAGATCCGCCCACAAAGTCACTTGCGCTTTGCGCTTCGCGCTTGCGTTTCAGATCGTTAAAATAGGGCCCAAAGACTTTTAGGTCTCATGCTGCCAGTGTTTTAAAGGACAAGTTGGGTATTTTACACTTAAAGCCCTGTTTTCAGATTGTTTATGATGAAATAGAATGGTTTTGAAGGAAATTTCGACATATGCGGCTGCCCTGAGAATTTTAGGGTGTTTGTGTTTCACCTCCCACCTCTACAATGTGTTTATAGGTGCACAGGAACAATCCTTCCTAAAATGCATTAAACTTTCGTTTACAAAGACATGAAACTCACCGAGTGGTCAGGGGTGTTCACTGATATGCTCTTGCAAAATAGCTGCAGAATACGCATTCTAACAGGTTTTATCGTAGTTTTTGCCAACTCCATTGACTTGTAGATGTGCTGTGAGGTACGGTATTACTCCGCGCCGGGAACTTTGTTTATATTCTTGCGATTGGCAATGGCGGATTAGCACGACCACCTGGGCTGGAGTGTCTATTATTCAAGCTGTAAGCGGAAGAATGTACGGGTAAGAGGCGTTTGTAAAAATAGGTCCACAAGTTAACAATGAATGCTAAAACACCTGTTGGAAAGCGATTTTTGTGTGAGCATATCAGTGAACACCCCTGACCACTCGGTGAGATTCACGTCTTTGTAAACTAAAGTTTAATGCATTTTAGAAAGGATTGTTGCAGTGCACCTATACACCCATTGTAGAGGTGGGAGGTGAAACACAAACACCCGAAAATTCTCGGGCCAGCCACATATGTCCAAATTTCAGTCAAAACCGTTCTATTTCATCATAAACAATCTGAAAACAGGGCTTTAAATGTAAAATACCGAATGATTTTCAGCATGTTACAATAAAATACACTTCCACAAACACTCAGAAGTTTACTTTTTGACCAAACCACACAAGCACATGTGATCTGTAATAAAACAACACGTTTAATGCTTGAACTTTAGAGAAACACACAACAAGCATAAACATGTCATTTGATCTATGATAGTGAATACGCGTTGTTCTCTCACTCTGTCTTGTGCAGTGCATTTATCCTTGTGTTCATTCATATAAACTTCAGAGAAACATATTAAACAACATACTTGTATTGAAGAAAGTGAACCGTCGCGTTGCATTCTCTCTCTCTCTCTCTCTCTCTCTCTCTCTCTCTCTCTCTCCTTTAGAAAGACCATTAAAACTTCAACTTATAAGATTGTAGGCTACTGTTTGTGTTTGAGCGAATACAAACGCGTCGTGCTGTCAGTCATTCTTTCTCTCTGTCTCTCGCACTCGTGAGGCAGCATCATGATTGGATAGCGCAGATGAAGGGGCGGTATCATTATAATAAGATCCCCTTACTATGTCATGGGGGAGCGTAATTCGAATGTATTCACATGCTTGCAGAGAGAGCCTTACCAAAACAAAGTTACAGGGTTGCTATTTTTCATGTTTTCTGGGTTGGTAGAAGCACTGGGGACCCGATTATAGCACTTAAACATGGACAAAGTCTAATATTCATGGAATGTCCCCTTTAAAGATACAGTAAAGTGATTCTTAAGGAGGCAGTTACATAAATGTTGAAATAGTAAATTCAAGGATCATTATTAAGAGTTGTATGATATTGATGTTGTGCTGCTATTTATTTACAGGTAAAGAACAACTAGAAATAGAAAGGCAATGGTCCGTCTTAAATTCTTCTGAAGAGGAATTTCTCAACAATACAGATCCGTGTAACAGCACTGATCTGGATGCAGTTAAATTCATCAAAATTGCACAGAATGTGATCACATTCTCCATCTCAAAGAAAGCTGTGCTCTTCCTCAAAAGCGTGCTGGTAACACGTGTCATGCCCTCTTTCTACATCCTCCTCTTCCTCATTAGTTTGCCATTAAACGCATTGGCTCTGGTGACGTTCACCAGTAAGATTAAAGAAAAGAAACCGGCTGTGATCTACATGTCAAACCTGGCATGTGTGGATCTGCTCTTCACCCTGCTGCTTCCTCTAAAGATCCACTATCATCTGAACGGATCTGATTGGGTGTTTGGTGAGGTAGCGTGTCGCGTGCTAAGCGCTGCTTTCTACTGCTACATGTACTGCTCCATACTGCTGATGATGTGCATGAGTGTGGACAGACTGCTGGCTGTGGTTTTCCCCATCGTCTCTCTGACCTGGAGGACAACGAGGAATTCTGCTTACGTTTGTGTGCTGGTCTGGTTGCTGGCACTCTCTGGCACGGTCCCACTTCTATCTATAACGCAAACGTTCGACATCGAGCATGTGGGCATGACCTGCCACGATGCATTGCGTCACGACGACCCAGCAGATCAGACGTACATGTACCTGTTCTCCATTCTGTCCTGTCTTTACTTCTTCCTGCCGCTGGTCATCACTTTGGTGTGTTACTTTACTATTATTTATGCACTCAGTGTCAAATCTGGTCGCTTAGCAACATCATCATCAACCTCAGAGAAAAGAAGGAGAGCCGCGATTATGACTATTGCCACAATGATAGAGTTTGTGATTTGCTTTGCAGCAACTAATGCAATCTTGTTGTATCACTGTGTTGTTTTGATCACAGGAGGCACCAGCGAGGAGGGAAACGCATCATATGCGGCTTACATGTTAGCTGTGTGTGCAGGGAGCTCAAGTGTTTTTTTGGATCCTCTGCTGTATTATTATGGGTCGTCTCAGTGCAGACAGCAGATCAGATCTGTGTTTTGGTGGAAGAAAACAAAAAGAGCTACAAAGTTATCAAACACTCCTGAGCTGTGCATATAAAGAGAATCTGGTTCATGTGTGAAGCGCTGATTAAACACAGTTTGCATTATATTCATAATTGGATGTTCATTTGAGTATATGTTAATGTAATCCTCACTGTAATGAATGCTGTCTGACTTCATGCTAACATAAGTATCTAAAAGTTAAAGCAGTTATGAAACATAGCAATTGTTCTTATATTGTGTGTGTACCCTGTAAAACAAAGAATTATAAAATATAAAGCATGTTCACTTATTCAACTTATGCTCAATGTCAGAAACGTTCAAATTGTGTAAACCAAATAATATTTTGAGATTATTCTTTAAAATCAAATAGTTATGACATATATCACAAAATGTAATTGTTGTTGGTCTACTTAAAAAATAAAAATAAAAACATTAAAAAATAATGCCAAATAGGTGTGGTCCCTCACTGTTGTTGCTGTTGTTAAATATGTTTCACATCAAGATTCAGTGTCATCTCACTGGAAATTAATGAATTATTGTCCTAATTTGTAGATCCACGGTCCTTACCAGAGCTCAAACTCATGATATAGGCCTACTATACAGTATACTGACTAAAAATGTATGCACACATATAGAAGATACTGTATACTCTCTAGGAATATTTCCAAATAAGTCCATATTTTACTCACCCTCAAGCCATCCTATGTGTATATTAATTTGTTATTTTAGCCAAACACTGTCGTAGATATATTAAAAAATTATCTCACAAGTTGCCATATGCATTGTGATACATTTTTGTAGGCAAAACCTAGAAGTGAGTTACTGTAGCATTTAAGCACTTCCAGTTCTACCAGAAAGACTCGAAGATAGGTTAAGACTTGATATATGAGTTTATTTAACAGTAGTTAGCAACCAAGGTTAGAATGTAACACAGTATAGTTCTTTGGCATAGGCCCCGACCATAGTTCAAATCCGGGGGTCACGGATTCTTGCGGTTCCTGTCTGAAGATGAAGACAGGCCAGAATCTAATCCCCCTTGAGTATGGACGGAACCAACCTGGTGATGGTGGTAGGGAGGGTGGGTTTGTAAATGCTGGCATCAGTATCTGCGAACGCAAAGACAGGTGAGTACGAGGTTTATATACTCTCAGTATCAGGGGTGATTGATTGCACCTTGTGAAATGAATGACGTAACATTCGAGTTTCCTGGTAGAACTTGCGCACCGCTACGCTAATGCTATCATTTCTACCAGAAAGACTCGAAGATAGGTTAAGACTTGATATATGAGTTTATTTAACAGTAGTTAGCAACCAAGGTTAGAATGTAACACAGTATAGTTCTTTGGCATAGGCCCCGACCATAGTTCAAATCCGGGGGTCACGGATTCTTGCGGTTCCTGTCTGAAGATGAAGACAGGCCAGAATCTAATCCCCAAAAATTGATCGCAATGATCGGTACCCACCAGTGTTTCTTTGAGGTTCCTGAAACAGATAAGAGAAATTGTTATCTACTGACATTGAAGGATGCCATAAGAGGCCATAGGATTACCGCTTAGGCCATAGAAGGCAGCGATATGCCCCAGAGAGATAGGCTGGAGAGATAGGCCGCATAGGCCGTAGAAGGCAACGATATGCCTAGTGGGAAAAGCCACATAGGCTTTAGAAGGCAACGATATGCCAGACAGAGATAGGCCGCACAGGCCACAGAAAGCAACGATATGCCTAGTGGGAAAAGGCCGCGTAGGCCTTTGGAAGGCAACGATATGCCAGAGAAATAGGCCGCGTAGGCCATAGCAGGCAGCGATATGCCATATAGATATAGGCCGCGTAGGCCGTAGAAGGCAACAATATGCCTAGTAGAAAAATGCCGCTTAGGCTTTTGAAGGCAACGATATGCCAGAGAGATAGGCCGCGTAGGCCATAGCAGGCAACGATATGCCAGACAGAGATTGGCCGCGTAGGCCATAGAAAGCAACGATATGCCTAATGAGAAAAGGCCGCGTAGACCTTTGAAAGGCAACGATATGCCAGAGTAAGAAATTATATAAATGGCAAAGGCCATGATTTAGCAAGGTTAAATACACCACCATCACCAGTAATTTGCTTAAACATACCTTGATTATTGCTTACCATAATTGAATTGAATGTAATAGTGTTTTCCTGCATACGGTAAAATTAGGAGCGCGGCTCCTGATGAAGAGAGACAATTGACGTATACATGCTTTTATATTGTCATTATAAAAGTAGGGAGAAGATTAGAAGGTTACAAACAAATCTGACTGATGCTAAAGATTGCACAGTGTCTGTCGTGACTTGGGTTTCCCCAGTCTTGTACTCTTTATTTGAAGTTCTGTAATGTCATCCATGACTGTAGTTCTTGTAGTTATTTGGTCCTTGTTCTAGATTGTTTTCCAGGTGTGTCTTGATATCTTGTTTACCCAACGTGAATATATACAGTCCTTGTGTTTCAGTTGTCCTTTGTCGATTATGTTAGCTGTCAATCACTTTTAGGTCCTGTATTCTGGTCTTCATTCTGGTTCTGCTTTGTGCACTTTTGGTTTTAAGAAATAACCCATTGCCTTGTCTTGCTTGCTTCGCCATGACACACAGATGATTATATACAATTCTCCGTTTACGATATAAATTAAGACCCCCCAAAAACTGAGGCGCGGTACCAGTAGGGTTGTGCAGTTGATAGATGGACGTACTCCGAACGTAATAGCCTTCTAGATGAAAGTTTACAGCTTAAATTTTGACTAACCATAATAGCATGATTAAACGTAACAATTTTGTGCAAATAGTCTTACATGATATGCACTTAAGAAGTTCTAAATTATTTGTTGAAAGATCCTCCGCCACACTGGCAATCCAGCAACGATCGAAGCCGCACCATACACGACTGCGGACGTGAAACGTGACAACCTGCGTGCACGCGGCAAGTGTGCACGGCCAAATACTAACGAAAGCAAATTTCTTGTACATGTAGCAATTATGCATGCCAAATCCTTGCAGCCGTTTGTAATAAGAGTTCCTGGAAGTCGATAAGGAGGCCTGATGGTAATGCAGGCACTGAAAATAAAGCACTTATAGAACTGCATGTCCGTAGTCTGAGTAAAAACATGTATATAGTTTTAAAATAGCTTGCCTCATGTATTCAGCCGCGCTGTTAAAATGTTTTAAATCCTAGCAGCCGGTGTAATGTGGTTATGGAAAGTTGATGCATGTTTCGCTATTTACTTGAGGATGCAGAGTAGGTGGATTGTACGCACCTAATTCCAGACAAAAGTTCCTTGTAAAGTTATCATTTAGAATCATAACTGCATGATTTTTTGCTTTCCCAGACGAAGATTTGCATCGTGAAACAATCATCACGATTTCTATGATCGTGGCTCTTCGGTGGTAAAGTGTCGTACGGTGCATGGGAGAAGTTCACAGATGGACGTTTTCGTGGTCTTGTGTCCAAGATATGCTACAATAGTTTTCTGACAGTGTCAGAAATTCAGCATGATCACCGCACAATGCATTTGCTGTTACAATCTTGTCGGAGTGCAAAAATCCTGTAGTGTATTCCAGGCTTTAAACAGAACATAGAATTAAATTAGAAACAAGTTATTTCAGATGCATTCCAATTCTCCAGTCATGTTGGACGTCATTAAAACAGCATGATACAATTGAAATTCAATAGTTGAAACACATAAGATAATCGAACACCACCATATTCAAACATAACACCACTTGAAGAAATATTTAGACATTATTTCCATTGGGTTCCATATTAAAACAAGGAAATTGTGTTTGTATTCTGTGTTTATAGCTGGTGGCACCACCATTTCGGGCGAAACATACGTTACCAACGTTCAACAGCACTTTAAATTGGGATTACGTGCTGTGATATAAAAGCTAGCAGTCACATTATTACATCTTCAAACCAGTGTCCAGACATCCGCTGTAGCTTACCCATGCGCATGCTCTGGGTGCCTGCATCGCAAACAAAGCACAATTCGCTTAAATGGTTCAAACTGAAGCAAGCTGTTGTGTTCTTAAAGCAGCAAGGCGCGCGTTTTTCAACTGAAGTCTACTGCCTAACAAACACACTCAACATGGTGTACAGGCTCAACTTTTGTTGAGACATCCGCAGAATGCAGTGCACACCGATCAAAACAACGGCAAGCCCTCAGGAATAACACAAATGCACGTTTTAATTGTATTAAATACACCACACAACCTCAGCTCCGTCTCCATATTGCCTGTAACATAGTCATCTTTCGGTTGTAAAAGCACTGTGCACTATCAGCCAATCCAGTATAATGAATAAGATAACTTACCGTAGGAGAAGATAATCCAGATAAATAGATGGGATGTTCAACGCAACCGAGCTCGGATAAGAATTTGACTGAGATCTGGAATAAAGTCTCATTTGAAAAGTACAATTAAAAGTTGATGCATTCTCGTACTTTATACATGTGCATAACTGAAGATCTTAAAGCACAAAGCTTTAGATGGAAACATTTATGCTGAACCCCGTGCTCAATAAAATTGACAGTAGGCCTATGCATTATTATTGCCATTCGACCACACACACACTTACGATTTGCTCAGCAACAAAATGTGTGCTTGAAAACTATTACCATAAGATTTAAAGTTCGAAAATAGCGTATCCCCGTATCCTTAAAGTCTGTAATTAGGATCAGGTGAGTGAAGATCTAACGTGAATATTTGCATTTGATATAAACAGTTTGCATGAATACTGTTAAGCATTAAGCAACTTGCAATTGCATTGTAGTACCGTAGCAGGTAGGACGTTGCAAGACCTGTTACATGAATAAATAGTACCTTATATTATTGATGTTTTAGGGAAACACTGAAAGGGACAGTTCAGATGAAGCTCGTATACTTTGCGCATTCCTTATTCCAATGAAACACACGAACATTAGACCGCGTCATTTGCCTGTTTGCAGCATGTCATGCACTGCATACACTAGTGATAGGTCGCTCGCGACGAGCGGCTCTAAGAGCTGATTCTTTGTAGCGAACGAGCAGAGCCGAATCTTCAGACGCATGCAGGGGAGCCGGCTCTTCTAAGGGAGCCGAGCCAGAAGAACCGAATCTATGAAAAGAGCCGGACTGCCATCACTAAAATGTAGAGCCAGCGCTTGAGCCGAAAGAACCGAATCAATGGAAAGAGCCTGACTGCCCATAACTAGCATACAACGCCGTATTTAATGTGTTAAAGTTTCGCGAGCAATAGTCGTTCATCCAAGTCGATTCCATGTCTTTGCTTCACAAAACATTCGCGTACGGTTTAAAACCAGTGATAAGCGGAGCATTTGGTATTGTAGACGAAAGACAAAGATCCTGTGATGAGGGAGATAACAAGCTTCGGCATTCTTCCAAACCCGTGCAGGTGCAGCGCTTCGCCAATCAATGATGATTACTGACATCTGCTGCGGGCGTTCAGAGTGTGCGACAGTCAATATTAATATTACACTTTACAGATCATCCAAATGTTCCTGCACTGTTCATAAAAGAAACGCATGTGGTATCCTTCTCTGTGTACTGCAGGGTTACACACTTAAGGAAGCTTGCAGACTTCCCTTTTTAAGTCTTTAACCTTTTGTGAGAGCTCCTCGCGATGTTGCAGGTGAAACGAAACGAGATAATAAAATCCCAGGAAACCAGTTCGAATGCCCGATAAAATCACTCAACATTTGAATCGGCGTAATTCGGGTAACTAACGCTTTAGTTAGCATTAGCATATTCACTGGACATCGAGCGTGTAAATGCTGGCATCAGTATCTGCGAACGCAAAGACAGGTGAGTACGAGGTTTATATACTCTCAGTATCAGGGGTGATTGATTGCACCTTGTGAAATGAATGACGTAACATTCGAGTTTCCTGGTAGAACTTGCGCACCGCTACGCTAATGCTATCATTTCCATCGATGCAAATTCAATAGATTTTTTTATTAGGTTTCGGTTAAACACCTTAAACCACAAGCTCAGTATATTTGTATATTTTATTATATGACATAAAACACATCAGTAATTTCCCCACTAATGATTTTTAAAGCTTTAACGTGTCTTTAAACGTGCAGTTGCTTACAAGTTGCTACATGTGACTACAGACTTTGTCAGAGACTTAAAACATCATCACGCATTAAAATCTCAAAAACAATGCAACATTGGCACAATTCCTAACAAAGATTTATCCACATATCCTTTCCTTAACAGGAAACTATTTTAAATGTGTTTAATAAAGTTTGAAAAAACTGTCAGAAGCTTGGTAGTGATGACATTGATGTCGAGAGACTGTGGTGTGGTTTACATGTAGCCTAACGTTGCTTTTTCATTCTTGTTGGAAAACTTTTGTTAAACACAGAGTGTGACGATAGTCATCATGGCTCTCTCCTTCAGAGGCTTCACCCATACAACACTCTCTGTATTCCATTATCCCTTGGACTAGTCTGATCATTACCACACATGTTTACTTTTTGCCTATTATCTGGACTATTTAATCCATGCTTACATTCACACAAGGCGAAGTATTGTTACGCCCTGTCCCAAACGGCGCACTTCATGTGGACTTTCGGTCTCGTTGCCTTAAATTGCGCATGCTCGCTTAGTCTACGAGCCCGTAGGGTGTCCCATCTGAAATTTTCATGCCCCGAAGTGTGCTCATCAGCGCCCCCTTTGCACCCTTGATGTGTTTTTGGTGAAGCCCGCATTGCAGCAGGCTTCACGCACTTTACCAACCCAGAAGTCCTTGCGAAAGAGCAATCAGACCAATCAGACGACGAAAGGGAGGAGTTCACACTGATGGGCAATTTATCTTCCTATTTCCGGCGTGACATTCAAGTCTGACTCCGGTGCGCCCTCTTGGACTCACGTTAAAGGTCCATAAAGTCTGCACTACATGATGTCATCAAAGTGTGGACTCTGAGGAGGTCCACAAGTCCAAAGTGTACCATGTGGGACAGGGCCTTAGCACTGTCTGGACTACCGAGCATTGTCCTGTCGTGTCTATTTGTTTTTGAACCATGCCTGTTTATCGTTTTTGATTGTTTGCTGCCTGCCCTGACCTACGCTTGGATATTTGATTACTGATTTGGATTACCTTTGCTGTTTACTTTTTCCCTGGCTGTTGGCCTGTGCCTGTCTGTGGATTACTCTAATACAGTAATTCTCAAAGTGTGGTCCGCGGACCACTGGTGGTCCGCCAAACCCCCCCAGTGGTCCGCCAAAAGATGACCTAAACTAGGCAAGTGTTTATACCAGGGGTTCTCAAAGTCCGAACTTCGGTCCGGATCCGGACCCGACGGGAACTTGATCCGGACCCGCGTCCACTTCATATTACAAGTGCATTAATTTCTATGTGATTGCTAAATGTGTGCATTTGCTACTTTGGTCCGAAAATAAAACGAGTTATTAAAAAATTTCCTGTGTGAAGCTGTAGCCATCAAAGCCCAGATATTATGCACAGCTACTTCATGCACTATGGCTTTTGATATCAATCTGAAATCACTGTTGGTTTGAGTCGTTTAAAACATGCATTTGAAAAAGCAACACTCGTCAAACATAATCACTATACATATTCTTTATTATCATGAAAATACCTGAAAATGTTTAAAGGACAGCAATATAAATATATCCTTAAGACATTTCCTGGAGCTGCGTGTGTCTGGTTCTTCGTTTGCAGCGCATATTAAGTTTCTGCATGAGAGCGCCCCCTGGCTTATGGATGTAGCGTCATTTCATCGTAATTCATTGAGACATTGAGAAGCATAGTAAGCGTTATTTCTTGTGTTTATGTTTAAAAAAATATTTTTAGTTTAAATACACTTATGTTTTTCCCAAACTATTTGTGTTGATTTGTTATATAAACAAACGATTTACATAAAGTTTTTCCGGACCTATGTAAATGATGAAAATTCAGATTTGGACCTTTGAATGTAAACTTTGAGAACCCCTGGTTTATACAATTGTCACTTATTTAAGTAGATTTTTAATGCACTTGCGAAACTGTGATATCAGTTCTTGCCTTTCTGTTTTAATAACATAAAAATGGATCGGTTGGCTAAACCAAAGAGGAGTCAAAATAAAAGATCAAGCATCAACTGAAAGCAGTTAAAATCCACAGATCTATTAGTTTTGTAAAGTACTAGTTTTTGTTCATGTGTAAAATCCCTGTAACTTCAGTGATTTTGGACATTAAGGGGAACATTTTTTCCAGTATTTTATTGTTACCATAGACTTCATATACCCACCACCTCAGTTTTAGTATGTTTAATTGCATTTTTTTCCACACATGTGCAGTTTGTTGTTCATATTAAGCTGCAACTCATTTCACATTTACTTTTTCAAATGAAATAAAATTCATATAATAATTTCTGAACATAGCATTGCATTTGTTTAAAAAAAAATAGTTTTTGACTTGAAACAGTTGCATATTAAACTTAAACTTAGCTTATCCTTCCTATTTTGTTGTTTTTTGGGGGAGTGTTAGAGTGAGATTCTGTTAGGTGGTCCTCATAAAAAAATTGGAAGATAAAGTGGTCCTTGGGCTGAAAAAGTTTGAGAAACACTGCTCTAATAAAACCTGCATTTAGATCTAACCTGTGTCTCACAGAGCTTATTTTTTATTAAGTCTATGGGAAAAATAAATGTGCTTTCTGGCAAGAAAACCAGTGTCCCGCTAACTTCCAGGTTGGCCTACAAAAAGACATCACTCTATGATCGTCTTATATACAGTACTGATGTGAAGATGCCATTTTTTATCTGGATGTGTTTGCATTTAAAGCACTGTATTGAACACTAAATATGCTCAAATTTTGAATTGTTTTCTCTTAAAAATTGTTTTGCATCAAAAGACATAATAACCCACCAGATTCATATTGATTTCTTTTTCTGATGATGGAGGGGCTACAAGACAACAGCCACTATTCAGTGCCATTACAAGGCTAGAAAGAGCCAGGATATTATTTAATACAATTCTGATTGTGTTCAGCTGAAGAAGAAAATCATATAAACCTGGCTTAAGGATGAGTAAAATATGGGCTAGTTTTCAGTTTAGGGTGAACTGTTCCTTATTGAATCCATTTCAGTATTTGCTGTCATGGCCCCTGATTTCAGATGCAAGGGTCATGTCCAAAAAAGGAGGTGTGGTATCCTCAAGATGAAGAGGGGGCAGAGCTCAGTGGCTTTAATAGTTTGTGTAATGAAATTATTGAAGAGTTTTAGGAAAACCCCCAACCCAAACCAACATTAATCATTTATCTCTCAGTATAAGCTGTTATCCTTGTGGATTATTTCCTGCTTTCCTGTGGGGTATTCATTTGCACGTTGGTTTGTATTAAAATTCTGAATGTGGGCTTTGTTGGTATTATAATAACAGCCAATTTTCCTCAATGGAGACTGAATGGGTGTTAATGTCAAAAATTTAAGCCACATGAGAGATCGAGCACTTAGAGAATCAATATTACAAACTCCCAAAAAACTGGTGCAGCTAATGAAATCCGAGTAATATCACTCATTTACAGCCATTAAAGGGTCTTGCTCATGTGATACTGCTTTGCTACTATAATCTGTGAAAATTATCTTTTTGGACAAAACGTGCAAGTGTCATAAACTTTTGTTAAACACAGAACTTAATCTTAAAGTCTATGGAAAAATAAATGTTTTTTTTTTGGCGAGGGAACCAGTGTCCCACTAACCGAGTTTTCAGTGACAGCTACAGTGATAGTTGTAGAAATGAAAACACAAAGCCATGATATAAGCAAGCGTGTTCTTGCTTTCCGTGAAGCTCTTTAGATAATTTGTTTTGGATTAAAGCATCTGTTTCATTTATAAATATTTTATTGTCTATTTCACACTTTCTTGTGGAACCTGTGGTTTGTGTAATAGCGGCCAAATGAGTTCAATGGAGGCTAAAAGGTTGAGTGACGTCACACAAACGCTGTCATATTAACCCAGATCAGACTGAATACTGAATAAAACATTCACTCTGTGTGTGTCTGTCTGAAGACTCTGAAGTTTCATGATTTGAAGTTGTTTTTATTAAATACTTTCTCTAGGTCACTCATGGGGTTGAAAACTATCTTGCTTTTAATGATAGTTGTGCATACATGCACTGGAGAGAGCGGTAAGTACATCTTATGATTTTAAGAGCTGTGAATAGTTTTCAGATTCATGCTGCATGATCAGAAATTGTATGTTTGTTTTGCTGAACTTATCAAAGCCTCAGATGTGTTTTGTTTGTTTTTCAGCAGGGAGAGCATTCACTGATATTGTGTTTTGTATTTTTGGTTACAGGAAGCGGTTATCCTCCGTATCAGTACGAGAAAGTTAAACACGAAGGTAAAAAACTACATTTTTATATTTTTTTAGATTTTAAAGCAATAATGGACAGTGCATACATACACTCTTAGAACGGATGTGTTAAAAACAACACATTAGTGTTGATTTTGGGACAACACACTAAATGCGTTGCCCCGAATCCACCCATCTCTAAAAATACTTTTAACACAACTTGTGTTTTATTTTACACAAAACAACACAAAATTACACATACTGTGTTAAAAGCTTAACACAAAGACATACACATCCTATCTAAAAGTGTATATTTTTAAATAGATTCATGTTAATTTTTTTCTAGTTAATCAATAACTAATTTATGGGTGAGAGCAAAAGTAAATTGTGACATTTCAAAGCCCATATGTAAGTTTCTTAAGTATTTTCTGAAACTACACCAATTAATAATAACACATTATCAACATTATTTACACTTGGCATATGCTTTACTCTAAAATCTGCTGGGGTAAATATTGAACATAACACATGTTGGACTCTTGTTCAGCAGGGAGAGCATTCACTGATATTGTGTTTTGTATTTTTTGTTACAGGAAGCGGTTATTTTCCGTATCAGTACGAGAAAGTTAAACACGAAGGTAAAAAACTACATTTTTATATTTTTTTAGATTTTAAAGCAATAATGGACAGTGCATACATACACTCGTAGAATGGATGTGTTAAAAACAACACATTAGTGTTGATTTTGGGACAACACACTAAATGCGTTGCCCCGAATCCACCCATCTCTAAAAATACTTTTAACACAACTTGTGTTTTATTTTACACAAAACAACACAAAATTACACATACTGTGTTAAAAGCTTAACACAAAGACATACACATCCTATCTAAAAGTGTATATTTTTAAATAGATTCATGTTACTTTTTTTCTAGTTCATCAATAACTAATTTATGGGTGCGAGCAAAAGTAAATTGTGACATTTCAAAGCCCATATGTAAGTTTCTTGAGTATTTTCTGAAACTACACCAATTAATAAATATAGCTGCAAGCAGCAATTACCGGGGTCAAGTCAAAAAGGGCACAGAAGAAAGTAAAGTTGAGTTCGGATGAGCGGTTTGAAGAACATAGGATATTCTCTTGATTTTAGACAAAATATTATAACAGTTATCAGGAAAAAAGCTGTGTTCTCATTCAGTGAAATCTCTCACTCTCGTCCCGAGGAGCATTGACAACTAGAACACTAAAAGAAATGTGAGTGGTGCTTGCAGTGGCAATTCTCAGCTCACAAAATGTTACAGTGGTGTTAATGAGTAAAAAGAGCCCACCCCCATGTCTCTACAATGTTCTGATGCAGAGATATAGCTCTTGTAAAAATGGTTGGTAAGGTATTCTAATTGGTTGCTAGGGAGTTAATTGGCAACCACCAATGATTATACTCCAAGCCATGAAAGGAATAATCCATGATTACTCAAGGTTTTAGATGTACTGTTGGAGTAGTTTTAGGCTACATACCATATTTCCATATTTCTATTTCAAAAGCACTAGGTGGCGCAATGCCAAACTTGCGCATGCAACATCAGGTCATCAATGTGTTACATCTAGCTAGTTTAATGACTATACATTTTAGTTTAGTGAAGAAACAGTTGTATGACCATAGGATTGGCTTGATATCACAGGTATTGTTCAATTATAACGCCAACTAGTGGTGCAAGCATACAATTTTTTTTGTGTAGCCTCAGACTGTGGTTGTACATCAGCTTATCAAGTATGGTGAAAAAATCTCTTTTCGTTGCGAAGTTACAACCATTTATGTGTAAAAAACACAAAATTTAAAGGTAATTTTTAGTTTTTTGCAATTTTCGGCCATTTCTGATGGAAATTTTAATATAACGTCAATAGAACTTTTTGTTCAGAAGGTAAGGTTAGTTTCTTCCTATGGTGTTTTCGAGTCGATCGGAAAAACGCTTGCGGAGATATTCACGCGTGTTTTTTAAGCGCTATTTTGCTGCGCAGGGTTAAAGGATTAGTCCATTTTCTTAAAAGAAAAATCCAGATAATTTACTCACCACCATGTCATCCGGGATGTTGATGTCTTTCTTTGTTCGGTCCAGAGGAAGTTGTGTTTTTTGAAGAAAACATAGCAAAATTTTTCTAATTTTAATGGACTTTAATAGAACCCAACATTTAATACTTAATTCAACACTTAACAGTTTTTTTCAACGGAGTTTCAAAGGACTATAAACAATCCCAAACGAGGCATAAGGGTCTTATCTAGCGAAACGATTGTCATTTTTGACAATAAAAATAACAAATGTACACTTTTAAAGCACAACTTCTCGTCGTGTAGATCCGGTCGTGATGCGCCAGCTGACCCCACTACGTCACCGCAATACGTCATCACGTCAAGAGGTCACAGACGACGAACGCGAAACTCCGCCCCAGTGTTTACATGTGTTGAGAAAGAGGACCGTTCCTACGTTGTTGTATGTCAACTGATACTAATTAATGTCTTTGTGGCAGTTTATTGTTTAAAATGGTCCGCAAATGTGCGTTTTATATATGTAACACGTGACCTCCCTACGTCACTACGCATTTACGTTAGATACCGCTGAACCGGACCTTGACGAAAAGTTGTGGTTTAAAAGTATATATTTTTTATTTTTCTTGTCAAAAATGACAATCGTTTCGCTAGATGAGACCCTTATGCCTCGTTTGGGATTGTTTGTGGTCCTTTGAATCTCCGTTGAAAAGAACTGTTGCGTGTTGAGTTGGGTGTTGAGTGTTGGGTTCTATTGAAGTCCATTGAAGTTGGAAAAATTCTGCAATGTTTTCTTCGGGGAACGTGGTTTCTTCTGGACTGGGCGGGGAGGGACATCGGCATTTTGGATGACATGGTGGTGGGTGGATTGTCTGGATTTTTCTTTTAAGAAAATGGACTATTCCTTTAACTGTAAGGCGAATTCTGGCATGTTTGGTATCGTTGGACTCGGCATTCAGAACTCCAAAGAAACAAGTCCCATGAAAATACGTCAATCACAGCCAAAGTTATAGGCGTATAAAACATTCGTCTGGCCACTAGGTGGCGCTGCAACGAAACTGTGCATGCACCCTCAGTTCCTGACTGGCATCACAAGTACCAAGTGTCGTGTCAATAGGCTTAAGTTTGGCGAAGATACAGCCTAACAAGTGTTTTTTTGCACTCTACGTAAAATTTGTTGACGCGCTATACGACAACGGATTGGTTTATCGAAATTCTTGAGTATCTCTAGATGCTGCATACCGATTTTCGGGGCAATCGGGTAAAAACTCTAGGACGAGTTCGCAAAAGTAGGTTTTACGTATAATTCATGACGGAAAATGACGTCATAGGGTCCAATCGAATCGTCTTGAGCCAAGGAATCAGAGGAAACAGGAATTTTGTTTCTAGAACATACGGATCAGAAGTTATAAGCAAAAACATAAGTGCAATTTTGGACTGTTAGTGGCGCTAGCGGGTTAGAGATAGAGACTCCAAATTGCTGTGGATATTATTTGGACTGTCCGCCAAATTTCATAACTTTCCTACGTACGGTTCTATGGGCTGCCATAGACCGCAATGGAACAGGAAGAAGAATAATATATAAGAAAAAGAAAAAGAAGAAAACGCTTAGGTTACTCATGTAACCCCGGTTCCCTGAAGGAACGAAGCATTGCGTCAGTTAGCTGACGCTATGGGGGAAACTCCTGTTTACTCCGTGACTGAAGCCTATTGGTTAACGTCTGTACAAAGTCAATCAACATAATAAAAATTTGCATTACACTGTCGGCGCTGTAATAAATGCAAGTCTGTACAAAGTACAGACCAATGACGTTTGAACCCGCGCGCGGGATGCACACGTCCTTATATAAGCGCGGTTCAAGCGTCAGGAGCTCATTATTATTCGACTGAAGCGCGCAGCCGAATACACTCGCTGCGTAGACGTTTGTAGCACGGCAAGTGACGCAATGCTTCGTTCCCGTTATTTCAGGGAACCGGAGTTACGTGAGTAACCTAAGCGTTCCCTTTCAATACGGTTCACTTCGCATTGCGTCAGTTAGCTGACGCTATGGGGGAACGTAATCCCATCACGCCGTGCATACACAACGTACAGAAGTGCCTTACCGGAGAGACACTGCGTGTGGCCCTATACCCGGCATATTCACAGCTTTAAAGCAATGTGTAAGCACCATATAAAATGTTGACGCGCACACGATGGGGTTTTAAACGCACCGGGGGCACATAACATAGCACAAGACGGCGAGATACCGAGCGCGCTACGGGTGTGCGAGATAAGTAAATTCAGAGTCACGTTGGTGAGCTCGCTGAGCGCACCGTGGTGTACACATAAAACGCATGATCGTGCATGATTGAGCCGAGAGAACCTGCGCTCGTAGGGCAGGGACGTCTAAGCTGTACAATCTGACAACGTAGACGGCGAAGACCAGCCGGCCGTGTAGCAGATATCAAATATAGATACCCCTAGACCAAGTCCATGAAAAAGCCAAACTCTCACAGAGTGGGCTCTATATAGGACATAGCTCATAGAGGGGTGTGAGCAAGTGCAATGGTTTCAACGATCCATCTAAATAACCACTGTAAGCAACAGACATACATAGTGAGTGATCTGCGAAGCTCACGAACGGCCGATCTGACTATAATATGCGGCAGAACAGTTCGTAACGTGGGATTATACAGATACCACAATAGTGTGAACCCAGGTGCGCCCTCGAGCGCATCGGGATGCATATAGGTAGTATTATAGTGCACAGATCTGTGAGCTGTCCAAGCGCGCCGTAAATGTGTATTGACTATAAATTGCACGGGCACAGGTGAACACTTGAATACATCGTGAATGCATATAGATGAATCAGAGTGTTATAATGCACAGGCCGGCAAGATTCTCAAGCGCGCCGTCATGTGTTCTGAACCCTTCAGTGCACCGTGAATGCATATAGATAAATCAATGCACAGAACGCACCGTGAATGTGTACAGATATGATTGATGAACGTACGGTGGGCACTCAACGCACCGTGAACGTACACAGATGAACAACAATGTATGTATGTGTCACAGCCGTGTATACAGATGAGCTTTTCCGAGCACATCTTTAGTGTATACCGAAATGTTATAGCGTGCATATGTGAGCTTCTCTAAGCGCACGGTGGACGCATATAATTAAAACCCATATCGTGCATACAGGTGAGCTTACGCGGCGCACCTTTAATGCAACAAACCTCAGTAGTGCGCGAAGCAGGGATGTCGAAGCTGTAAACTGACAACGTGGACGGCGGGGACCAGCCGGCCGTGTCACAAATGTCAAATTCAATAGATGAATTCAATACCGTTCGCCACTATAGTGAGGTCGCATAACCAACAGTATTACACAGTATGTTTTGGATAAACAGCACACAGAAAACATTTCAGGGCAGTCCAGCCGAGGCGCGACTTAACCCCTCTTCCCCCAGACAGTTCTATGTCGATGCAGCTGTGCTGCGAAGACCAGAGCTCGGCCGTTCAGGTGCACGAGCCTCAGTAGTGACGGTGACCCGAACGGCTCACGGAGCAGAGCAGTATGTCTAGGTGGTTTAATGTCAGACTGAACCCATCGCAGAGAGGAAGTCTGCCGTGAGGCCCGCGGTTTTGCCGTTTATTAAAAAGGGCAGAAAAACCGGGTATATAAGAATGTACCAATATTCAGCGCACTGATATAGGACGGGACTGAATAAAGGGAGGTATTCGGGCCTCAGTATGTTTAACAAATTCGTTCTGCCTCTGATTCCGTCTAAACCAGAGAGAAATGACAGGGCAGACGAGTAGTGAGCTTTCCGAAGTGAGATAGACTCAGGCCGGTTAAGCTCTATAATAAGTGTTTTAGCGCTCAAATAGAGGCGTGTCCGCCTTATCGAGCAGACGAATGAGATCGCGCCGCTCCAGGGGGGAGGGGCATGAAGCTCTGTATAGACGAATAGTGAGCCGGTTAGCTCTTATAATGAGTGTTCTTGATGCTCCAATAGCGGCGAATCCGCCCTATCGAGCAGACGAATGAGATCGCGCCGCTCCAGGAGGGGAGGGGCATGAAGCTCTGTAATTGTTGAACACTAGACAGCTGCATTTAGAGGCAGCGAGCCGTAAGACCGCGTGCTAACTACGCCGTTAAGAGACCTCACCACTGCGGGGAAAGGAGCGAGGGACTCCGCGAGCGTGGAGCACGAGTGGCTGTGCTATGACAGGGAACAGGGGCAGATCCGCCTGTGTTTGCTTGTCGTATGCATCTTTCTAGTTTTACGGTTCCCCCGCTTGTTCATCTCAACAAGAGAGGAACGGCAGAGGGGAGCAGCAACACAGACAGAACAGCCATGCGTCATATAAACGGTATCCCCCGATGCACTCGGGGATTCATATATGTGTCAGAGATCTCGCCACTGAATGTGAGAGTAGCGAAGGGACTCCGTAAGCATTGAACGGTTGCGATGTGACAGAACACAGGGGGGTTAGTCCGTGTGTGCCTGTCTATGCATCCATCTAGTCTCATGGCTCGCCGTGTGTTCATCCCAGGGAGAGAGGAACAGCAGGGGGAGCACAAAACATGGATAAGACAACCGAAGCATATAAGCCCGTTCCTGGCGTGGGAGGTGCCAGACCGGTGACGCGCTCGGGGAAATTCATAGCAGGGAGGCTCACTCAAGCCGCTGTGCTGGACGCTATTACAACAGCGCCTGCTCTTTTAGCTTACAGCTTTATATTAAAAATATTGATCTTACCGGGCGGCCGCAGGGGAGACCTCGTCAGGCATGTGTCCGCTGCACAGGGCTCGTACCACGGCAAGCGAAGGCTATCTTCGGTTCTCGGCCGGAAAGCGGCAGGGGAAGACGCTAGACCTGGATTCTGCTGTCTTCGGTTCTCAGCCGGAAAGGGCAGGGAAGACGCTAGGCCTGGACTCCGCTGCAGGGCTTTTGTCGACGGCGAGGTAAGGCTTCTTCTTCTTCGGAGCAGCGAGAGGTTCGCGCTGAAGGAGAAATTAATGAGCTCCTGACGCTTGAACCGCGCTTATATAAGGACGTGTGCATCCCGCGCGCGGGTTCAAACGTCATTGGTCTGTACTTTGTACAGACGTTAACCAATAGGCTTCAGTCACGGAGTAAACAGGAGTTTCCCCCATAGCGTCAGCTAACTGACACAATGCGAAGTAAACCGTATTGAAAGGGAACTAACAGATACAATAGGGGTCTTCGCCCATTCTGGGCTTGACCCCTAATAACACATTATCAACATTATTTACCAGGGCTCGAAATTGCGACCATTTTGGTCGCATATGCGACCGAAATTTAATCTGTGCGACCTTAAAATATATTTGGGAGCATTTGTGCGACTGCCCATTTTGTTGTGATGCGAGTTGATTGTGATCCTGCGTGCTGGCGCTGTTCCAGGTTCAGTGTTCTCTCCAACGATACATAACCAATCAAATTTCACCATTCAGTTCAGCGTTTAATGAAGACCGCAGATTGGCTAATATGAGCGTCAGTCATTCCTTGTTGCCGTGAAGCGCGGAAATGTGAAAAGACGAACGCGTCGCGAGCATGACGAGAGCGAGCCGATTACAGCCAAGGTTATTACTGTATTTTTTGACGACGATCCGGATTCAAATGTAACTCCACCACCGGAAAATACGAGTTGACGTTAAACCTTTCAGAGAGAGTGGCTTAAAGATTTCAAGTGTCTCCGCTATGAAAATGTAACTTACTGTGTTTACTGTAAATCCTGTAAAACGGCGTTAATGGCGGAATCAAAACATTTTAAGCGCCAGACGTACCTTGCTTAAACAAAGTGCCAAAAACACAAGACGTGTCATGACAAATGTGTTTATTATTGATGGAGACACCGAGCTGTCTGTCAAAGTGTGTTTGATGGTGTATGTGCGCATGCGCTGGTGAATGGACATTCGACAAACATCCTTGTGGTCCATGTTGCTGTGGAATACGACAATGCTGATGGTATGTTTTTGTTGTATTTTTTAAAACATTGCCTATTTAGTAGTAAAAGCATCCTGGTAATGCAGTTATCAATACCAATATATATTAGCCTTCTATATTAAGGTCACTTTTGTAATGTCACAATTAATCAGTGTTTTACGTGTTTGCTAGATTTTCTATGTAATCTTAATCATGTTACCTGTAATTGTTAAATTATTATTGCTGCAATACTATTTCAACAGCATTTGGGTATTAATTTAGGAATTTATGCAGCAAAAAATAAAATAAAATAAAATAGAAGACCAACTTTTAAATGCTGGCCATAGGACGTGTAAAACCCGGTGGTGGTGTTTTATTTTTAATAAAATAAATCTATTAACATTTACATTGTAGTTGTGGTGCTTTTAAATTTTTTGATGGATGCGCCTAAATTTTTGCTGGTGCTCCTAACTCTTTAAAGTTGGGAGCACCAGTGCTACCAAATAAAAAAGTTAATTTTGATCCCTGTTTACACTTGGCATATGCTTTACTCTAAAATCTGCTGGGGTAAATATTGAACATAACACATTTTGGGTTAATAAATAAACCTATGCTGGGTTGTTGCTAATCCGACCATGTTTATTTATTAACCCAACATGTGTTATGTCCAATATTAACCCGGCATATTAATATTAACCCGTATATGGATTCATTTGCAATTAGTTATAATAAACACACTCAATGGCTAAATAAGTTCACATGACTTGTACAATATATTCCATATTATTGTGAACTATTCAATGTCTTTGTGTGCATTGAGATTTGATTGATATCTACATGTAATAGCATTTCTTGACTCTTTTTCAGCAGGGAGAGCATTCACTGGCATTGCTGTGTTTTGTATTTTTGGTTACAGGTAGCGGTTATCCTCCGTATCAGTACGAGAAAGTTAAACACGAAGGTAAAAAACTACATTTTTATTTTTTTAGATTTTAAAGCAATAATGGACGGTGCATGCATGCACTCTTAGAATGGATGTGTCAAAAGCTTTACACAAAGATACAATTAAAGGGGCCGTGAATTGGTCGATTTTATTGCTTTATGACGTTGATTGATGTCTACTTATGCATTTCGCGTTGTTTTTACATTCAAAAACATCAAAAGCAATAAGTAATACGCTATTTTGTAACATGGATTAGTGGCTGTCTTGAGAAATGGTTCGTTTGAAGGGGCGGGCCGCATTGAAGACCTGAACGTAAACACCCACTGCTATGATTGGACAGCTTCGTTCCCCATCATTACATGTAGGGAAATGTTTTAAAAACATTAATGTGATAAAAATAGCAGCCAAACACAAATATGTTTGAGACACAAAAGATTCTGGGTGCTAAAGATGATACACATAAATGACAATACGTATATTAAAGTAGAAACAAAACTCGACGTGACTAAATTACCGTATAAAACACAGTAAGCGTGCATCCGAATCTAAACTGCGTCTAATAAATCCTTATCAATAACTTTGTATATTTCTATTGTGCTTGTGAGGTTGCTTTTACATTCACGTAATGTTAAATACCACAGTTATATGATAAAAAATAAGCTTTGTTGAGTGTTTGACCTTTTAAACGCAACTTGCCTAAATTACCGTATACAACACAGTAAACGGGCATCAGAATCTAAACTGCGGTTGATAAATCCTTCCTTATAACTAACTTTGTATATTTCTACCTTTAAATTACAGTCGTATTGTTAAGTGTTGTACCTTTATTAATCGTTTAATGTTTTTAGTAAATTAAAACAGTCAACAAACGTATTTAGACACGGATGTTACAACAGGACATATCAAGCAATCTCTTTTAACAAAGCAATAGCGAAACGCAGTAACTTATATAAAGTAAAATGTCTTACTGTGAATTATACTGCTATGTCATTGTTGTCAGATCCAATATAAGTGGTGCTTCTGAGTCTCTCTGCAAATCCAGCATCGACTTCTTTACAAATGAATCCATGTCCACAACGTTAACAAACGCTCCCCACACGAGCTGGAACTTCTTCAAAAGCAAACTTTATCCACGCATATTGCTAATGTTAAGTTCCAAGCCTCCGAATTGAAGTATTTAGCTTCTGTGTTGTTCCCATGGTTGTTCCCACGCGGTTGTGAAAATGCGTTTCCATGGTATCATAACAGATCACCGCGTCAAAATAAAAGTCTCTCAGAAAAAAATGTATTTAAAAAGTCATTTTGGTTAAATTTGTCAATTTTTAAAGACATGTTTACTTACTGAGACACACGTGTCACGCGAAGCTGTGGGCGGGGCTACAAAAGTAGACTTGTCCTTTTGGTTATGGGGAGGTGTTTCAATTCTACTTTGACGTCATAGATTTCCGAATTTTTCACTGGAGTGTTTAGCTGGCTTGGTGCCAAAGACGGTTATATTTCAGTAGCACGGACGTTTTCAGTTCTGAAACTTGCAGGATGTTCATTTAAGTATGATGACCTCTTATATAACAAATTATCAAGTTAAAATTGAGTTTTTGATTCACCGCTCCTTTAAGGTTCTATATTGCTGCAGTGGCCAGGCCTAGTGATAGTTTTGGTTTTATCCTTTAGTTTAGTTTATCCTATTTTATCCTACAGTAAGAAGGGATTTTGAATTTGAAAGTGAGATAAACGGGTCCAAAACGGACCCGGTCCTGATAGCAATAAGCTCCGGAGCGGATTCGTAACGGAACCGCTCCGGAGTCAGTAGCTCCGGTCTGCATCCGTTGCGGATCCGTCCCGGAGCTTATTTCAGACTTTTAATGAGTCAGTTGCGGGTCCGCGGCGGATATATGAATGAATTTGCGCCACGGATGCGGAGCGGATACAGCGCGAGGCCACGGCGGGGCCGCGATCCGCCTTCATTGCGGATCAGTCACTGCGCGCAAGTGAACGCCGACACGGGTCCGTTTCGCGGGTCCGTTCCGGAAGCCGCGATACATCCGCTACTGATCCGCCACGTAGTCCTTTTGCTGTGTGGGTTTTGATGTCGAATGGAGCATGTGACACAATCTCCAGGGGCCTCATTTATAAAACTTTGCGTAGGATTTGCGTCAGAAGTGGCGTACGGATGAAACATAGGACGTGCGTACGCACAGAAATATTCGGATTTATAAAACCGTGCGCACGCACATCCTACGCATTTTTCCCTTAATAAATCACAATCAATTCTAAATGTAGCGCAGCTTTTGCGGCTTCATGACAGGCCCATAGTTGCCCATAAATAGTCCGTGAAACGCCCACAAGTTAATATGCATTGATTGCGAAATCATGGCGAACACATAGAGGAAATAAAAAAAAACGTAAATTCACTCAATGTGAAGTAGAAGTTATCGTTGGCGAGGTGGAAAAGAGGAGAAAAACGTTGTTTGGAGGGCACAGTGTGGGCATTACGCATTGTGATGGGGCATTTTATTTCCATTCATTTAATTGCATCTGACAAGCTACAGATGTCGGTAATAATCGACGTGGAAATGGGACATTGTTCAGCGCAAATGTAATTTTTTGTTGCTTCCTGAATGGTTGAGACATACGCTATACATTGTTTTATCAAAAATAAACACACTAAAGGCATATGGATGAATACCATAATTCCGTAGATTATGAAGATATGGTTTACTATGAAAACAACTTTCCCCAGTGGACAATTAATACATCTATCTATTTATTTATCTATCTATCTAACTATATATCTCCTTAATTATCTATCTATCTGTCTATGTAATTGCATCTATATATGCTCCGCCAGACGGACACATTGACAAGAATATCAGTTTTGTACATTATTTCGTTCTGTTAACTATATTCTTTATGAGGATGAATTGCACAACATGCCAATATTATTGCAGAACATATTTCACTTTTCTTTTAGCAAATATGTGTTCATTTGAATTTCTGTTGTAATTTTCGATTTCTTTATTTTTTTGTTTCACTGCTGATCGATCAAACGGGTGTTCGTGTAGGCTGTTAATTGTAAGACTTGCTTTGTGAAGTGTTGTGTCGAACTCAGTTCCCCCCATGTTTCCCTTCAGTGTAGTGCTTTTATAGCGTTTTCATCACGTTACATTTAGAAAGATTAAAGATTTTAATTGGTTATACTAAAAAGGCATAATATCATGTATTTTATAATACAATTTATTAAATATTTCATACATTTGACAGTTTTCTATTAGGGTATTTCTTTTAAAATATAGCCTGTCTTTTTCTTTTTTTTCCTTTACTGGTCGTTTTAAAAATGTAATGTTTGCATACATAGTTAAATAAATATTATACATATAATATGATTCATACTGTAAAAATAATTGACTTACCATTAAGAACAATACAGATACATTACAGAAATGCACACATATACATCTCAGTAGCCATTAAAACTTTAAATATATAAATAATAAAACCTATAACGTGATAAAAACGCCATAAAAACACTACACTGAAGGGAAAAATAGGGGGAACATAGTGGCAACAGACTTCGACACAACAGAAGTCTTCATGTTATTTATGAGAGGTAGTGTTGTCATTTTTACTTTCACTTTCACGTGTTCCTTCCATCTGCCGTCGGTGTAGCCATTTCTCATTTCACCAGTTTTTGTGCGTACGCCTGGGTCCGAGCTTGCGTGACGGACCGCACATTTTCCCGTCAAGTTTGCTTTTTATAAATAAGAACTATTGCGTCGAGAGTGGCGTACGCCGACTTTTGTGCGTACGCAACGTTTATAAATGAGGCCCCAGGACTTTTAGATTTCTGTCTATCACCTGTATTGGCAAGTTCCATGATTGTGATAAAGTAAATATTTTTATGACTGGAGCAAGCATGGGGCACCCAGACTTAAAAGTATTAGTTTACCCGGCAACCTCTGACTAAGATTAGACTGACAATTGTGTGTCCGTGAGATATTTGCAACGGCCGACCGATATCGGGTCCCTAATGAAAGAATAAAAAAATCAAAATGATGATAAACAGATAATTGGTATAATGCACAAAAACTGCTTTTAACACATTATCTGTAATTTTAACACATTAAGTGTCATTTTGTGCTGATTTTGTGTTAAAATAAAACACAAGTTGTGTTAAAAGTAATTCAAAATGTGTTGTTTTTAATAATAACACAGAGATGGGTGGATTCGGGGACAACGCATTTAGTGTGTTGTCCCAGAATCAACACTAATATGTTGTTTTTAAAGGAGCGGTGAATCAAAAACTCAATTTTAACTTGATAATTTGTTATATAAGAGGTCATCATACTTAAATGAACATCCTGCAAGTTTCAGAACTGAAAACGTCCATGCTACTGAAATATAACCGTCTTTGGCACCAAGCCAGCTAAACACTCCAGTGAAAAATTCGGAAATCTATGACGTCAAAGTAGAATTGAAACACCTCCCCATAACCAAAAGGACAAGTCTACTTTTGTAGCCCCGCTCGCGTGACACGTGTGTCTCAGTAAGTAAACATGTCTTTAAAAATTGACAAATTTAACCAAAATGACTTTTTAAATACATTTTTTTCTGAGAGACTTTTATTTTGACGCGGTGATCTGTTATGATACCATGGAAACGCATTTTCACAACCGCGTGGGAACAACCATGGGAACAACACAGAAGCTAAATCAGTGGCGCCCCCAGGATTGTTTTCATGGGGGGGCACAAAGGGGCCAGTACAAATCTTAGGGTGGCACAATTAAAAAAATTATTATGCCTGAATCTAATGGTCAACAGTTTTCCCATTGCTTTTAATGCTACTTGTATCGTTGTTCTTATTTATTACTAGTATATGATTTACTAGAGACAAATAAAAATTGCAAATAATTTCAAGATCAGATGGTGGAATAGTATTAATCTATCAAAGATGAGTATCGACCGATCATCGTTTGATTTGTGTATTTAAAATACATTATTTTATTACAATGAGTTATATCCAGTGTTATCCAGTTAACATACTGTAATTAAACGAGTGACATACTTTAGTCCTTAACACGTCTCTAGTCTTCTATAAAGTTTTCTCGACGTGGGCACCAATCTTACCTCTCTCTCTGTCTCTCTCTCTCTCACACACACACACACACACACACACACACATACACATACACACAAAGACGCGTTTGAAGGGAAAAGCGTGTGTTTTCGGCAATTGCGCAGCCCAATTCGCATCATTGGCATTTCGCATCGCCCCTTGCGAGGACGCGTCTGTCTGATTGCGTCTTTGCATTGACTTTGTATGTAATCTACTCGTTTGGTGAGTATGCCCCATAATGAATGGAAACACATTATTCCCTTCGCGGCACCGCAGGCAGTGAGTGCACATGCACAAGCGCAGCGGGTACACTGGCAAGAGTAGAGCGAGACCTTCAGCCTATGTGCCGGGCACGGGCGTCATGCACCATTTTATTAAGGGGCACAGTGTGCACAGCTCACAGAAATGTGTGCATACACAGACATCAAACGAAATATTATAGATTCTTCAGTCTTTTCTATGGCACTTACATTTGTAACAAGCTGAGCGCCCCAGCCTTCATGCAAAAACCTCCAAAACAAAAGTGTTGACTAACTTTTATATCAAATACTATTCAATCGTATTAATGACATATTGGCGTCATATTTACATCTGAAACGGCATGTTTTGTTTATTTACGTTTTGTTTAATGACTTCTAATTGTGTCATTAATGCATTTTGCAAAACAACTGCATTATCCTATGAAATTAATGTAATTTTAAATCCATAAAGTACATAAACAACGAAAATGACATAAGCTATAGCCACGTGATTGATTTTAATGTTCAATAACGATTTGAAACAATATGTTTAGATAAAATTATTAGAGTAACGGACTTTTGCATTAAATGTACCTCGTATGTGAGCATGTGTGATTCTGCGTCCCTGTGAACTCTGGCGAACTTTGGCGTTGTGCCAAGAAGATAAATCTAGAAATCTCTACTAATATAACGTCCAGACGGTCATATTTTAAACTATACATTTTCTACACAGAGGAGGTTAACTGCACATTACTGTCCTGGGGTTTGGAAATGTTCTGAGCGTTTCTTAGACGTTTTAATTCCTCAGATAGCCAAATGCAACAGCAAAGCTTGTGAGCGCGCTCCGATGCTGATGACGCCAGAATAAAGAAATTTAACACGATCAAAGCGGCAAAAATGACAAGTGAAAGTGACAATGATGCAGCACAGAATTGATAATATTGCGCATATTAAACAGATTAAAAGACAAGTAACAGATTAATGGATGCTTCTTTGATTTTGAGGTTGCATGCAAAATCCAGTTGGCTCAAAAACCAAGGGTCAGTTTGAATGGGCATGACGTCTCTGGTGCCGGGGTTTAGCCCCGAGTGGCCCCAGCCCAATTTAAACCCTGACAGTGATTATCTAAGTTGAAACAATATGCTTTATATAACCTAGAATTAACTGAGTTTTACTAGTTTGTGAGTTTCTTCTGTAATGCATGCTTTTTTGTTTTTTTTTTTTTTTTTTTTTTTTTTTTTTTCTGTAATGCATGCAATGGCTGAACAGGAGCGAACAGGACGTCACGTGTACGTCACATGGATGATAGTGCGGCTGCGCGTGCGGGTAAAGGAGAGGGGAGGGGTTAAGGTTGTATTCTATTAAACACATTATACAAATGTATTTTATTTTTTTACATAGCTTTTAGTGTACATTTTAATGAATACATATTACTACTATTATTTCAATCTAAAAATCACAAAAAAAAAAAAAAAAAAAAAAAAATTTAAATCTCATTCTGTTTGGGGGCGCCACTGGGGGCGCCACTGAGCTAAATACTTCAATTCGGAGGCTTGGAACTTAACATTAGCAATATGCTTGGATAAAGTTTGCTTTTGAAGAAGTTCCAGCTCGTGTGGGGAGCGTTTGTTAACGTTGTGGACATGGATTCATTTGTAAAGAAGTCGATGCTGGATTTGCAGAGAGACTCAGAAGCACCACTTATATTGGATCTGACAACAATGACACAGCAGTATAATTCACAGTAAGACATTTTACTTTATATAAGTTTCTGCGTTTCACTATTGCTTTGTTAAAAGAGATTGCTTGATATGTCCTGTTGTAACATCCGTGTCTAAATACGTTTGTTGACTGTTTTAATTTACTAAAAACATTAAACGATTAATAAAGGTACAACACTTAACAATACGACTGTAATTTAAAGGTAGAAATATACAAAGTTAGTTATAAGGAAGGATTTATCAACCGCAGTTTAGATTCTGATGCCCGTTTACTGTGTTGTATACGGTAATTTAGGCAAGTTGCGTTTGAAAGGTCAAACACTCAACAAAGCTTATTTTTTATCATATAACTGTGGTATTTAACATTACGTGAATGTAAAAGCAACCTCACAAGCACAATAGAAATATACAAAGTTATTGATAAGGATTTATTAGACGCAGTTTAGATTCGGATGCACGCTTACTGTGTTTTATACGGTAATTTAGTCACGTCAAGTTTTGTTTCTACTTTAATATACGTATTGTCATTTATGTGTATCATCTTTAGCACCCAGAATCTTTTGTGTCTCAAACATATTTGTGTTCGGCTGCTATTTTTATCACATTAATGTTTTTAAAACATTTCCCTACATGTAATGACGGGGAATGAAGCTGTCCAATCATAGCAGTGGGTGTTTACGTTCAGGTCTTCAATGCAGCCCGCCCCTTCAAACGAACCATTTCTCAAGACAGCCACTAATCCATGTTACAAAATAGCGTATTACTTATTGCTTTTGATGTTTTTGAATGTAAAAACAACGCGAAATGCATAAGTAGACATCAATCAACGTCATAAAGCAATAAAATCGACCAATTCACGGCCCCTTTAAATCTGCATTGTCTTGTATTTTTAACCTAACAATATTGTAAATAGGTCTAACAGAAAAGTTTCACTAAAATATATCAATTTAATGTACCAAAGTAATTAATACTCAATGGAAACATAAAATTGCCATTTACATTTATGGACAGTTATAGCATATTCTGTTTTTGTTTAAAAATATTATTTTTGTGGTCAAAACTAGGGGTGCACCGAAATTTCGGTCGCCGAAAATTTCGGCCGAAAATGCCATTATCGGTTTCGGGCCGAAATAAAAAATCCAGCCGAAAATGTAAACCGAAAATGAATGTCAACCGCGCCCCTTTCATCTGTGCGCTAGCGCTTGGGTTTCACTCAGCCTCACGGTGATCACTCGTCACACACCCCTCCCCTTCGTGCTCAAGCAGGTTTCACTCAGGGTCCAGCTGTTTGCACGCGTCTGCAAAGATTAAGAATGTCTTGATGTGTAAACTTTAGAAAGAGTCGCGCTATGTGTCTCTTACTGTAATCCATTAACGTACATTTGGCGAATAAAGCAATGAAACACAACGTAACGTTTTTATGTGGAGCGACTGTTGCGCTGTTTGGGATTCACCATCAGTCTCTGTATATGCATGCGTTTAAGTGCCCTTAAAGCCGAAAGTATACTAGGGACGTCCGCGTATGCGCGCCATCATTTTCGTCATCAGTGCAGCCCAAAATTTGAGACCGCACGGACAGTGCGCGTACAGTCCGCGTACAACATCGCATGCGCGTGAAAATATTTAGACAGGACACTCCACTACAAACAATTATACAAAGGAAATAGACAGAATTCGCACACATACTATCGTTTTTCTTCTTTAATTTTATTTCATCCATAAACAGAAAGCTGTGGAGCATGTTTGTTACCATATTGTTTGATTCCTGTTCTTTGTTGTCTTCTTGTTTGTTCTAAACTGTGTTTGCAATGGTGGATCGGTTTCTTTTCTTCACCTATCCTAATGTTTTAATGTACTGTAAATGTCGCCAAATCAGTGCTGCACTAGAGTAATAATTTGAATAGAGACGCGTTAAAAAAAAAACAAGCAAACATAAAATCTCTCTGTTATTGACAGGGCACATATAAACAAAATTCTCTCCACAGTATTCTTTTTCTAATAAAAACATTTGTTTATGTCTGTATAGATTACAGTCAGATTAACCTACTGAAGTCTGTGTCATTAATGTTGATCAAACAACCCATGACAAAGAGACAAATAGCTTTAAAAAATAATAATATATTTAATTTATTGTGTTATGATTAATTTAATTTGATTTCTGTACCTAATGCTAATTTCAGACCTTATTAATGTACAACTTTGTTCTCTTTTATAAATGTTTGCAATTTCTTTATTGTTTATTAGATTTTTCCCACCTGCTTTTTGCTGATCCGAAAAATAATCTGATCTGTGCCTCAAAAACTGTAATGTGATCCGAACTGTGAGTTTTTTATCCGTCACACACCCCTAGTAAAGTTAGCAAACAGTGATAGCCATAAATGCAATTGTACTAATAATTGGCATAATAACTTATTTCGGTGTTTCGGTTTCGGTTTTTCGGCCTTGGTTTCCTTTTTTCGGTTTCGGCCAAGAATTTTCATTTTGGTGCATCACTAGTCAAAACCTAATTTAGTGCTTTATAGGCCAATGCAAACATAAAATACTTGATCTATTAGGCTACAACTTCAATGAAATGCTGCACTATGCACAGCTAAAACATCTGACAATGAATAACTGGAGAAAGACAAGTTGTTCAACAAAAATGTTTTTTTTAATTATTTAATAATTTCTCCCATTACACGTCTCCTCGTCGTTGCCCGATTGAACACAGCACCTGTAATCAAACAGACAGATATGGTATGTAGCATCCAAAGTCAAGTATGCTTATCATAATAACACCACCGAATGAAGTAAAAGTACAGTTTTTCACTAGAAATGTACTTGAGTAAATGTATCCTTAAAAATCACTTTAAAAGTACTAGTTACCCAAAACTGTAAATGGAATTCGTTACACACCTCTGGTTAAATCACCCTGTTAACAGCCGCTCAAAATAACAGACGAGAAGATTGTCTTTACCAACCACACAGTCGCTTTGACTGACACCTGCATTCATTAAGTCAATGACTGACACCTGCATTCATTTAGTCACTGATTAGGTCACATGGCATCTTGCAGTGTGACCGTGAGTCTGAACCGAGGCTATGTTTACACGTGGGCGGTTATTTTCATAAACGGACATATCAACCTCTCCGGTTTCAAAAAATAATATCGTGCACACATGTCAGTTTTGAGAAAAGTGTTTATTTACACGTACCCGTGCATATATGCCATCAAGAGAAGGTCAAGCCCACGTAAGCCAATCACCGCCAGCGCTGGTGGTGACGCGAACTGGTTCTTCATGTTGGAGGGAGGAGTTGTTGCAGTAGGTGATAGGTGACGTCAAAGTACAGCGAGATCGAGTTGAGGAATCACACGTAGAGGTCTAATTTTGAATCGCTCTCGCGGTACTTTGACATCATCCGTCTGTCGGTTCTTGCAGCGCCGCATGAAGTCAAACATGCGCAAGATTGCTGACCTCCGAGCACTCGTCTCTGCTCCTCGACATAATGGAGTAGCTGTATGTGCAAATACAAACACACGAAACGAGTTTGCACGAACATAAATGTGATCTTGGAAGCATTCAGAGTAACAGTCACATGTAAACATAGGTCGCACTTTTGACGTAGGTGCGAGCTCTGGCGCATACTCTGTGACGTTGCCTGCTTAAACATCCGTTTGTCTCAGTTTACGTGCAACCGAAGATTTTGAAGATCCCCACTCTGGCCGGAGTTTTTAGAAACAATCGGTTTCAGAGGCGAGTTCTCCGTTTGCGTGTAAACGAGGGGCACAAACGAAGGTAAATCTCTCAGTTTTTAAAAATAACCATGTACGTGTAAACAGAGCCCGAGTCAAACAATGAGTAAATTGCCAAAGATTAATTTTCATTATAAAGAAGATGGCAGATACACAACACCAAAATTGCCAACATGTAAACTTAATAATGCACAGCTAGGGCTAAACCATTATCCACGAGTAGGGGTGTAACGGTACGTGTATTCGAACCGGACCGTTTCGGTTCAGGGCTTTCGGCACGGTGCACGCGTGCACCGAAAGGCCGAATGCATTTTGTGTGCGCCTGTGCGGAACATAATACGTGCGTTTCCGCACGAACATATTAAGTGGCGGAAGTCTCCGCGTTCAGCGCAAGTCTTCTGTCAAACATATAACATAATTCGGCCCGCAGAAAGATTTTTATTTACTTAGTTGTATGTCCGTTTGATTATTGATGTAAACGTTTACGTGTCGTATCTAAAAGCGCATGTTAAACGCGTGTCAACGCGCTGCTTTGTTCTTTCAAAAGTGCGTGAGAGGATGCACGTCTTTCGTTGCTACGCATTCATGAGACGCGCTTTCTGTGACAGCGAGAATAAGGAATGCGTGATCAGATTTTTCATCTGCACCTCACGTCAATCATATCATTGTCACAATGCGATCAGCTGGTCTGGACACGGAAGAGTTGTAACCCGGGCTTACTCAGCTGTTACTCAGCTGCGGAGGGCTTCGTTAGTCACAGGCAGCTTACATTGACAACACAAGCAAAGAATAGGAGAAACGTGCAAAAGATCATGGCTATGCATGCAACTCACTAATCTCAAAATGAGTGTATAATAAGTATATCATCATGTTGCTTGCTATGCAGTTACACATAGAGCAGTAATATTATTTTTATACAGAGATGGTACATAGCCAATTCAATACTGTGAGGTAAACAATCCAAAATAAATCAAAACAGAACATTTTTGGTGGCAAAAATGTAGGCTAATTGTTCATAAATGTATTCAGGAATTGAATTTGTTAGTTCAAGGTTTTAGTAGAAAAAGTTTAAGAGAAGGTTAAGAAAAGAGTTACCTTCTGTTATAAAATAATGTAAAAAAAAGAACTTTGCAGTAGTATTTTATTTATTATTTTTTCATTTTATATATATTTTATATGTTATATTTAATAAAAAGTGTTTAAAAAAGTGTAAACAAATTGTAAAAAAAGTTTATAGTAATAAACAACCTGCAGTTTAATGTTTGCATTTTTCCCTTACTGTACCGAAAATGAACCGAACCGTGGCTTCAAAACCGGGGTTCGCACCGAACCGTGATTTTTGCGTACCGTTACACCCCTATCCACGAGTGAACATGCTAAAGTTTTCCTAATATCAACGTCATTCCAATCATTAGTATGATTAAAAAACAATGTTTACTGGCACAATTATATCAATAAATCAATACTTACTCAAAAGAGGGTTCAGCTGAACCGTGTCCCAGCAAGAAAATCTCGATTGACAGGTGTGCATCATTTAACCGTTCAGTAAAGGCGCGTCCGAGGATCCGACATGGGTCCGTTCAGGATCCGCTGTATGACAGTAGAATTTACCGCGCTACCGGAGGCGGAGCTGATCCTCTGCGCGGCTCCAAAACGAATGTGACAGTCACGCGGGTTTGGCGACTTGAACGCGGATCCGCATAGGAGTCTCCTGCTGTGTGGGAACTCTAGTATGATCTTATCCTGACATACTTATTTTGTGGTAATACCAGACTCCTTCTAATCTACTGAAAATAAAAATTTCTGAAGAATTTAAATCAATCAAATGTAACAATTTATTATACCAGACAGGTTCCAGATATAAACATCAATTAAAAAATACAATACAAAATATGATTCAATTCCAGTTATAAAAAAATGATCAACAGTTGCAAAAGTTACAAAGTCATACCCGGCAATAGACACTCTGGCTAAAGAGTACTTCCATAATGAATATAATACACATAATGCATTCTTTATACATGTCGTCAACTTGCTGTCGGCCGCTTACCACTAGTTATCATAAAAACTTTAACAAACAAAAACTGCTCTAAAATGTAAATAAAAAAGAAATATATCTATTTTGCAATTTAAAACAAAACTGAACTGCTTTAATTGCTGCAAGAGTACAGCTGTACAAGCTGTGTAAGCAGTTATTTTTTGCTGTTTCTGCTGATTTCTTTTGCAAAATCTATGCGGAATTTTGCAGAATGATTTAAAATGTTTTAAAACGATCCGAGAGAATGTGCGCTGTGAATATTACAAAAAAATAAAATACTTCATAACATATTATACATTTTATTAAAGGATTACCCTGAATTAAACTAGACCAACATGAACCAACAGATAATGGATAATGTGTTTTCACAACCATAGAGTTTTATATAATATACATATATTACTGTCTACAGTGTAACAGTAAAAAGAAAAGGCTTCTCATAATGAATGTAGCATGTATAGCAAGATAATTTCATCAGTTTAACAACACAATGTATAAATGTTTATCTTGTAAACGGATTTGAAATAATAAATAATTGTCGCGTCACGTAGCAAGAGAGACGATAGAGATCTCATTAACTTCTCCGCAGTAAGTTTTATTTCAAATTCAAGTTTTACATATTAAATAGACTATTAAAAAGTTTGTGCTGCTCTCATAAAAACCTCACAGCAGACAGCACAGACTTCTACTCACAAACATACGCGATGCAGTAACTATATCTGCGGAAACAGATTCCTAATGGGGAGAATTAAAAAGTTCGGACTCGGGTCGGACTCGGGCTGAGAATTCTGGGCTCTACTACTTTTGGGTCAACTTGATTTTAATAATTTAATTGAGGAATTATATTTAAAGAAGAACAGACAGAAGCACTTTTAGTTGTGAGTTGCATTTAATAAATGTTATTTTCTGGGCTGTTTCTGATTGTAAAATTATTACTTGATAATATTGTTTAATTTATTTAAATAATTTCAGCCTACTTTTGCATCAACTTGATTTTAATGGTTTAATTGAAGAATTCTCTTTAAAGAAGAGCAGAAAGAAGCACTTTTTGTTGTAAGTTTTATTAAATAAATGTTATTTTCTGGGCTATTTCTGATTGTAAAATTATTTGATAATATTGTTTAATTTATTTAAATAATTTTAGCCATTTAATGTTGCACATACGCTGTAAAAAAATACTGGATTTACTAAAAAATATAGACAGTTAGACGGTGGGCCGAGGCTCCGTATCTGCTTTACTTTTCGAAATGGATGATCCCCATGGAGGGAGAACCTGAATTTGTAAAGTTTGGACGGTTGTTTTATTCTCAACGATATGAAAAGTGTTGCCACTCGCATTTATTGCACATTTTCCTCCGAAATGATAAAATGCCCCCGTAAATATGCAGGCAAACGCTTTTGCCTACTATATCAGTCGAACCAATAGAGCGGCAAGATACTGACATAGGATTATTATTAACCAATCAGATTTAAGTTAGTAGAACAGCTGTTACGGATTCATAAACGAGCTGCAGCGGAATTGACCATCGCCAAGGACATTCTTTGTGTGATTGTAAGTATTCATTTGATTTAATTGATATCTATTTAAAATGTTTGTTGTGTACACTGGTTTGTTCAAACGTATGTATGCTTCTCGTTAGTGTCGTTTTACGTAGGCGTAGACTA
This sequence comes from Misgurnus anguillicaudatus, assembly GCF_027580225.2. NCBI lineage: Eukaryota > Metazoa > Chordata > Actinopteri > Cypriniformes > Cobitidae > Misgurnus > Misgurnus anguillicaudatus. The sequence goes on from NC_073345.2 coordinate 31,238,733, forward strand.
ACGTTAACCGTTCAGTACAACAACGATGTTCCGTGCAGATTCACTTTTACCGCCGATCGATCATACACAAAATATGTATATGTGTCGTCTTCATTTCTCTTACATCTCCGTTTAAGAGAGACACACCCCAGTCGAATGTTCTAGTAATATTTCATAAAGTTTGCGCCCACTGCGCTTTAAAATGACCGGTGGGCAAGCCACACTTCGACAGCTGCTTGGGTGTAGACAACTAGAGCAGCGAAAATGTACATTACGATATATTTTATGCTTTTCACAGTATTATAGTTTTTATAAGCTGCAATGTTTACTCCCTCTGTTTCTTCCACAGTTTTTTTAAAAAGTAAATGTAGCTTTGACAGTCAAAGTTCACGTTGTTAACAGCCTCTCGTCAATGACTGTTTTGCAGAAGTGCTTATACCCATTTAGTTAATGTTCTCGTGTTTTTGTGTGGTGAGGTACCGGGTATAATCTCGATAGCACCCTTACGAAAATTAACCATGGTTTTATTGTGGTAAAAGTGTAGTAACCAAGGTATTTTGTTGTATTGATAACTATCAGCAAAACTATGGTTTTACTACACTAACCACGACAACCATAGTTGTCAAAAGAATAGTTATTTTGTGGTTACCATGGTTTTACTACAGTAACCATTTTTTAACTGTAGAAAAACAATGGTTAATTTTTGTAAGGGCAGGTGAAGTGATACCTTGTTTTTATACTGTTAATTTTATTTGAACCCCTTTACTGCTGTTTTTCTCAACCTTATACTTCTTATGTTTGCAGATAATGCAAGGTGTGGGGCCTGCTTGGATGTGTAAGACCATGGGCTTAAGACCTTAGAGCCTGTGTTTTTACTGGCGCTGCCTCTCCATCCTCTGCCTCTACCACTAAAAAAGTCCTAAACAATATGTTTAGGTTCTGCACATCACTGATTGAAGAAAAATTATTTGTAAAGCCCTTTTCCCACAGATATTCCGTAAGATACACGGCACAAGCATCCTGGAATTTTACGGGACCGCTTGATATTTTATTCATTCACACTGCCAATTTAACCCGGCATATGTGATGGTCCCGGAAAGACACTTGACCTGTTGAAAGTCCCGCCCTCTCTTCTACGCAGCGTCTGAAGTTTGCATATTATTTATTATTTCTCTCTCCAGAAACAACTCGCGTGCATTTTTGTTTATGATAAGACTACAAAGGAGCGCGTGAACGCACAGTTCTATTCTGGTGAATGATCTCAGCTTCAGAGTGGATATTTGACGAGCTCCCTGATTTCTGCTTTGATACAGTTTTCAGACATTTCTCATCGTGATTGTTTATATGCATTTAAAACCTGCATTTAGAGGAGCTGAACGATATTATCTTGTTGGGTTGACGTGCGGGTATTTTCGTTTATTATAGCTCAAATGAGCACGTGACGCGATATTCTTTTATGCTGCTAAATGATCTCCGTTTCAACGCAGTAAGTAACGAGCTAACTTACCTTATATCTGCTTCAGTCCAGTTTGCTGCCATTTCTCGTCGTGAATGTTGTAAATCCCTCATTTTAAAGAGTTGAACCAACTTCATGTTGCCATGACACGTGCGTCATTGTTTATGCGTCTCATTTATCATTTCCTGATAACTGCTTAGTTTGCAACATTTCTCGTGGTGAATGTTTACAGTATATGCATGTTATCTCTCGTTGTAAGGAGCTGAACCATAACTTGTGTTGTGATGATGACGCGCGCGTCCTCACTTCGACACGCCCATTACGGCATTCTTGCGGCTTCTTGTTCACACAGAGGGTTACCCGCGTATCTTACTAGGTCCTCTTTCCGGCAACGATCCCAGAAGATTAACGGAACCAGTTTTTGTTCACACAGACGCTTGTCTGGCAATTTTACGGGTATTTTCTGGGACCAGAGGTCTGTGTGAATGGGGTTTAACTTTCATCAGGGAAAAACTCATGCTACATATATTGGTTCCACCTGTTCCCTTAACATGGGTAATAAACCAATTTCGCATCGTTTAGGGGTCTTATTTATAAAACTGTGCGTAGGATCCTTACTAAAAGTCTACGTACACACAAAAGCCAAAAATGGCATACACCAAACAATTATTAATACTTATAAAACAAAGCACTGTTCCCTTTATAAATCACAGATCACCTGCAAGTGTTCATACATGAATCATCCTCGGGTCCCGCCCTGCAGGCCCATCTCCCATTGGGTTTTTTTTTTTTGTGGATCACAGCCTTTGTGTGGGAACTGCCGTACGCACAAAACGGGGCTGGAAATGTGCGTACACCAGTTCCCAAGGTTGTGATCTATTAAAAAAAAAAAAACTTAATGGGAGGTGGGCTTGCAAGGTGGGACTTGAGGATGATTCATGTATGAACACTTGCAGGTGATCTGTGATTTATAGGGGGGAACAGTGCTTTGTTTTGTCTTGATGTTTTTTGGCGTATGCCATTTTTGTCTTTTGTGCGTACGTAGACTTTTAGTAAGGATTTATAAATGAGACCCCAGGTGTCTGGTCTTGTTGATAATAACGATGCCATAATTGAAAAGGTAAATTTTGTAGGTTGTTTTTATTATATTACTGTTAATACACTGCATCTACATTTGTACTACTCTTATACTTTTACTACACTGCACATGTTTATGTATATACACTGTATATGTTGCCATCCCCCAGCGATTTTCTATGTAAGTGTTATAATAATCTCAAACCATTTGTCTTTGATGCATTTTTGCTCTGCTATTTAAAGGCTACTGCTTAAACATTGCATATTTAATTTATACTACTGTAAACCATGGTACTTTCTTCACTGCATGTCTATACAATATACTACCAACCTTCCTTTGCAGTTTCTTCAATAAAAACTTCCTCTCTTCTCCTTTGTTCGCTTTTTATCTTTGTGATATTTGTAAAATAGCTGTAGCACTGCCTGTGGTAGCTAGTGTTAGCTAGTTTGACTAACTTGTTTTTCGGTTCCTGGCTTTGTAACTTATATGCCTGTATTCTTGTATAATGCTTTATCTGCATTCAAGGTCTTTTCACAGGAACACCGATTAAATCAATTTCTGCCAACTTGTGCCTGTGAAGGGAATGGTGGGTCCACTACCCTCAAATACATGCATGCAGCACTTCATTTTTTGACATTTCTTTCCAGTAACATGATAAAGCAGGGAAAATAATTGTCTGTCTTGCTTTATGACGTTGTGTTTCCAAGCGATAACAGATATCAGAACGGTGTATTTATTAAAGATTACAGGACATGACAAAGATGGTTACATAAAGTAAAAACAGTAAGAATGGGCAACGTTACCTCTACATTCACATTTTGTGTCAAACTGAATATTAAAACTGCATTAGTGGCTAAAATTAGTTAACAAGTTCAATCTTTCATGCGAAACTCGCCAGTGTGTTGACACGCGTCATCACTTTTCCCCGCTCGCTATTGGATGAAGGCAACAAATACGTCATGAACTTCGGACCCCAAACGTAGCTGGTTGCTCTATTCGCCGGGAAAATAACCTGAAGAAAGTTACAGATATTATATTAATGTGCAAGGTATGTAAGTGGCAACAATTTTTATTTGCTTTGTTGAAAAGTGTAGCGGTTACATAAAAAAAACTGGGTTATCCATCACCAGAGATCGTCTGATAACACGAAATCTCCCCTCGGCCCACCGTCTAAGTGCATCGTTTTTGCATCCCCTTTTTTTAGTAAGTTTTACTAAAAAAAATTACACAATGGGGCACTTAGTAAATCCAGCCTTTATTTTTTTCAGTGTATATTGGGGGGGGGGGGGGGCTCAAACCAGCGTTAGCCCAGGGCCTCACAAAGGCTTAACCCGGCACTGCTGGTAAGTGAACTCATACAATAATGTACAGGCATTTTTTTCTTATACAAAATACATCAAAGCATCTTTTCATGTGTCCAAATCTTGTTACAGTGTTTGATAGTGTCATGAGATTGTTATTCCAGATAAGAACTAAACTCTTATGCTTCGGTACTTTTCTCTATAATACCATTGGTTTTAAATACCATTATTTGATGTTAATGTGAGATAAATTAATAGATTTCCTCAGCAAAAACGTCAAGGAACATAGAAAACAGATCCTCAACATCCAAATAGGTTGTATTCTACTAACTCTTTCCCCGCCATTGACGAGATATCTCGTCAATTAAGAGAAAACGCTTCCCCGCCAATGACGAGATTTTCCGTCTTTCCGCAACTTTTTAAAACCGGAAGTATTGCCCTATGACAAGCTGCTGCATGTCCGTGTCTGTTTTAAAGATCGCTCTGAATGGGATCTCTATGAAAAGTCCGTCACAAACATGGAATTATCTCTACTTTTTGCTCAAAATGTGGTGTTTTTGCAGAAACCTACCCATATCCAAAAGCTGATTACAGAAGAGCTACTAAAGGTAGGATTAGGGATGTCCCGATCCGATCACGTGATCGGAAATCGGCCCCGATCACGTGGTTTCAGACTCGATCGGAATCGGACGTTACCTCCCGATCAGGACTCGGATACATATGCAGGGTTTAAAATCCATTAAGGTCTCGCTCTGCTCCGCGCCAGTGTACGCGCTGCGCTGGTGCGTGTGAACTGGGCTGCGTTCAGCCCCGACAAAACGTTGCACAACGTTTATTAAACTGAAACGGTGATGCATTGAACACTCTGTTCTGATGACGCAAGAGTTGCAACTACGGAAGCTGAGAGGCCATTCTCTGTTATCTTTTATAAATGTTTTGATGCCTGATGAAATCGTTATAAATGTGTGTTTAATACTGTAAAATACCCTCGATGTTACAGTCACTGACCTTGCCGTCCAGAATGAAAGACAACATTCCAACTTGAAGCCACTGAGCGAGCTGTCTCTTTACTATTGCCGAGTTCAGACTGCACGATTTTAGCCCTGATATTGACTCGCCGACAGGTTTTGCGAAATCGCCGACAAATGGCCGAAATCACAGGCAAATCGATGCTCGTGCACGCGAGTGACAATCACACAGTGTGAATTATAAAAGACGCGTTCTGAGAGGATCGCCTACGAGTCGCCGACACCCGTGAGATATTTGGCATGCTAAATATCTGGACCGGTCGGCGATTCAAAATCATTCCGTGTGAAATGTGTTTTGACTGACAATAACATCGGCGATGACCTACATCCAATGAGAGAGCAACATACAGGACAGCTGGAAGTTCGGGGAGGAGCCTCTCCAAACATTTCCTCATTCATAATTTTTATTTCTTCTTCTTTCTGCTGCAAATGAGCGCACATGCAATTTGTATGGTAAACTTCTTGCGGGTGACTATTTTTAATAATAATCCCAGTCTCACGTGAGAACTCCGGTCTTGCACGCGTGACCTCGCGCTGTTTCCTTCGCGTCACTTCTCGCGTGCGTTTGGTTGTGAGACGTAGTTTGCGGACCGGGAAAAAGTTATCGGCGATTCTTCTTACGGTAAAGTCATGCAGTATGAAGACCCCTGTCGCCAATCGATCATGCAGTGTGAAACAGCAGCGACTGAACGCTTCCCCTGATAATCACGCAGTGTGAAACCACAGGTGACCCGACTAATTTGAAAATCATACAGTCTGAACTCGGCATATCGCGTGGTTTTATACATCTTGCCGCTGATTGGGCTGACATTTCGGACACACCCACCAAACAAGAGAAAACGCTTCTAAAACCTGTTGCATTCCGTTGCACACCGTTTCAAGGAAACATGTCGTTCAACCCGGAAACCGTAGCAAAACGTTGCGCAACGGTGTGAGATTGAACGTGCCCCTGATGAGAAGAGAATAGGCTTGTTCGACTTCATGCAGCGCCGCAACAACCGGCAGCCGGATGACGCCCAAGCTCCGCGAGAGCGATTTAAAAGAAAACTCCTCCGTTTGTTTTCGCGGATCACTCTCGCTATAGCTTGACGTCACCCGGCTGTCGATTGCCGCGGCGCCGCATGAAGTCGAACAAGCCTGTTGACGTGCTTTCAAATTCATCCATAGGCTTCACACTCGTGCGTGCAAGGAACCCACGACAAAACCGGGTTTTTACCGCTCATTTAAACGACGCGTTGATCGTTTTTGTCACCATGTGCTCAGACGCAGCTCCGCGTCTCACTCAGAACCTCAAGAACGCGCAAGATACTGTAGAGATGAGAGATAGATAGAGAGGTAAGAATGGTGCCCACGTCGAGAAAACTTAATAGAAGTCTAGAAACAAAGTATTAAAGTATGTCTAGCCATGTCACTCATCTCCTTACAATATGTTAACTAGATAACTGGATACAACTGATTGTATAGTTTAATAAAATAATGTATTTTGATTATACAGATTAATTACGACCTAGTAACTATAGGTATTTTATAACTAACTGCTGACCAGCTTAGGGAATCTCTATGGCTAATTTATAAGATATATTGCTGAATCAGTATGTTGTTTTTCTTGTTAATTGAGTATTTTTGGGTAGCCTATCTTATGCCTAGAATTAGTCAAGGAGATTGATTCTTATAACTTCCTTCAAAGTTTGATCAATTGTGCATAATGACATGTGCAACAAATGCATATAGGGTGTCAGACTCATAGATTTGCATAATTTAAAGTTCAGGTTTTAAAGTTTGGGTCAACATGTGGCACAGCTTTAAAACTGAAACTTATAAAATCCTATCAGAGGTCCAAAATGTCATTGAAACACACCAGTGGCTTTGCTGTCATCAGGATTAAACATGTTACCTCTTGAACCCTCCCTCCCAACAGAGCATCCCCACAAAACAAATCCCAATTTAACCCCTGTACATATACTATATATATTCTCTTTATTTTTTAACACATCTGTAGTTATGCGCTGGCACAGAGTTAGACTCTTTTGACTCCAAACAGAAACAGCAATGCGTGCGGCATGACATAAGGAACATCCTGGTTCTGTTTTTTCGCTCTTATTTATTCTTTTTTTTATGTATTATAGAAGTATCGGATCGGGACTCGGTATCGGCAGATACTCAAAATCAAATGACTCGGACTCAGACTCGAGGGCAAAAAAACCTGACCGGGTCATCCCTAGGTAGGATGAAACGTTTTTTTTTTTGTTTGAAAGCAGAGGGTCTGTTCTTTCATTTGGTGTATTGTATGTTTATATATTTGAAGAAGAACATTTTCTGGAAGGCATTAAACTTTTGTGAAAATCATGAAAAACGCTGGCGCTGGCTGGCAACTTTTTTTAAAAAACGCTGGCGGTGAAAGAGCTAATGCAAAAACCCTGTGTTTAAGGCTTTTCTGCCCGTATGGCTGTTCTACATATACCATTGATGGTTAAGACAACAGACATAATGTCAACCATCTGTTGCTCAGATGTCAAAGGTAAATAAACAAATACAACAACATACTTGCATTTTTGTCTACAAATATTTTCCAAATCTGTCCAAACAAGAACAGTAAGCATTAATTGTTAAGCTCCACACGGAGGAAAATATCAATACAAAAGTAACATAAAAGTATAGTTCATACGATTAATTTTTTAAGGATATGTTCAATAAAATGTAAATCTGTGAATGTGCAGCAGAAGACCTTGAGATTCACTCACTTGTCTGTTATAAAAGTTGATATGTTTATATTTGCATGTATATATCTTTGTCAGCAGATTCTTTTAGTCACATCAGTTTACAATTAAAGATACAGTAATGTGATTCCTAAGGAGGCAGTAACATAAATGTAGAAATAGAAAATTCAAGGATCATTCATAGGTAAATGTGATATTGATGTTGTACTGCTGTTTATTTACAGGGGGAAAAATTCTCCAAAAACAAACAATAAGCTTCATCTTATTTTCTCTTATAATGGAAAAGCTCAAAACTACACATCCGTATAACAGCACTGATCTGAGTGCATTTAAATTAATCAAAACTACACAGAACGTGGTGACATACACCATCTCAAAGAAAGCTGTGCTCTTCCTCAAAGGCCTGCTGGTCACACGTGTCATGCCCTCTTTCTACATCCTGCTCTTCATCATTAGTTTCCCCTTAAACGCTTTGGCTATGGTGACGTTCACCTGTAAGATTAAAGAAAATAAACCGGCTGTGATCTACATGTCAAACCTGGCGTGTGTGGATCTGCTCTTCACCCTGCTGCTTCCTTTGAAGATCCACTATCATCTGAACGGATCTGATTGGGTGTTTGGTGAGGTGGCGTGTCGCGTGTTAAGCGCTGCTTTCTACTGCTACATGTACTGCTCCATACTGCTGATGATGTGTATGAGTGTAGACAGACTGCTGGCTGTGGTTTTCCCCATCGCCTCTCTGACCTGGAGGACAACGAGGAATTCTGCTTACGTTTGTGTGTTGGTCTGGTTGCTGGCACTCGCTGGTACAGTGCCACTTCTCTCTATAACGCAAACATTGGACATCAAACATGTGGGCATGACCTGCCATGATACATTGCGTCATGGAGACAATAAAGATCAGATGTACATGCACCTGTTCTCCATTCTGTCCTGTCTTTACTTTTTCCTGCCGCTGGTCATCACTTTGGCGTGTTACTCTAGAATTATATATGCACTCAGTGTCAAATCTGGTCGTTTAGCAACATCATCATCAACCTCAAATAAACGAATGAGAGCCGTGATTATGACTATTGCCACAATGATAGAGTTTGTGGTTTGTTTTGCAGCAAGTAATGCAATCTTGTTGTATCACTGTGTTGTTTTGATCACAGGAGGCACCAGAGGAGAGGGAAACGCATCATATATGGCTTACATGTTAGCTGTGTGTGCAGGGAGCTCAAGTGTTTTTCTGGATCCTCTGCTGTATTATTATGGGTCGTCTCAGTGCAGACAGCAGATCAGATCTGTGTTTTGGTGGAAGAAAACAAAAAGAGCTACAAAGTTATCAAACACTCCTGAGCTGTGCATATAAAGAGAACTGTGTTGATGTGTGAAGCGCTGATTAAACACATAGTTTGCATTATTTATTTCATAATTGGACGTTAATTTAGTATATGCTACATGTAATCCTCTTTGTAATGAATGCTGGCTTCATGATAACACAAGCATCTAAAAGTTAAACAACTAAGCAACTTATAATGTGTGCGTACCCTGTAAAACAAGGTCTATAAAATATAAAGCATGTTCAGTTATTATGCTCAATGTCAGAAATATTCAAATTGTGTAAATTAAAGAATATTTTAGGATGTATTCATTTAAATCAAATACATATATCACAAAATGTAATTGCCTACGTTAAGCAACATTAAAGAATAATGTTAAAAAACATATCATCCCTAACTGTTGTTGTTGTTGTTAAATACGTTTCACATCCATATTTGGTTTCATGTCACTAAAAAATAAGTCATTACTGTCCTATGTGTACATCCACAAATTCCCAAACTCATGATGTAGGCCTACAGCATCTCTCTTGCCTGCCAGCAGGGCGTACCACTAGTTGTGTGAAGACACATGAAAACTACAATGGCTTAAGGGTGAGTAAACATGTGCTAATTTTCAGTGTAGGATCCATTATACAGTATGCTGATACGACACGTGATTTTAGACGCAAAGATCATGTCCAAATGAAAGGGTGCGTCATATCCTATGTATAAGGAGGGGGCAGGCGATATAGATGAGGTCGGGGCTTGGCAATAGATGTGTATCCACCGAGAGGCAACCTTCCGATCTCTCTGATGAAGCCAATACGGAAGTGATTTAAACTGCAATTCATCGACTGGCCGCTAGAGGCTGGCGCCAAAAGGGAGTAAATTTCCAAAGACCTCTGTGTTAAAATGCCCAACTTTACATTAGAAAATAATATGTTTACGGCCTGGTATAAAAATTGTTTTGGGTCTGTATAGCTAATTTTGCCCTTCATGACAGCATTAAATCTTCAAAATATATGGTCATGCGGCACATCGTTGGAAAGCTTAGACTTTAGAGATTCCATTAAGCGCAAACACAAAGCATAATATGATTTTTAGCAGTCATAAAACTGTAATCTAGTTGTTAGTTACCTGAACCGGGCGGCGCCGATTTTGGATATTTACTTACCTTCAAATTCTCCCCTTTATCTGCTTAGGTGAAATTGTCCAAAACAAATTGTTAATAAATCCCCAAAAGTCCAAGGAAATGGAATATCCAAGCCTTTTAATCCAAAACGATTTGTTCATCTCACAATCTTGACGTTTCTGACCAAATTACGATATAAATAGTGTATACAATTAGTTCACTAACGGACATTCGTTCGAATCTCACTTCATTCACAATTTATAATGAATATATTCGGATGTCATGTTTATTGTGCAACGTCTGAGGAACAAATACGCCCCCTTGTGGATTTTCAGCCATTCCATAAGAGGTTAATCAAAAACGCAAATCTCCTCCACTTCTCAAAACGATCTCTCTTTACTTCTGGTCAAATATATGGCAGGTGGGCGGTGTCCGGGAGAAGATCGCTGCGATTAGCAATTAGCAACACGGCCAACCTGATCTCACGAATTTCCGTGGCATAGTCACGGAATTTTGTGCTCTTTTTTCCGTGGCATTCTCACGGATCTCCGCATTTTTCCGTGGCACGTGCACCCATGATCTGTATCTCTTGTCAATCACCACATCCTCCTGTCGACCCTCAATGCTATGGGTGTCTTTGGAAGAGCGTCCCTATGGTTCAAGTCTTACCTCTCAGGCAGGTCATTTATCCTGGAGATGTTTTTAATCATGTTTTGTGCTTGCTCCCACAATATTGCTTTCTACCGGCCAGCTATTGAACGGAAGTATTCGAAAATAATGTGGATACTATACACATTTGATTTAAATGTTAGGGGTTCGACCAACCAACAGTCATATTTACAACTGATTCGTTTTCATCTGCTATCTGTGGTATGCCAGTGACAGAAATGAAAATACAAATCCATTAGCAAGCGTCTTCATGCTTTCCGTGAAGCTCTTTAGATAATTTGCTTTGGATTACAGTTTCCAGAAGTGTCTGTTTAACACTTTCCTGTGCAATTTGTGGTTTGTATAATAGCGACCAAATGGGATAAATGGAGGCTAAAGTGAGTGACGTCACAAAAATGCTTTTATATTAACCCAGATCAGAGTAAGTACAGACTAAAATATTCAGTCTGTGTGTATGTGTCTGTCTGAAGACTCTGAAGTTTCATGATTTGAAGTTGTTTTTATGAAATACTTTCTCTAGGTCACTCATGGGGTTGAAAACTATCTTCCTTTTAATGATAGTTGTGCATACATGCACTGGAGAGAGCGGTAAGTACATCTTATGATTTTAAGAGCTGTGAATTTAATCTTTTTCATAGTCATGCTGCATGATCAGGGAGTGTTTGTTTGTTTTGCTGGACTTATCAAAGCCTCAGATGTGTTTTGATGGTCTTATATGTTTAGTTAGGAGAGCATTCACTGATATTGTTGTGTTTTGTATGTTTGGTTACAGGAAGCGGTTATCCTCCGTATCAGGATGGGCTAGTTAAATACAATGGTAAAAATCACATTTTATTTTTAAATTTTGAGCCAATAATTGAAAGTGCATTTGTGTTTTTACATATATAGTTTTTAATAGATTCATGTTATTTTTTCATGTTAACCAATAAACCACTGAGAGCAAAAGTAAATTGTGACATTTTAAAGCCCATATGTAAGTTTCTTGAGTATTTTCTCAAGGGGGAGATGGGGTCACAAGGGATTTGCATATCCTTCAACCAATAAATGGCAGTTTCACCCCTGCTTACTAGGCTTTGCAACCAGACTACACCAGTTATTAATAACACATTATTAACATTATTTACATTTACGCATTTGGCAGACGCTTTTTTAATAAATAAACCTATGCTGGGTTGTTTCAATGCAATGCTGGGTTGTTTCAACTCATGGTTGGGTTAATAACAACTGCAAACTTTTACTAAAGATGTTCTTAATTTATATATTTTTGCATGTTAAACTCTGGTGATATATGGATTAATTTGTCTGGAAATATTTCTCACAAACCTCACGACCCTGTATCACGAAATTATGTACCTATAGTCACCTTTTTGCGTGAACATGTCATGCATTTCTGTTTACGTGTCACGTATTTGTTACTGTTTTGTCCTATTTTCTTATCATTGTCGCTTCGGTTTAGGGTTAGATGTGGTGTTTGCATTAGGATGTCACTTTAAGTATTGGTTTATACTAAGATTCATTAATTACACAAAAAATAACGCGTTAAACATTTTTAACGTATTTTAATCGCACTTATTTTTGCACCGCGGAACATTTCTCATTGGATTCGGCGATTTCGGCGGACCGATTATACTGGAGCACCAACTAGCGTTCATGACTTCAGACAACAAGAAACCACAGTGAACATGAACGAAGAAGCTGATGAGATCGCTTTGGTTGGCCGCGTGGATGGGAAACTTTTTTATAAAAAACGAACGGATGTAAGCGTCGATAAGAGCATGGTTGTGTGTAAGCTATGCAACAAGGAATTCACATATCACCGCAGCACATCGAGCCTCAAGTATCATCTCAATGCAAAACATATAGCAGCTAGCGTGGACGTTAGCCCGACTCGAGTACAACGACTTGGTTGAACAAAAATAAACAATATTTTGTTGCTTAAGCTTATGTATTCAGTCATTATTCATGGTATACTAAAAATCCATGTGAAAAAATAACTTCTCAATGTTCTCAGGTCAAATATTTATATGTAATTAAAATGTGATTAATTTCGATTAATTAATTACAAAGCCTCTAATTAATTAGATTAATTTTTTTAATCGAGTCCCGGCCCTAGTTTATACCTTTTTTCATTATTTTTTTATATTTTATGATTTTTAAACCAATGTCGCCTGGCATTAGGGTTAGAGTTGGGTTTGGGTAAGGATGTCATTTTATGTAAATCTAACCTTAAACCGAAGCGACAATTGTAAGAAAATACGACAAAACAGTTGAGTAACAAATACATGACAGTGACACAAACAGAAATGCTCATGTTCACGCAAAAAGGCGTAAAACCGTGTCAGTGTCACGCAAAAGACCCACAAATTTACGTGACTATAGGTAGGTAATTTCGTTATACTGGGTTGAACCTCAGGACCATGAAGTAACTAAACATACAAATAGTTAAATAAACACACTCAATGGCTAAATTAATTCATGTACAATATATTCTATATTATTGTGACGCTATCCAAGCGTCTTTGTGTACATTGATATTAATATTGGTATTTACATGTAGATGGTGGTCCATTGACAGTATTTCTTGACTCTTGTTATAGCAGAACACTCCAGTCTTAATGTAAATCACTACACAACATGGGATTTTGATGTTTTCCAAATTTAACGTCTTAGTAAAAAAACTTTAACTGAAAATCTTCTTAATTTATATCTTTTTCTATAGGAAACTTTGGTGGAAGATGGACTGATGAGCAGACAGTTTTTAATTTTTCTCTGGACCAAGCTCCGTTCAACCCTCAAAAATACAAAAGTAACTTTACTAAACATAGTTGTAATAAACACACTCAATGGCCAAACAAGTTAATATGACTAATACATTATATTCTATATATTATTGTGTATAAGTTATTCAATGTCTTTGTCTGTGTTGAAATTTTATTGTTACCTAAATGTCACATAGGTCTGAAAGTAGTATTTCTTACAGATCTCAGCATTTTAAATGTTTGATAATGTGATGAAATTGTTATCCATATATAACTAAACTCTTATATGTTTCTGTACTTTTCTCTAAAATACCATTATTTGAAGTAAATGTTGGATAAATTAAAAGATTTACTCTGCAAAGATGTCTAGGAACGTAGCAAACTGATGCTCAGTGTCCAAATAGGTAGTGCTCTTACTAAGCCATAAACTCTGTGTTTAAAGGCCTTGCTGCCATTCCTATTGAATATCAAGAGGTAATATCAAGGGAGGAACAAACAGTCCAGATGTCTCCCAACAATCCCTCAAAGGTCAAAGGTAATTGAACTCATACAATATTCTTGCATTTTTTTTCCAAAACAAAATGTATTAATGAATCTTTTTTTAAAAGTCAAGTCCCAATCTCTCCATACACAAACAGTTCCACACTAACGAAATATCAACATAAAAGTAGTCCATACTTTTTAAAGAGCGCGTTAGTAACATGCGCCTATAAACAAGACGACAATATGCATTTACTTATGGGCAGAAGCAAACAAACGTTTTTAAATATAAAAAATAAAATAATGAAAAAATTAAAAGATTATTATTGAGTCCCTTGGACATAAATGAGGACCGATTCGATGAGACATTCGAAAGTGTAAAGAGCTGCTTCACCTGTAGCCTGGTAAGTAATTGAATGTTTTGCTTTAAATGGAAATATTGCATTTATTTTTAAACCTTTTTATGTAATACTATTCAAAACACTTACATCGTTGTCCGAGTGTTAAAACGTTTCGGCTCTCCACACAAATTCTTTATCTCTTGTTTGTTACAAATAAAGTATTTTTAGAGTACAAACCTTTTCTTGCATATTTGTAAATTATTCTTTGAGATAACACTGATAATGTGGGCCGTACATTTACAGCAATTACAAGCCTGCTAATTTTACTTCCATGACTGAATTTTTTTTTTTTTTATTAGAACCAAACGTTTTACAACAAAATATTAATTTCATTACAAAAAATAACACAACATTTTAAGCCTTCTTCCTCCGCTTTTTCAGTTTACAAATTCCGGCATCTAAATAGGGAATCGCATAGCGCAACCGCAACTGGCTTTTAAAGGGGATGAGAAATGAGACTCTCATTGGTTTATTGCATGTTACGCCTAAAACACAACCATTACTCATTACGAGAATAGGAATAACCCTTTTATCATTAAAGGCGGAGTCCACAATGTTTGAAAAACGCTTTGGAAAAGGAGACGGGCCGACTACCAAAACACACTTATAGCCAATCAAATAAAATAAAATGCCGGGTTGCGTATGTGTGGGGCGGGTCTATCAACAGAAGGTTCAGATTCTATTGGGGTAGGGGCGTGTTTGTTTAGGTGATTTTAAATATCAACATTGGCTTTCTAACATCATGGACTCCGCCTTTAAATTAGCAAACGTGGATTCGGACACGCCCGTTTAGACTGTGCGCCATGTGCTTTAGACCAGTGGTTTTCAAACTGCGGGCCGCGAGATGGTGCCAGGGGGGGGCCCAGTTTTATGACATTTTATGGAATACATTAATTTATCATGAATTCTGTGTAATTAAACCTAAAAAAAATAAGGCTACTAAACAAAAGCACTACTTGACATTTACTCTATTCACTTGTCTCTTATAAATGTATATATGTATATATTTACATATTTATATATTTGCATGTAAATATCTTTATCAGCAGATGCTTTTAGTCAAAGCATGCAGCTTACTATTAAAGATAACTTAATCTGATTCCTAAGGAGGTGATAAAAAATGTTGAAATAGAAAAAAAATTAAGGATCAATCAGAGGTGAATATGTTACTGATGTTGCCCCGTCTTTTTTTCTCATAATATGAAAGCGCTCAACACTGCACATTTGAGTAACAGCACTGATCTGGAGGAAGTGAAATTAAACAAAACTACACAGACCTTGATGACATTCTCCATTTCAAAGGATTCTGTGCATTTCCTCAAAAGCCTGCTGGTGACACGTGTCATGCCCTCTTTCTACATCCTCCTCTTCCTCATTAGTTTGCCCCTAAACGCATTGGCCCTGGTGACGTTCACCTGTAAGATTAAAGAAAAGAAACCGGCTGTGATCTACATGTCAAACCTGGCGTGTGTGGATCTTCTCTTCACCCTGCTGCTTCCTCTGAAGATCCACTATCATCTGAACGGATCTGATTGGGTGTTTGGTGAGGTGGCGTGTCGCGTGCTAAGCGCTGCTTTCTACTGCTACATGTACTGCTCCATACTGCTGATGATGTGCATGAGTGTGGACAGACTGCTGGCTGTGGTTTTCCCCGTCACCTCACTGACCTGGAGGACAACGAGGAATTCTGCGTATGTGTGTGCGCTGGTCTGGATGTTGGCACTCACTGGCACAGTGCCACTAATAACACAAACATTAAACATCAAGGATTTGGGCATCACCTGCCACGATGCATTGCGTTACGACGACCCAGCAGATCAGACGTACATGAACCTGTTCTCCATTCTGTCCTGTCTTTACTTTTTCCTGCCGCTGTTCATCACTTTGGTGTGTTACTCTAGTATTATATATGCACTCAGTGTCAAATCTGGTCGCTTAGCAACATCATCATCATCATCCTCAAATCAACGAAGAAGAGCCGTGATTATGACTATTGCCACAATGATAGAGTTTGTGGTTTGTTTTGCAGCAACCAATGCAATCCTATTGTATCACTGTGTTGTTTTGGGCACAGGAGGCGTTAGCGGGGAGGGAAACGCATCATATATGGCTTACATGTTAGCTGTGTGTGCAGGGAGCTCAAGTGTTTTTCTGGATCCTCTGCTGTATTATTATGGGTCGTCTCAGTGCAGACAGCAGATTGGATCTGTGTTTTGGGGGAACAAAACAAAACTACAAAGCTACACAGCTACAAAGTTATCAAACACTACTGAGCTGAGCATACAAACAGAATCATGTTAATGTGTTCTGATTAAACGCATAGTTTGCATTATTTTCAGAATTGGAAGTTCATTTGAGTATATGCTAGCCTACATGTAATCCTCATTGTAATGAATGCTTTCTGGCTTACATGAGCATCTAAGAGTTAAAGCAGTTAAACAACACAGAAATTGGTATTATATTGTGTGTGTACCCTGTAAAAAGGTCTTTAGAATATAAAGCATGTTCAGTTTGCTCAACGTCAGAAATATCCAAATTGTGTAACCAAATAATATTTAACATTTTATTTAATAAAATCAAAGACATTTGATATCAAAATAATTGCTGTTAGCCTACTTTAAGCAACATTATAGAATATTTAAAAAAAACCATATCATCCCTAACTGATGTTGTTGACGACACAGAAAAGCTATCAATATCTAAAAACAAACGGTGCTATATAGCACCAAAAGTGGTTCTTTGCTCGTAATCATAGAAGAACCATTTTTAGTGCCATGTAGCACCGGTGAAGCACCAGTGAAGCACATGTGTAGAACCATATAGTGCTTTGTAGAACCATATGTGGTGCTATATGGCCCCTGTTTGGTTCTACACAGGTGCTTTACAGGTGCTTCACCGGTGCTACATGGCACTAAAAACGATTCTTCTATGATTACGAGCAAAGAACCACTTTTGGTGCTATATATCACCATTGTTTTTAGAGTGCGGATAATTTTCAGTTTTCGGTGAATTATGTAAGGAATAATTGACAATGGGCCATTGAATTATTAGAATTTTTTTTATTTTTCAATAATTTAACAGCCCGGAGTCAATTATTAAGTAACGCAATTAGTTACTTTTTTGGGAAATAACTTAACTCTTTCGCTGCCATTGACGAGATATCTCGTCAATCAAGAGAAAACGCTTCCCTGCCAATGCCGAGAATTTCCGGCTTTCCGCAATACCGCTATTATCCACCAGGTGGCACCCTTTCGCACCTTTTTAAACCCGGAAGTATTGCCCTATGGCTAGCGGCTGCATGTCCATGTCTGTTGTTTAAAGGTCGCTCTGAATGGGATCTCTATGAAAAGTCCGTCACAAAAATGGATTTATCTCTGCTTTTTGCTCAAAATGTGATGTTTTTGCAGAAACCTACCCATATTCAAAAGCTGATTACAAAAGAACTACTGAAGGTAGGATGAAACGTTTTTTTTTTGTTTGTTTTTTTTGAAAGAAGAGGGTCTGTTCTTTCATTGGATATATTTTTATGTTTATATATTTTTGAAGAAATTTTTCCTTGAAGGCATTTTGTGAAAATCACAAAAAGAAAATGCTGGCAGGCAATTAAAAAAAAGTCTGGCATGGAATTGTAGTTTGCCTTTTTTATAATTGGAAGTTCTTAATTTGAGTATATGCTAATCATTGTATATTTATTATATATTGTGTGTGTGTGTGTGTGTGTGTACCCTGTAAAACAAGGTCTATATAAAGCACGTTCATTTATTATGCTGAAGGTCAGAAAATTCAAATTGTGTAAACCAAATAATATTTCACATTTTATGCATTAAAATTAAAGACATATAATATATACACTAAAAAAATTTTTTTAAGGTAAGTGGTTGCAATCAATTTATTTAAGTTACATTTAAACAAAAAAGATTAGTAAAGTAAAATAATATATAAAACTTTTGTTTAAATGTAGCTTAATTAAATTGATTGCAACCACTTACCTTAAAAAATTTATTAAATTCAATGAATAATTTTTTCAGTGTATTACAAAATGTAATTGCCTTTTGCTTACTATAAGCAATTATTAAAAAATAATGTTAAAGACATCATCCTTTTATGTTGTTATTTTATTCAATACAGTTGGTGATGTTTCATATCAAGATTTGGTGTCATTACAGTCTTAATGTGTCCATGCACAATCCTTACAATACTTATCACCGCCATTGATGTATGAATGAATGATTGAATGGGTGAGTGAGGCAATATGTAAAGCGCTTTGGATGGCCATTGGTCTATGAAAGAGCGATATAAATGCAGTCCATATAACATTTTACTATTTTTTAATCTCATGATATAGGCCTACTATGCAGTATAATGACCAACTAGTGGATGTGGTACAGTATGTCCAGAATGTATGCATACTACACCATTACATACTACTGTATACATAACATACTGTTTACATGCTCAAAACGTAATTGAAGGAATCCACATTGAAAATTAGCCCATATTTTACTCTCGAACCATCCTATTGGTTTATGACTGATATTTCAGCTGAGCACAGTCAGAGTTATATTAAAATAAATTAATGTTACAAAACATGCATACAACCACGAGGCGCATGAGAACCAATGATTGTCTATTTATCAATGTAAAGCCGGCATTTTTGATTGAGAATTGAGATTTAAATGTAATGTTTTAAATATACAAAATACAAATGTTGTTCTCTCACAAACCTATTGTTTTGTGCCAAAAGACAACCATTTGTACCCTGAAAAAACTTTTTGGTGTAGTAAAATATATTAGATTAACCCTCATAATTTCTAAATAGTAATATTAACATTTGTTGAGAATTAGATTTTCCCAAGTAAAATGATGATAAATACACAATTAATTCATGTTCAAAATGAACTGTGTGGGAATAGTAAGTCTTGTATTATTTAACTGTTTTATAGTCACTGCACATAGTCACTGCACAAAGTAAATTTTAATCAAAAACTTTAGCAGATTCAAGTAAAAAATCTTAGTTCATTTTACTTAAAAATATTAAATCCATTAAACTAAAAAATCTAAGTAAAATTTACTTACATTTATTTGCACATGTTGTAAGGAATACCCACAATTCTTTGCGCCTGAATATTTTTATTTTTTAAACTTTATCACAGAATAAGAACTGATAAGAACTTTAACTACTTAAATATTTGTTAGCAAAATGTCAAAAAGGTTTAAGCTCTTATATTATTGATGTTGTTTTGTTGTAATTTTGTGAAGTCACCGTTCAGGTGATCAGTGTTTCTTTACATGAACCCTGTTCAGAACATTGTATTGTAATTCTCTCCACAGTGCTGATAATGCATGTCAGAAACACAGTTTGTGTGCGTTTCTGTTCCGAATCAAGTTTATTCAATGTTATAATGCCATTTATAACACTAAAAATAACTAGGTCCATAGGAATATGTTAAAGAAAATAACAAACAGAAAATACGGTTGCTGTCCTAATAATATTGTAAAAAAAAAACTAATAGACTTTACCTAAACGATTAAAATAAATCTAACTTCTAAATAAAATAATTAAGTGACATTTAATTAATTATTTAACATATGTTTTATCATGCAATTTTAAGTAAATTTTATTTGATTTTAGTAGGTAAGTTTTACTTATAAAAAAGCAGTAAATTTTACTTAAAGTTCGTGCAAATTGTTACAAGGATTTTTTTAAGTAAATTTTACAAGTTGTTTTTTTCAGTGTAACAGCGTGATCTACAGTGACAGTTGTAGAAATGAAAATACAAAGCCGTGAAATGAATAAGTGTTCTTGCTTTCCGTGAAGCTCTTTAGATAATTTGCTTTGGATAAAAGCATCTTTTTCATGACCAAATAGGCCTAAAATCTGTGGTTCGTGTAAAAGCAGCCAAATGAGTTCAGTGGAGGCTAAAAGGATAAGTGACGTCACATAAACGCTGTCATATTAACACATATTAGACTGAATACTGACAAAAACATTCATTCTGTGTCTCTGAAGTTTCATGGTTTGAAGATGTTTTTGTTAAATACTTCCTTTAGGTTACTCATGGGGTTGAAAACCTTGAAAATCTGGCTCTTAATGATAGTTGTGCATACATGCACTGGAGAGAGCGGTAAGTACATTTTATGATTTTTAAGAGCTGTCAAAATCGTTTTCTGATGTGCATTAATATTTACTTTAATGAAACATGTGACCCTGCCTGAAAACCCAGCTAAAGTCACTTTTAGTGATTTACTGATTTTTTACATAAAATCATCCTACATAATGTAAAAAACTTCTGTAAACATATGAACTTGATATTTTCATATTGACTGAGTAAGGTCATGACAAAGATTAAAATCATTGATTGAAATCAAACTTCAGTTCTCAGAACCTTATCATTGGCTTGTGAGATCTTGTTTTGGATATCACACTCACATATTTATATATCAAAAATTGCTACTACTTAGTGTGATCACAAAGACAAATAGTCATATATAAAATCAGGATTTCCATTGTGGTGAAAACTGTTTGTTTGTTTGCTTGTTTGTTTGTTTTGCTGGACTTAACAAAGCCTCAGATGTGTTTTGTTTGTCTTATATGTTTAGTACAGAAAGAATTTATTGATATTGTTTTGTTTTTGTATGTTTTGTATGTTTGGGTTACAGGTAGTGATTATGAAATACATGTATATGAGGATTTGCCATTTAAACCCCTAGGTAAAAACCTTTATATTTTTACATTTTAAAACAACAATAATAAACAGTGCAATTGTTTTATATATATATATGTATGTATGTATATATATATGTATGTGTGTATATATGTATATATATATGTATATATACACACACAGTACAGGCCAAAAGTTTGGACACACTCAGTCGTTCTTTATTTATACATTTTTCCATGTAACATAATAATAATAAACTCATGCAAACTATGGCCTAACACAAATGCAACTTTGGAAATTATGTTGGTGACTAAAAGCATCCAAAATAAACCAAAACTCTGTTATATTTTATTATTTGAAGTGCAGTCACCCTTTGCCTAGAAATTGAATTTTAAAGAGTATAGAACGAGTTCATATTTAATCTGGGTTCTTATTGGCTGCTTTTTCTTCAATATTCAATGTAAGTCATCTATTTCAAAAATAATATTTTAAAATAAAATTTAAGATTTCTAATAACAAATATAAATCTATTTGGCACGGGTATATTTTTGTCTACAAAAGTAATTTTAAGCATTTAACCATACACCTTCAGCTTAAATGATTTTAAGGATCATAGTTAACATTTAGTTAAATGTGTCCAAACTTTTGGCCTGTATCAGAAAGTCAAAAGGTGTAACTGCTATGAATGCCCCTAAGCAACAAGAGACATGAAGCTAAACTATTTTAATAAGCAAATAATGTATCTGATAAGGTTGTTTATAATTTTTATAATTTTTTTAGTTCTATTTTCAAATGTATAGTTTTAAATGCTAGTTTTATGACAAATATACTACAGTATTTTCAGGATTGTAATTTTAAATGCCACTATCAGTATATGACACAAGGAACGCATTAAAACTGGCAAATAGATTGTGATTGGTTGTACCACCTGACTTTTTTGAATGGTGATATCAAAAATGTACTGAAATGTTGTTCAATTAACAAACAAAAAAATTTAAACACATTGTTTCTGGCTCAAAAATATGCATCACATCCATTTTTAAAAGATTTCTTAAAATACTTTTTTAAGAGCTTGTTTTGTCATTGACCCAAGTGTAAGTCTATATGCATATGCTTTTGTATGTTTGATCGTGTCCTGAGAGGATTTACTAATGTTGAGTATATGTTTGGATATAGGTCGTGTTGATTTAAGTTTGGCTGTTGAAATAACACCTGTTACTGACAAGATTGAAGTTTTGTCTTCACCTGCATTGGGTAAATCTCTTGAGGGAAAGCTAAGAAGTTACTAAAGTGTCTGTAATAATGTTATAACAACTGTCCATACTGTAAATTTACCAACCATATAATAATGCTTTTAACAATATAAGACTATTCACTAATGTTATTTTGTGTGTTCATATATTTGTTTTAGATATCAGTCCAGATGATATCCCAGATTTTGAGGAGTCCGTGCTCAATGTTTCTCCTCCATATCAGGGTGGGCCAGTCTACTCTGATGAAAATGGTGTTGCATTCAAAAAAAATAACAAAGAGACAGCAAAGAGGCGATCAAAAGGTGTGCCACACATTGGGGCCTGCACTAATGTTGGGTCACAAAAAACATTATTGATTTTGTATTTTTCATGTTTTTCCAATTATATGCTATTAATATTACATTTTTGGGGTAATTTTGAGTAGGGGAGAGCGGGGTAAGTTGTCACACGGGTAAGTTGTCACACTGTTAATAACTCCAACACTAGAGGCTCTATCTCAAAAATCAAATAGCCACTTTATGTGACTTCTTCTTCTATAGTCAACTTCCTGTTCACATGTGGTCAAGATCACTGTAATGTGAGGTTAGCACAATTTTCTTATTTTTCTGCTTAAAAAGTAAAAAAAAATCACTTTACATTTTATGCAATACAACTTTGTTAGGTGTGAATGTTTAAAATGATTATTTTGCACAAAATAGAGGAGACCGTAAAGTGTCTTTTGATACTTTAGCTAAAGTGATATGATGAGCTAAACTTGAGATTTAGACAACATTAGCACACAAGTAAGTATGGGGCAAGTTGTCTCAATGACTTTGGGGCAAGTCGTCACATCTGACAACTTGCCCCTGTACAAACAAACACATCGAACATGCTCAGAAAACATGATATAGAAAAGAATAAGCCTCAATCTAGCAAAAAGCTGTTTCAAAAGAAAGGGAAGCAGAAATCTGGACCTATGAAAAACAAGGCAGCTAAAAGAAGAAAAATCATGCAAGAGTCATCATCAGATGATGAAGAGTGCTTCTGCCTCGTCTGTGTAGAGCCATTTTCAAAGAGTCGTCCAAAGGAGACCTGGGTAAAATGTGTAAAATGCAACAATTGGGCCCATGATGCTTGCACCTCAGGCCAGGCAATTTATGTGTGTCAGAATTGTGATTCTGGAGATGAGTCCTATTAGTCATACAGGGCATCTGTTTTGTTCAGAGGTTAAACATGTTAAGTTAAGCAAGTTATCTGCAGCGTTCCATTCAGTTATCTGGTTTTATGTGAAAGCCATAGAACATTTGAACCAAAGTTCAAAGTAAAGTGGTCTTGCCACTTAATTGAAATGTGCATTATTTGGATTGAAATAATTGTTTTTCCAGATTCTCCAGGCACGGATGTTTATATTTCCAGTTTGGTTTGAGTTTAAAAATTAAAATCAATATTCACAATTAAGTAGTTGTGTTCTTATTTTTAGATAATCTAGTGTGACAACTTACCCGCCCTAGTGTGACAACTTACCCTCCGATGGGGCAAATTGTCACAAGTGCACAGTCACTATTCAACAGTCTACAACTCTGTAATGAGATAAGATATAAAGATGTTATGAATACAACATATGTGCCCAAGACTTCCTTCTTTCATTTGGTATGAGATTTATACCATTTTGATGTATGGTGCTCAGTAAATGTTAGACAGTGTGAAAAGTGTGACAACATACCCCGCTCTCCCCTAATTATGTGATCATAGATTACCTGTTGCTTAGGGTCCTAATAAGTTACAGTAAATCAATAACCCTTTATGGCATGATATGTTTGGTTTTAAAACTTCATTTGAAGTTCTTCTATAACAAATAGTCGCCTTATAGCCTTTTTTGGTACACTCTAAAAAACGATTCGATGGCTGAACAACCACAACTTATTAAAGTAATTAGATTAAACACGAAAAACTTAGTATTTATAACTTTTCAACCTCTACTTAACATATTAAGTATGTGTAACACAAAAATTTAAGTTACCAGGTGAACTTAAATGTATGCAAAAATAAAATGAAAAAACATAAGTAATGCTGACAACTATAACAATTGCATCAAAATTAAGTAAATCTAGCATAACATTTTAAGTAACTATAGAACCACGTGATTTGATGCCTTTCCAGACAAAAATTATGACATCTGTCGTAGCCATTTTGTGAAGCACATGCTCTGTAAAAAATCCAACTTCAAAATGTTCTTTTAACAAAAAACAAAGTTTTTCTTGTTAAAGGGCATCAATTCATTAATTTGTGTTTACTGAATGAAATAAGCATAATCATCCTGCTAACAAATATAATTTGTTGACTGGAGTTTTAAGTTTTTTTCCAATTCGTTCACCCAACTTGCCAAACTGAGTAATCTGAACAAGCAATTAAAAAAAACAATGGTCTGAATAGTTCCCAGCATGCATTGCGACATGTTCACTTCTTTGGTTAATATTTACTAAAAAAGATGACTGTTTTAATGTTTGCATGCTTTATTTATGTTGATATGTTGTTAATGTTAGTTATATGTTGTATTTAGAGTTATTTTGAAAAAAATTATGTTTGTTCATTGTTACCATGATTGAGAAGTGTGTGCTCAGTGTAGAGGGCAACACAGTGGGTTAGCGCGCATCATTGTTTCCTCACAGCAAAAAGGTCTCTGATTCAAGCAAGAGCTAAGTTAGACAAAGACTTTGTTCAGGAGACCTTTCTGTGTACACTCCCACAGTCCAAAACATGCAGGTTAGCTGAATTGGGTATACTAAATTACTCAAACTTCACTCTAAAAAAATTATGAGTTGGATTTACTTAAAATATATATGCACCATTTTTGCATCACACTTTTTAAGTAATCCCAACTTGGAATAATTTTACTTAAAATAAACAAGAAAATATGTGTTATATGAACTTAAATATTTGGGTTCATCAACAGTCTTTACTTAAAATTTTAAGTACAAAAAACACAGGTTTTCTTGTACATTTTAAGTAAAACTATCAAAGTTGTGAATACTTAAAAAGTGTAATGCAAAAATGGTGCATATATATTTTAAGTAAATCCAACACATCATTTTTTAGAGTGTAGTTTTTTTACTGAAAATTTTCTTTCTAGGAACTTTTGGTGGTAGGAAATGGAGTGATGAGCAGATAGTTGCTAAAAATGCTTCAGACCAGGCGTCCCAAGATTGTTCCCCCTATCCAGAAATAGGTAACTGTACTTATATATACACCAATAGTAATAATTGTAATAGACACACTCAGTGGCTAAATTAGTTTACATGACTTGTACAATACTGTCTATGGCTTTGTGTGGGAACAAAACAAGTAGGCTACAGGTCTAGAACACAAATATGTATGCAGTGTACAAAATAATAGCCAAATAATTGGTATTTAAATGTTTGATAGTGTCATAAGAGTACTGATGCTGACTATTTATTTATCACCATTCTTCTCATAAAAACTGCTCATAAATTGTTATTCCAGATATTAAACATATCTTATATGTTTCTATACTTTTTATATAAATTACTGGCCATTGTTCTACATCACTATATGAAGTATTTTAGCAATACATTTTAAGCAGGGGTTATTTTAGCTTTATGTCTCCATTTGAAGTCATCTAATACATATTGTGTCCTCATTGTCTTTCTCTCGTACAGTTGTGTAAACTTTCACTGTGATTTGCTGTTTATTTAAAGGCTCTTTAGGCAGTTTTTCTGCTAATACATTGAGTGAGGAGCAAACAGACCAGAGGTCCCCCAAGCACAAAGGTAACTGAACTCATGCAAGAAGTAACATGCATTTTTTCATACAAAACGTCTCGGTTACTTACTTATGTAACCCTCGTTCCCTGAAGGAAGGGAACGGAGACGTCGCGTCGTGACCGACGAATTCGGAGCCGCTCCGCGGGTGACCTATCTACTTCGAGAACTATAAGAAACGCCAATGAACTTGGCATGCAGGTATTTGCATAATGCCGGCGCCGCCCCGCCATGTGCGTATATAAGGCGCAGGTGCATAATACCAAATCAGCTATATTATTGCTGAGAAGCCGAGCAACAGTGCCCGGCCTGAAACAGCAATGGAACAGCAAACTGTGGTGACGGGACGTGACGTCTCCGTTCCCTTCCTTCAGGGAACGAGGGTTACATACGTAACCGAGACGTTCCCTTTCAGTCGGTCACTACGACGTCACGTCGTGACCGATGAATTGGGAATCCCTACCAAAACGCCACTGCAGCTGAACCCTTCCAGTGCCTGCAAAAGCCCTCCGCCCTCCACATAAAGGGGCGGAACCTAAGGCAAATGCAGAAGGCCGGTCACTACCTGTTCCTTAACCCACGATAGTGAAGCAGCGAACTGGGGGAAGCGTCTAAACTGAGCGGAGTTAGAACACTGCGGAAGCCATCCCCTAAGAAGGTTAAATGGATGACATAAATATATGAAAAAACCGACAGGTTGCTCAAGAAGTTTCTGAACAATACATGGTATGTCAAGAGATGAAGAGCAGGCTCTGCTAAGGAAAAACGTGGAGGATTAGAACCCCACGGACTATACACACAAATGAACCCCACGTAGGGGACAAATGTGGACGCCTAGCCTACACAGGTTTACAGAGAATACAACAGTGATAGGTTGACAGCGGATGCTCCGCAAAACACCAGCTATCAGGGCGGTGGAGGAGAGGCAAAAACGTTTTTTGTGATGTTTTTGCCCCGATGGCCTTCCATAGTGGTGCAAATGTACAGCACCAAAATAGAGGCTCCAAGCTGACACACGAGCCGACCCTCGGCATTCTTAACTAGTTAGTAGAAAGAACCCGAGTGGAAACCGGTTCGACACGAACACTATAAAATCTTGTGAACGTATTAGGTGTCGCCCAGCCTGCAGCTCTACAAATATCTGTTAGCGAGGAACCGCGAGCCAGTTCCCAAGATGATGCCACACTGCGTGTAGAGTGAGCACGTAAATTAAATAGACAAGGCACATTCTGCTTTTGATATGCAAGGGCTATAGTATCCACAATCCAATGGGACATCCTCTGCTTGGTGACAGCTTTTCCTTTCTGCTGACCACCGTAACAAACAAAGAGCTGATCTGAGGTCCTAAAACTTTGCGTCCTGTCTATATACACACGTAGTGCACGGACAGGGCATAACAAAGCCATGGCTGGGTCTGCCTCCTCCAAAGGCAGCGCTTGCAGGTTCACCACTTGATCTCTGAAAGGAGTGGTGGGACCTTTGGGCACAAAGCCGGGGTCTCAGTGTTACGCTGGATGCAGCCGGCCCGAACTGAAGGCACGAATCATCGACCGAAAATGCATGAATATCCCCTATTCTCTTAACAGAAACCAAAGCAAGGAGAGTTAATGTTTTCATAGTAAGAAATTTAACACTCACACTATGCAGAGGCTCAAATGGGGCTTCCTGGAGTGATTTCAGCACCAAGGACAGGTCCCAAGGAGGAATAGAGGGAGGACGCGAAGGATTCAGTCTTCGAGCGCCTCTGAAAATCTAATTACCAGGTCGTGCTGACTCACTATCCTACCGTTTACGAGTGAATGGTGAGCTGATATCGCAGCGATATCGACCTTAATAGTGGATGGTGACAGCCTATTCTCCAAACGATGCTGGAGATACAAAAGCACAACACTAATCGGGCATTCTCGGGGGTTTTCACTTTGGGAAGAACACCAGTCGACAAACAGGTTCCATTTAAGCACGTAAGCCTGTCTCGTAGACGGCGCTCGCGCAGCAGCAATAGTGCTAGATACCTCTTGCGGTAAATCACTCACATCCTCCGTGCCCCGACATGGAGGTTCCACAGGTCGGGGCGCGGGTGCCATAATGTGCCCTCTTGTTGAGAAAGAAGGTCCTTCCTCAGGGGAATCTTCCAAGGAGGGGCTGTCGCGAGGAGAGAGAGTTCTGGAAACCAACTCCTGGTTGTCCAGTACGGTGCCACCAACAGCACGCTCTCCTCGTCCTCCCGGATTTTGCATAAGGTTTGCGCAATGAGGCTCACCCGAGGGAACGCGTATTTGCACATGTTTCGCGGCCAGCTGTGTGCCAATGCATCCACGTCGAGCGAGTCGTCGGCTAGTGAATAGAACAGGCGACAATGGGTTGTCTCTGGGGAAGCAAACAGATCTATCTGCGCTTTGCCGAAACGTCTCCAACTCTGCTGAACCGCAATGGGGTGGAGTCACCATTCGCCGTGACGCGCAGCCCGAGAGAGCGCATCCGCCTCTACTTTGAGCATGCCCGGAATGTAAATGGCACGAAGAGACCTCAAATTCTTCTGACTCCAAGTGAGGAGGTGACGGGCGAGATGCGACAGGTGACGCGAGCGTAAACCGCCTTGACTATTGATGTACGCCACGGTCGCAGTGTTGTCTGTGCAAACTAATACATCTTTGCTCCGTAACTCGTTGCTGAAATGGACGAGCGCAAGATATACAGCCCACATTTCCCGGCAGTTTATGTGCCAATGCAGCTGGGGTGTCGTCCAGACCCCCGAAGCCGCAAGCCCATCCTACGTGGCCCCCCACCCCGTGTTTGAAGCATCTGTGCCTGGAGACCTGACTCAGAGGCACACCGGCTCGGAGAAACGCACGGTCTAACCACAGAGTGAAAGTGCGACGACACGCAGGTGTAATGATAACACGATGAATGCCGCGCAGCCACGCTCTCCTCGGGACTCGATCGTGAAGCCAATGCTGAAGCGGTCGCATATGAAGCAGTCCGAGCGGAGTTACAGCTGCGGCTGCTGCCATATGCCCCAGAAGCTTCTGAAATTGTTTCAACGGGACCGTGCTCTTGCTCTTGAATGTATTCAGGCAAGTCAGAATCGACTGTACACGTGCTTCTGTCAGACGAGCTGTCAAATAGATCGAGTCCAGTTCCATACCGAGAAAAGAGATTCTCTGCACGTGGCAAAGCTTGCTCTTTTCCCAGTTGACCCGAAGACCCAAACGAGCGAGGTGTTTTAAAGTTAAATCTCTGTGATCGCACAGCGTTTGACGTGTTTGAGCTATTATTAGCCAATCGTCCAGATACGCGAGAATGCGCACACCTTTCTCTCTCAGGGGTTTTAAAGCCCCCTCCACTACTTTGGTGAATACACGGGGCGACAGAGAGAGCCCGAATGGGAGGACTTTGTACTGGTATGCTCGCCCCTCGAACGCAAAGCGGAGAAACGGCCTGTGTCGGGGGAGAACCGATACGTAGAAGTAAGCGTCCTTCAGGTCGATAGATGCGAACCAATCGTTTGGACGAATGCATGGAAATATGCGTTTGGGCGTCAGCATTCTTAACGGCATTTTGTAAAGTGCACGGTTCAGCGTACACAGGTCCAGGATCGGTCGCAAGCCGCCGCTTTTCTTGGGTACAATAAAGTAAGGGCTGTAAAACCCCGACCTCATCTCGGCTAGAGGGACCGGCTCGATCGCGTCCTTCGCCAATAAGACAGCGATCTCCGCACGATGGACGTGCGCATCGGCAGCTCTCACCACAGTGAAACGGACGCCGGAGAATTTGGGAGGACGCCGGGCAAATTGTATCGCATAGCCGAGACGAATCGTGCGTAAAAGCCAACGCGACGGGCTGGGAAGCTGTTCCCACACCCCAGATACCGTGCGAGAGGGACTAAAGGCACGATCGGTGTACCCGCGGCGGGCGCAACGTGTGTGCGTATTGGCCGCACCGACAGCAGTGTTGTGTGTGATAACACTCACCTGAGTCCGTTGCTGGGTGTGTGAGTAAGGGAGGCTCTGCTGAAGACACCTCACACTACTCGATGCACCCTCTGGCGAAGGAGGAGGAAGACGATGGGTTATGAGCCCATGACTGTCTCCTATCCCCTGAGAAGTTGGAGAGCGCGGAGGGGTTATGAGCCCGTGCGTTGCTCTCGTACTCCTCTGATGAGTCGGAGAACGAGGGGGGGTTATGAGCCTGCTCGTGTCTCCGGCGCTCATCTGAAGACCTAGAGATGAAAGTGGAATTCGCTCTTTCTGCGTCTGTGTGGGTGCCGACTGAAAAATCGGCGGAACAGAAAAATGAAACAAAGGACTCCCCAACCGGCTCTCCTCCGGTGGGGGAGTGGTGCCTTCACCATCTCCCGAAGAGCAATCCCCTCCATCTCTAGGTCGCCCGTCTCAGGGCCGCTTCGAATTCCTTTTTCCAGCGGGCGGGGCGGACTGCTGACGACCGGTTTCCGCGCTTCTTAGAAGAGCCCCGGGGAGGAACGGAGGCGGCCGCCGCAGGACGCCCTCGGCGATGAGCAGGCTGAGGCGCCGACGTGGATGGGGCAGGTGCAGGACGCTTCCGACGTGGCATGATCTGAGCGATGGCCTCAGTCTGCTTCTGGCCGCAGAAAATTGCTGGGCAAACTCATTGACCGTCTCGCCAAACAGGTTGGCCTGGGAAACCGGAGCATTCAAGAGCCGGGTTTTATCAGCGTCCTTCATGTCGCCAGGCACAGCCAGAGATGTCGTTCCTGAACTACCAGGGTAGACAACGCACAACCAATGGCACGTGCGGTGACCTTGGTCGCACGAAGCGCCAGATCAGTAGCCGCACGGAGTTCGAAAAACTCCGCCGAGTCGTGACCTCCCACGTGCAGATCCCTCAGAGCCTTAGCCTGGTGAACCTGCAGCAATGCCATTGCCCACAGGCTTTGTAAGCAGCGCCGGTTAGAGCGGACGAATGCTTACAAGTGCGTGAGGGGAGAGTAGGCTGGTCCCGCCAGGAGGAAGCGACACGGGCCGGACACAACTGCATCGCGACCGCCCGCTCCACTGACGGGATACCAGTATACCCCCTGGCATCTCCACCCTCGAGAGAAGTGAGAGGAGAAGGCTGAAACGGCCGGTTCCGGGCGGAAAACAGGGTTTTCCACGACTGCGTAAACTCCTCATGCACCTCCTGGACGAAGGGCATGGGGGGTGAGGACTGGGCAGCCCAAGCACCCCCAAAGTACCAATCATCGAGGCGGCACGGTTCGGGTGGGGGAGGTTCAGTCCACTCCAAGCCGACCGCCGCCGCCGCCCGAGCGAGCATGGCTGCCATCTCGGGATCGAACGCAGGACCCGCAACCCTACTCAAAGGCGGGAGCGAATCTGGATCGACCTCCGAGGGTGACAACCCCCCCTCCGACGTTACGGTGGACAACGTCTCCGGTGGAGGCTCGACAGAGCGCGAGGACACAGTAGAACGCGGGCCGCTGGTCTCCATCGGCACCTCCGCTGGCAACGGATCAGGGCGCTGGGAGCTACTGGACGACCGACCCAGCACCGTTATACGGAGATCATCCTTCGCAAGTCTGGTAACTGCACCCCTAGCAGCACCAGACTTGGAAGGCGGGGGCCGTTGCCGGAGGAACGACACCCGTCTTCGCAAATCCGTCATAGTCATACCCTCGCAGACGGAGTATGAACTATCACGCAACGCTGCCTCTGCGTGCTGGAGCCCCAGACACGAAAGACAACGCTCATGGCCATCCCGGGGAGCGATGAACACACCGCATCCAGCAACGGAGCACGGACGGAATTCCATCTTTAAAAAGACGAACCCGACACAAAAAAGACACAAAGCTCAAACGTGCTGCTCTTTTAGGGAAATCACTCTTTTGTGCGAGCTGGTGAAACACACAGGGAGAGGCAACGCACTCACTCGAACTCAAGTCCTAAATTAAAGAGACAGAGAGAGAGAGAGAGAGAAAGGGTGGAGAAAACACTGCGAGCCTCCGCTGAGGTGTCTTTGCCCAACCAACTTCAGCAATCTGAGATTTTTTCCTTTTCCTCCAAAAGAACAGAGATCTACAAAGATCAGTTTCAACAGCTTCTCGTGAGCAGATGTTTGCCGGCTTCGAAGCAATAAAGCTGATTTGGTATTATGCACCTGCGCCTTATATACGCACCTGGCGGGGCGGCGCCGGCATTATGCAAATACCTGCATGCCAAGTTCATTGGCGTTTCTTATAGTTCTCGAAGTAGATAGGTCACCCGCGAAGCGGTTCCCAATTCGTCGGTCACGACGTGACGTCGTAGTGACCGACTGAAAGGGAACATCTATGCTTCCACTCTGAAGTCATATCCCAATCTGTTCATACACAAAAGACCCAGAAATTAGCATTAATTGTCAATCTACACACTGATTAAAATGTTAATGTAAAATTAACATAAAACTAGTCTATATAATTCATTCATGTATTACCAAGCCCCTAAGGTACAGAGCCCCAAAGGGGACATGGAGCAAAAATTAAATAAAGTTTAGTTTAAATAAACTATCGCGTTCTCACATGAAACTATCGCATGCTCACATAAAACTTTCACGTGCGCACGCGAAAGTTTCACGTGAGCACGCGAAAGTTTCACGTGAGCACGAGAAACTAAACTTTTTAAAAAATTCTGCACATGAAGGTTTCGCATGAGCACATGAAAGTTTCACATGAGCACATGAAACTAAACTTAAAAAAAAAAATCTTCACACGCGCAGGCAATAGTTTCACGTGCGCACGCGAAACTAAACTTTATTTAATTTTTGCTCCACGTCCCCATAGGGAGCTGTGTATGTGTGCAACATAATGAAATTGCTGAAAACTTTGACATTTACTTAATAAAAGATCATGGCCTGGTTTCACAGACAAGGCATAGGTAAAACCAGGACTAGGCCTTCGATAAATTTAGATGTTTAAGCATCTTTTATAAACAAGTCTTAGAAAAGATGTTACTGGTGTGCATCTTGAGTCAAAGTTATCTTCAAGCATGTGTTTTAGTCTAGGACTAGCGTTAAGCCTTGTCTGGGAAACCGGGAAATTTTACTAATGTCATACTGTTGTTTATTTACAGATAAAAAGTCTCGCAACAAGAAAAAGAAAAATCTCTATTCTAAAAAGAATTCCAAAACAAAAAATTCTCTCATTAAAATTAAAGCGCTCAACAAAACTACCCAGAACTTGAAGACATTCTCCATCTCAAAGGATGCTGTGCTCTTCCTCAAAAGCGTGCTGGTCACACGTGTCATGCCCTCTTTCTACATCCTCCTCTTCCTCATTAGTTTGCCTCTAAATGCATTGGCCCTGGTGACGTTCACCTGTAAGATTAAAGAAAAGAAACCGGCTGTGATCTACATGTCAAACCTGGCATGTGTGGATCTGCTCTTCACCCTGCTGCTTCCTCTGAAGATCCACTACCATCTGAATGGATCTGATTGGGTGTTTGGTGAGGTGGCGTGTCGTGTGCTAAGCGCTGCTTTCTACTGCTACATGTACTGCTCCATACTGCTGATGATGTGCATGAGTGTGGATAGACTGCTGGCTGTGGTTTTCCCCATCGTTTCTCTGACCTGGAGGACAACGAGGAATTCTGTGTATGTGTGTGCGCTGGCCTGGATGCTGGCACTTATTGGCACAGTGCCACTTCTCCTAATAACACAAACATTAAACATCAAGGATTTGGGCATCACCTGCCACGATGCATTGCGCCACAACGATCCAGCTGATCAGACGTACATGATCCTGTTCTCCGTTCTGTCCTGTCTTTACTTTTTCCTGCCGCTGGTCATCACTTTGGTGTGTTACTCTAGTATTATATATGCACTCAGTGTCAAATCTGGTCGCTTAGCAACATCATCATCATCATCATCCTCAAATCAACGAAGAAGAGCCGTGATTATGACTATTGCCACAATGCTAGAGTTTGTGGTTTGCTTTGCAGCAACCAATGCAATCTTGTTGTATCACTGTGTTGTTTTGGTCACAGGAGGCACCAGAGGAGAGGGAAATGCATCATATATGGCTTACATGTTAGCTGTGTGTGCAGGGAGCTCAAGTGTTTTTCTGGATCCTCTGCTGTATTATTATGGGTCGTCTCAGTGCAGACAGCAGATCAGATCTGTGTTGAGGAGGAAGAAAACAAAAAGAGATACAAAGTTATCAAACACTACTGAGGTGGGAATACAAACAGAATCATGTTAATGTGTGAAGTGCATAAGTAGATGTACTTAATTTATGCTATAGTCTACATGTAATCCTCATTTCTGGCTTCATGCTAACACAAGCATCTAAGAGTTAAAGCAGAAAAACACAGCAATTGTTATTATACTGTGTGTGTGTGTGTACCCTGTAAAACAAGGTCTATAAAATATCAAGCATGTTTAGTTATTATGCAGAATGTCAGAAACGTTCAAATTGTGTAAACCAAATAATATTTAACGTTTATTTAACATAACACATATATTTCAAAATGTAATTGTTGTTGGACTACTATAAGCAACATTAAAGAATAATGTTAAAAACATATCATCTCTAAAAGTTGTTGTTTTTGGTAAGTACAATTATGATGTTTCAAATCAAGATTTAATGTCATGTAAGTGGAAAATAAGTAATTATACTGTCCTAATGTGTAGATCCACTGTCCTTACCAGTGTTCAAACTCATGATATAGGCCTACTATACAGTATACGGACTCACAATGAACAAGGGAGCAACTGGTGGATCTAGTACAGTATTTCCAGTATACTACACCCTACGTATTATGTAGAACATACTGTTTAAACCCTCGTACGTTAGACGTACGTTAGATTGTAGCCATGATGACTCACTTTACCAGTTCAGCATCATGTCCTGGGTCCAAAATTAATTATTATGACTTAATATAAAATATTCCTTTAATTTTCAATGGTCTGTCATGGACCCAATACCACATATGAGATATTGTTTGAAAGCTTAGAATCTCTATCATCTGCAGATATGCATCACTTTGACATATATTTTACTGTAAGAATGTTATTTACACTTAATAACTTTATTTGTTTATATCATTTAATATTCACATATTTCATATTTCTCAATGACAAACATGGGCAAGTCTTATATCAAATGAAAGCTCTCACTCTCATTGTTATTTCTATAACATATATATCTTTTATCTTAGGTAAAAAATGAGTCCATTCACAGCATTTTCTTTGGTTGTGTGCATGAATAATCCCTTGCTATTTATTATATGTGCAAAACAAACAAAAAAAAAAGTATTTTATATGAAACATTTATTTTCACACCCTTCAATAAAATAAGAATAACTTTTGAATTCGACATGCTAAAGAGATCATTCTTTTTTTGGGATCATTCTTACTGTCTGCTAGAGCACACAGAACCAGATTTATCCACTTTCAAAGACAGTGTTTACAACATAAAAAAAGACAATTTGGTGTTTCATCGTATAAAAAACAACATAAATAACAATATTTGTCACAAACAGCAGCTTTTTATGTAACTTCAATGGGTTTTCTGTAAAATGATATAGACGGTTTCATCGGACGCACGTGATACACGTCTGGATCCAAACTTTGCTTCCGGTTTTGTTTTTTTTAATGGTCTGACTAGTTGCTAAACTGATCTCTTGAACAAAAGCCTCGTCGAAAATACAAATGTTTTGGTTTCCTAGGTAATCAATGTGTTGTTTTTTTGCTTGTTATATAAATAAACTACGTTTAAAGTATTTTCTTGTTATTTATTGTTAGCAGAGTTTACCGGAAGTTAAGTGCGGACCGCAACAGCCGCTTGTTTATGTTGTTACTGCTGAAACAGTCTATAAATATTGCATTTATTCCAGTGTTTGTGGTTATGGGGACACTTTAAATATTTTTAGGAAGAAATTGAATACTAAAAGGATATTATTCCTACCTTAAGTTAGAATAGAATAACTTTTGCATAGATTATGATAGAGAAAAAAAAAATTCCTATGTAAGCTGACAATTGCTGGAATCAAACAAAACTGTCTGCAGGTTTCGTTACCACTCAGGGCCAGAGTTATACACTTTTAAAGACTTTAGAAAAAAAAATATTTTTGTGTTTATTAGAGGACTGACAACACATACAACCCTGTTTAGCACTTTCAACAGTGTTTTATGTAATTTCAAAGGGTTGCCTGTAAAATGATACCAAACTTTTGTATGTCCACCTCTGCATGTGGGTATGGGAGGAAGCTTTTGAAATTGGGTAGGCCAAATCCAGGCGGAAATCCCCAAAGTAGACTTAGAGTGTAAGAAGTTAAGATAACTTCATTTGGAGAAAAGCCTCTGTTTAGACTAACATAAAAAATGTATATTTCACACTTTCTTGTGGTCCTGTATCTGTGGTTTTTATAATAGCAGCTAAATGGGTTCAATGAGGCTAAAACGTTGCGTAACGTCACATTAACACTGTTATATTAACCCAGATCAGACTGAATACAGACTAAAACATTCACTCTGTGTGTGTGTCTGTGTGAAGACTCTGTAGTTTCATGATTTGAAGATGTTTTTGTTAAATACTTTCTCTAGGTCACTCATGGAGTTGAAAACTATCTTGCTTTTAATGATAGTTGTGCATACATGCACTGGAAAGAGCAGTAAGTACATCTTATGATTTTAAGAGCTGTGAATTTAATTGCTCACGGATGTGTTTTAATATTTCGATTATTATTAAATATCTTTGTATCGCTGTTATATGTGTCATCCCCACAATGCAGTTTTGCTGTTAAGTATATGTTGTTTATTTTGTTCACTGTTCGTATCTGTTATGGATATATACTGTAGTACTGTGGGTGTGACTGAGCCTCCATTGATGATGTTTGTGACTCTTATTGTTCAGTGATGTGTTTCGGTATTGACATTATATGATTTTGACTGAATATATTATTTATCTAATCTTTTATGAGAAATTTAGCATTCACTGACCAGGCAAAGATGAAATCTTCTTTAATTCTTGATAAGGCTGAAACATCTGACTTTTAATTGTAATGTACCATTTTTAATAAAACGGTTAGTTCCAATCCTTGATTCCCGATAAAACACGGCTATGACCGTTTCACCCAACGGTGTTATTTATCACTGTGCCCATGGCAAACACACTTATCAGTTTGAGAACGGTTTGTTGTTTTATTTGAGCTTTCATGCATATTACACATTTGAACTTTGTTGTTCACGGTCAGGGACTACTTTTTTCTAGCGGAAGGAATGCTTTTACTTCATGAAAGTTGCACTAATATGCTTTTTTTACTTTAATATTGTGTGGTAACCGTTTTATAAAAGCAATAAGGTACTTGAGGCAAGTATCGTGCATAAGTAACGGCTAAAGGGCGTTGTAAGGCACGACGCGAAGCGGAGTTACTTATTCACGATATGCACTTGCCTCGAGCACCTTATTGCTTACATAAATTTAAATCAATTAAGATTTAGGCAAAAAAAAAGGTAATCCTTAAAACACTATTAAATTAATCAAAATGACTTTCAATGTAAGTCTGAAGCTATTTGATGGCTTTGTGTTGTAGAGCTTTTACTGATATTTTGTTGTTGTTTGTTGACAGTGAACAGCACTGCACATCTGTGTAACACCACTGATCTGAATGCAGTAAAATTCAACGAGACTAAATCACCTGTGGGGGAGAAAACAATCTCAGACAATGCTGTGCAATTCCTTAAAGGCCTGCTACTCACACGTGCCATGCCCTCTTTCTACATCTTCCTCTTAGTTAGTTTGCCCCTAAACGCGTTGGCCCTGGTGACGTTCACCTGTAAGATTAAAGAAAAGAAACCGGCTGTGATCTACATGTCAAACCTGGCGTGTGTGGATCTGCTCTTTACCCTGCTGCTTCCTCTGAAGATCCACTACCATCTGAACGGATCTGATTGGGTGTTTGGTGAGGTGGCGTGTCGCGTGGTAACCGCTGCTTTCCACTGCTACATGTACTGCTCCATACTGCTTATGATGTGCATGAGTGTGGACAGACTGGTGGCTGTGGTTTTCCCTATGGCCTCTTTGACCTGGCGGACAACGAGGGGTTCTGCTTACATTTGTATGCTGGTCTGGTTGCTGGCAATTGCTGGCACGTTCCCACTTCTCTCCATTAGGCAGACATTCAAGTTTAAGAAAGTGGGCATCACCTGCCATGATGTTACTCCCCAAAACGAACCTGCACAGCAGCAGAATGCATATCTGTTCTCCGTTCTGTCCTGTCTTTACTTTTTCCTGCCGCTGGTCATCACTTTGGTGTGTTACTCTACTATTATATATGCACTCAGTGCCAAATCTGGTCACTTTGCAACATCATCATCAATCTCAGAGAAACGAAGAAGAGCCGTGATTATGACTATCGCCGTGCTCATAGAGTTTGTGATTTGCTTTGCACCAGCCAATGCTATTCTGCTGTACCACTGTGTTCTTCTGGCCACAGGAAGCGGCAGCGGGGAGGGAAACGCATCATATGCGGCTTACCTGTTAACTCTGTGTTTGGGGAGCTCAAGCGTTTTTCTGGATCCTCTGCTGTATTACTATGGGTCGTCTCAGTGCAGAAAGCAGATCAGATCTGCGTTTTGGTGGAAGAAAACACAAAAAGCCTCCACGCTTTCAGTCACATAATCTCATCTCTAATCCTATGGTTGAAAGTTTGAATCATGCTAAGCAGAACAAACATGTCTTCTCGACAACCTGTCATTGTTATAAAGATACAATATATTGCATGTCTATATACATACTGCCTACTATACTATTTTAAAATTTAAAACTGTTTATAATTTAAAAGGATAGTTCACCCAAAAATGAAGATACTCACCCTGATGTTGTTCAAAGCCTGTATGAGTCTTTTTATTATTTTGAACACAAATGCTCGGAGAGTAGAAGTGTTTTGTTTATATCAAATATTACACCTCCACTTATGCAATAAAGAAACGAAAATGTTATGAAATCTGCTGCATATTGATTTTATTGCATCTTGGCATGCCAAGAGCCCACGGTCAGGAAATTGTATAATGTTTTAGGAAACACACTCAACCCAAACCAACATTGAGCAGTCTCTCAGTATAAGCTGCAATTATTGTGGATTACTCCCTTCTTTCCTCTGGGGTCTTCATTTGCACGTTGGTCTGTATAAAAAAATCTGAATGTGGGCTTTGTTGGCGTTATAATAACAGCCAATTTATCTCATTGGAGACTGAATGGACGGTTATGTCAACATTTTATGCCACATGAGAGATCAAGCACTCAAAAAATCACTTTTATAAACTCCCAAAAACTGGTGAAGCTATAATGATATCCGAGTAATATTACACTCATTTACAGCCATAATGGGCTCTTGCTCGTGTGATATCATTAGCTTGGAACTGATAATTTGATTTTTTTTAAAGAGGCATACTGCAAACACAATAAAATAAAATAAAATAAAATAAAATAAAATAAAATAAAATAAAATAAAATAAAATAAAATAAAATAAAATAAAAGTAATAGATACTATAGTAGTGTGAATAATAATTAAGTGTACTACAGCTGATAATAGTAAACCATAAAATATACAGTATTTTTATTTGGGCAATTAATGTCAGCCATATTAAAATGTCTTATTTAGGCTACTATTCATTTGATCCAGTAATAAAATTTAAACCTGCACAAAACTAGTGTTACATTTTTAGTATTTTGGTTTATCTTGGCAGCTTCTATCCACGTTGGTCTGTATTAAAAATCTAAATGTGGGCTTTGTTGGCATTATAATAACAGCCAATTTATCTCATTGGAGACTGAATGGACAGTGATGTCAACATTTTATCCAACATAAGAGATCAAGCACTCAGAAAATCAGAGAAAATCACTTTTATAAACTCCCAAAAACCTGGTGAACCTAATGATATCCGAAGTAATATTACACTCATTTTCAGCCATAATGGGCTCTTGCTCGTGTGATGTCATTAGCTTGGAACTGATAATTTGATTTATTTTAAAGATGCATACTGCAAATAAAATAAAATAAAATAAAATAAAATAAAATAAAATAAAATAAAATAAAATAAAATAAAATAAAATAAAATAAAATAAAATAAAATAAAATAAAATAAAATAAAATAAAATAAATAATAAAAATAAAATAAAATAAAATAAAATAAAATAAAATAAAATAAAATAAAATAAAATAAATAATAAAATAAAATAAATAATAAAATAAAATAAAATAAAATAAAATAAAATAAAATAAAATAAAATAAAATAAATAATAAAATAAAATAAAATAAAATAAAACTATATTACTATAAATAAAATCATACTATAGTAGTGTGAATAATAATTAAGTGTACTACAGCTGATAATAGTAAACCATAAAGTATACAGTATTTTTATTTGGGCAATTAATGTCAGCCATATTAAAATGTCGCATTTAGGCTAAGTATTGATTTGATCCAGTAATAAAATTTAATCCTGCACAAAACTAGTGTTACATTTTTAGTATCTTGGTTTATCTTGGCAGCTTCTATCCACGTTGGTCTGTATTAAAAATCTAAATGTGGGCTTTGTTGGCATTATAATAACAGCCAATTTATCTTATTGGAGACTGAATGGACAGTGATGTCAACATTTTATCCAACATAAGAGATCAAGCACTCAGAAAATCAGAGAAAATCACTTTTATAAACTCCCAAAAACTGGTGAAGCTAATGATATCCAAGTAATATTACACTCATATTAGCCATAATGGGCTCTTGCTTTTGTGATATCATTAGCTTGGAACTGATCGTTTACATTTTTGTCAAAAGAGGCATACTGCAAACACATTGGAGACTGAATGGACGGTGATGTCAACATTTTATGCCACATAAGAGATCTAGCACTCAGAAAATCTCTATTACAAACTCCCAACAAAAAAAGTGGAGAAGCTAATGATATCCGAGTATTACACTAATTTTCAGCCATAACGTGCTTGCTTGTGTGATATCATTAGCTTGGAACTGATAATTAGATTTTTTAAAGAGGCATACTGCAAACACAAAATAAAATAAAATAAAATAAAATAAAATATACAAAAAAATTAAATCAAACGACATTCAATTAAATTAAATTAAAACAAAAATGTGGCATTCACTATAGTAAACTGTACTAAAATTAAAAGATACTATTAAAAAGCACTGTAGTATCTAGTAATTTATTATTTTGTTAATAATAATTAAGTTTTCTACAGCTGATAATAGTAAACCCTAAATTATACAGTATTTTATCTGGGTAATTATTGTCAGCCAAATTAAAATGTCGTTTATTATTCATATGATCCAGTAATAAAATATAAACCTGCACAAAACTAGTGTAACACTTTTAGTATTTTGGTTTATATTGGCAGCTTTCATCCACAAGGTGGCGATGTTTACCTTTACGTCTAGCCACTGTAAAAAAGACTTTTGGCAGACACAACTGCTGTACTTTTATTCGGTCTAATAGCCATAAAAAAACACTTACTACTACTACTCACAAAAACTTGATTGATTCATCGTGACCAATATTAAACTACTCATTTTCACCTAGTATACGTACTTATGTCTGTACTATATGAGCCTAAATTGTAAGAAAATTACTAGATACTACAGTGTTTTTTAATTTACACGGTAAATATTTAAGTAGAATATACAGAGGTCCGGACGTCACGTGACCTATTCTGTTTAAGCCACAACACGGTAAGGATAGACAGCCGGAAGCGAATAGGCTTGTTGTTCGACTTCATGCGGCGCCTTCAAGAATCGACTGCCGGATGACGTTAAAGTACCGCGAGAGCGATTCGCGAAATCATACAGAGGAGCCTGCTTTTATATATAGCTCTCGCGGAACTTTGACGTCATCTGGCTGTCGGTTCTTGCGGCATCGCATGAAGTCGAAATGAATTGCGACTGCAGGTCAGGAGTGTCATGGGAAATGAATTCACTGCGCACTTAACGATATAGATATGTATATACAGAACGTAATAGATGAAACATAACAAATCCCTATCCCTACATGTTAACGTTATTTAAACTCTTTCATGTCATTTCAGGGTTAATATTAAACATAAAACCCGTATGTTGGAATAGAAAAGGTACAGTCTGGTTTAAAAATTTTATTCAACTAGCGCTTTATGATTGCCTGCCAAAAGGGCGGAGTTCTTACTGCTATAATATACTACAGTTAATAATCCACCGCAGTTTACTATAGTAATAAATACTAAAGCAAATACTTTTCATGTGGGTTGAAGCTTTAACTTCCGCCCTCATAAAGCAATGCGCGTTCATGCGTGTCTCTTCTGCGCAGGTGTAGTGGAAGGCGTTGACCAGGTTACGTCACGTGATTCACGTGAGCTCCTCACCTGTCTTTAAAAAATCGCTGATTTTATTGACACTCACAACGAAAAGAGTCAACGCACATTTCACACATTTAGAGTTTTCCAGTTAACATCGAGGAGATATTCATCATGATACACAAATTGATCTGGATTCATGCTTTTCTTCTTTTAATTCACGTGAACCTGTCTATTCAAAGTAAGATTTGTTTAATCTTTAAATTAAAGAATAGTATGCTAACCTAATGTTGACTTGACTTTAACTAATAGTGTAATTCATTAACACATTAAGTGATGTGCTCAGTTGATGTATTGAATGGCTTTTGTTTGAGGTTAATAATTTGTTTTTGTGAAATGTGAATATTTTTATCCAATACAGTGGTGCAGATGTTTAATGGTGGGAAAAACATTTAGGAAAAATACTAATGATGAAATTTGAGACTTGTGATGTGTCAAAGACAAGTAATGTACAATTTTTAATGTCATATATGTGCATGATTTACTTGTAGCTGAGGTTTGTTTACAAAGTAAACTTACAACAGAATCATCTGTGTTTTACAATTGATGTTCTGTATAACTCCATATTTTGCTCTAAACTATCAAATTGATTCTCAATGTTTGATTGTTAAAAATCATGTGATTGTACATTTCAAATGTTTGTCAGTTCATAGCTTAGAGGCTGATGAGTGTTTTGTATACTAGACCCCTCCAAATGATTCATTTGTGTCTGTTATGAATCATTCAAGCTCATGCATGTCAACTCTTGCATCTCTTTTTCTAGTCCCTAATGAAGACCGTGGCTTTACTGGCGTGGAAAATGATGAGGGTGTCGCTGTGACATCGACCGCAAAAATTGTCCTGGAAAGCAAGCTCACCCGCGTCTTCTTCCCAATTGTGTACATCGTTGTCTTCTGTGTGGGCCTGCCAACCAATGCTTTGGCCATCTGGGTCTTTCTCTTCAGGACAAAGAAGAAACACCCCTCGTCCATCTTCATGGTCAACCTCGCGCTGGCGGACCTGACGTTTATTATCTGGACGCCCCTAAAAATCGCCTACCATTTTAACGGAAACAACTGGATCTACGGAGAAGCCATGTGCAAGGTCTTCGTGGGTTTTTTCTATGCGAACATGTACTGTTCCGCCGTTTTTATCGCCTGCATCAGCGTCCAGAGGTACTGGGCCGTAGTGCATCCCCTTTCTCAGCGAAAAAACCATAACAAGTTAGCCGTTGGCGTGTCTGTGTGCGTTTGGATGGTTGTGTGGCTTATTACCATCCCTCTTTATCTTTACGACCAGACTGTAAAGGTCACTAACCTTAACATCCTCACCTGCCATGATGTCACACGCCCCAGCCAATCGCTTTACCCCTCCATCTACTTCCTGACCATGGCGGTTGTGGGATTTTTAGTTCCCAGCGTAGTGTGCATAGTGTCTAACGTACAGATGCTTCGTGCCCTCAAGACCTCCATGGCGGATCCATCCATCGCTCAGAAGCGCAGGAAGGCCATCGTTCTCATCATCACAGTACTGGTGATGTTCCTGGTGTGTTTCACGCCCAGCAACATCATGGTCATGGTGCATTACTCTCTTCTGCTTAAAGGGGTGCAGAACAACGGCTACGGATTCTACATCTCCACCTTGTGCGTGGCCAGTCTTAATAGCTGCGTCGACCCGTTTATATATTATTTCATCTCTGATGAGTTCAGGGAGCACGTCAGAAACACGTTTTTGTGCCGCAGCGAGCGTACTGCACAGAGGATG
Source organism: Misgurnus anguillicaudatus (assembly GCF_027580225.2). Taxonomy (NCBI): domain Eukaryota; kingdom Metazoa; phylum Chordata; class Actinopteri; order Cypriniformes; family Cobitidae; genus Misgurnus; species Misgurnus anguillicaudatus. The sequence continues at coordinate 31,282,812 of NC_073345.2, forward strand.
CGTGTCTCTTTCAGCGCTCTGAAGTACTCAAAGAAAAGCAACACGTACAGCTCGGACACCGCAAACACGCAGAGCAGCTCCTACTGAAAAATAACAAACCATTTTAATGCTCAAATGCACTGAAAATGACCTTGCATTAATGAACTGTTGTGTCAGCTTGAAATGTGAGAGATGTTGCGTAATAGTGAGCGACAAGATGTCTCATGTTTTATGAAATCTAACCGAGCGTTTCAGGATCTCCAAATCAGCCATCTGTTTGACAACGCAGTCACTATGAAGATGTTGCAGTGTTGTTATTGTGCTTGTCATTACGTCACGTTGTACAGTTTTTCTTTTTTTGTTTGAAAACGGATGCCTGGAATTCTGAGTGCGAACAAACTTTTAGTATTTTATCGTAGGACGGGTTTTTTCACCACCTCCTTTTGGTTTGTCTTGTTCAGTTTAGTGGAATTTCTCAGAAACTCTCCTGTGACCTTTATTCCAGTTATGTAGAAATACACTAGATGGTGACTGAATAACCGGCGCAATCCTGTTTTGGAAAACCTGTTACAGAAACCATTTTAAATTCATTCCTGGTTTCATGAATTGTAGGGTGGATCTCTAAAAATGGTGAAATGTTGTATGAATCACTTCTTAACTTACCAATTTTAGACTATGTTGTACAACAAGCATAACGTCATTCATGTGTGTATCAAATCACTAAATATTGAACGGGTATCACTACTGTATAATTCTAATAGGGAATATTTTATTCTCTCTTGTTTTTTCACGTGGTTTCAAGGCACACCAAATGCAGTATGTTTGTCTTATCATGTTTGTTGTCAAGTTTAATTTTAGTGCTGAGTAATTTATTTTATCAATAAATTTGTCTTTTCAAGTCTGGTTTTGTGGCATTTTGTGCTTTAACAGTGTGGGCACACATACAAAATGACATTGAAACAACTTGGCTTTGCAAGTCAATTCAATCTACTAATTTTTGGCTTAAAAAAATGGCTGGGTTATTTTTGACCCATAATGGGTAAATATTGGACAGAACGCGTGCTGGGTTGAAAATTACCCTGTGCTGGGTTGAAAATAAACCAATGTTGGGTTGTTGTTATGCAACCATGGGGAATAATAACCCAGCAGTTGGGTTAAAATAACCCAACATTGGGTCAATTTTTAACCCAGCACGTGTTCTGTCCAATATTTACCCATTATGGGTCAAAAATAACCCAGCCATTTTTAGAGTGTAACTTATAAAAACAAGTTGAAATAGTTTAACTTGATTTTTCAAGTTAAAGATGCATAAGAAATATATGTTGATTTGACAAAAAAATCATTTTTTTTTACAGTGCATGTACTATTAAAACAAACATTTAGTAAAATTTGATCATGTTTGTTTAGTCTGATGTCCTTTTCTTCCATACTGAATAAAATCGTAAAAGTCAATCAGTATAATTTATAGATTGTAAATTACAATGTTATACAAAATAATGTTCAATGTCCTTTTCAGCATACAGAAAACCTGTAACAGAGATGCATAGATAAAAGTTTGTGTACCAATGATGATGTTTTTTTATAATAAATAATTCAAGCTATTTGTTTATACTTGTGTTTGTTGTTGTGATGTCACGTTGTTACACAAAAAGTAAGCATAATGAAACTATAACAATGTGACACATACCTAACACAGATGGAACATGGATGTACTTAATATTTAGTAATCATTTATAATTTAATCTCTCTCTCTCTTTCTCTCTCTCTCTCTCTCTCTCTCTATCTCTCTCTCTCTCAATATTAATACATCAAAATGTCAAATAAATGTTAACTAAACTTAAAAACAGGAAGTGCTTCTGGACCAGTGTTGTTTACATCTTGCAGAATTGTCTATTTATTAAGTACAGTATCTCTCTCTCTCTCTCTGTCACGCGCCTCACTCGAAACTCACCCGCCGGACTGTGACGCGAGTGTGACGTCACGCAGGTAAGGAGACTCAATGCGCACGCATTCATCCGAGGCTTCGAGGTGTGTCCTTTCGATCAGGTCGACTAAAAGCGTTTAACTGAGAGGAACGACGGAGCTCGTGCAGTTTGATTGTGCGTCCAAGCAACACTTAAGAGAGTCTGACTTTATTTCAACTTAATAATATTCTGTTTAAATTCAAAAAGGTCTTTAAACAGACGGATTATGGCTATCGCGGGGATTTTTCGCGCCTTGTGTATTTTCGCTGGATTGCTCTTCGCAGCCGCTCAGCCAGGTGAGTCGATTTACTTCTTTACACAAATCTACAACTTACTGATTGCTGAATAAACATAAAGCAATAGACACCATGCATCATAGACATTTTACGTTTAATGGGTATAATAGGAGTTGTATTGGTTTTTGTAACTTTTTGAGTGTCCACTGTAATGTGTTGTTATCGTTTGGTGGGATCAGGCGAATGGGAATTACACTTAATACACTTACTGTAACAAATCCCCCCCAAAAACACTACATAAAGAAACTATGTCATCGTTTTAATAATACAATTTGTGTTTATTTGTGTTAATTTGTGCATTTGTAATGGAAACCATTAGAATGTTTGTTTAGTTTTCTTCAATCATTGCATGATGTGGTTTATTGTTTTAAAATCTGAATCTATTTGTTTTTGTTTTAGATAACATGACAGGTAACTGGACAGGCAAAGGACGTAGTTTTTTAGGCGTTCAGGATTTAAACGGTGTCTACGTTGACCAGATCACTAAAGATGCACTAAAGAGCCGTCTCATGACCGTCTTCCTGCCTATTATCTACATCATTGTCTTTGCTTTGGGGTTACCCAGCAACGCCATGGCGGTATGGGTCTTGCTGTTCCGGTCAAAGAAAATTCACCCCTCTGCCATCTACATGGGCAACCTGGCATTGGCCGACCTTATGTTCGTTATCTGGACCCCGCTGAAGATCGCCTATCACTTAAAAGGGAATAACTGGACGTTCGGCGAAGGGATGTGTAAAGTAATGGTCGGGTTCTTTTACGGCAACATGTACTGTTCCATCCTCTTCATCACTTGTTTGAGCGTGCAACGATATTGGGTCTGCGCTCACCCCCTTTCCCAACAGAGGAAAAACAACAAACTGGCAATCATCCTGTCTGGGTGTATCTGGGTCTTTATTTTAGTCAGCAGTACGCCTTTGTATCTGTACCAGCAGACTGCTGACATCTCAGACCTAAACATCACCACCTGCCATGATGTGAACGTTATCAGCAAAATTAACTTTGAGGAGAAAAATGCGTTCCTGGATGTCCAACAGCCCTACTACTACTTCATGGTGATGGCAACTCTGGTGTTCTTCATCCCGATGGTGGTCATAATCGTAGCTTACGTCCTGCTCCTTCGATCGCTCGGGACCTCGGCGGTGGAAGGCAGTGCCGGAAAAAGCCGCCGGCGTGCCATCCTCCTCATCATAACGGTGCTCATCACATTCCTGGTCTGCTTCATCCCCAGTAACGTGATGGTGGTCGTACATTACGCCCTCTTGGGGAATGGTCTGGCTAACAATGGCTATGGCTTCTACATCACCACGCTGTGCCTGGCCAGTCTCAACAGCTGCATGGATCCTTTCGTTTACTATTACGTGTCCGAGGATTTTAGGGATCACGTCAAGAACACCTTACTGTGCCGTAGCAGTCGCACGGTGGAGAGGATGAGAGTATCTTTCAGCTCGATGAAATACTCGAAAAAGTCCAAATCGTACACTTCCAGCACGGCAAACACAGAAAGCAGCAACTGCTGAGAACACACCTGTGCAGGTGCAATTGTGTACAGGCTTGTGCTTTTATGTTTATATATTTAAGACTGTGGCAAAATGGATGGAGACGATTGTTATGCATTTATCACCACATTTTCTCTTTGGAATTCTGTGGGAACTGAGAGGGAATTTTCGCTCCATTAGGACCTGCTGACGGGACTGAAAAGACTGTTAAAACAGAATGATCTGTTTGGACATGTTCTTGTAAAAAATGTCTTTCCGTCATGGCTTCATATTACAAGCATATGCAAAACGTCAGAGGACCTGGAGGTACAAGCACAGTCATAAAACTTGAAGAAGATTATTGAGCCAGATCATTTATTGGTTACATTTGTTTATTTCCAGATGGATTTGCATAATGATATTTAATGTGAATATATTTGCCTTTCAGCAAGAATTTGTTGCTGTTTATTGTACAATGTTTTGTTTTTTACTGCACCAAGACATCATCTGTTTATTATATAATCATAACTCGGTCAGCCACTTTTCATGAAATATGTTTTTTACTTTACATGTTAAACCACGGTAATTTGCGTAATGAGCATTGTATAATTCTGTTTGGTTTATTGTATGTCTGTTACAGTCTGCTATTTATTTTAGTTCATCACAATTTTATCTTGATAGTTCATTTCTGTTTTTATATTTATCGGACTTGGCTGTACTGTGACCTACTTTAACTCTTGTGTAATTAAAGACACATCGCCGCTTTATAAATAAATGTTTTGTGTTAGTCCTTCATTGTGAAATTGGTAGTTTCCTTAAAATAGGTGAGTTCACCCTTTGTGTGTGTCTAGATGAGTCACGGCTTGTTGATGGCAAAACCATGACAAACTGTAACATCATGAAACCAAACTAAACTTTCTACAATGGTTTCTTTTTTACAGCTATAAAAATGTAATGGTTAACTAGGTTATGTCATTTAAATAACCGATTGTTGAGGCACAATGGTCCTTATTTATAAATCAAGCAGAACAAGTTTTATTGTGAATGGAAAATCTTTTCATGGAATTGCAACGATTTACACGGAAACGTGTTCATGTGCTGTCTATGAGTATGTATACGTTACATATCTACAAATCTTTTTAGGACGTATCTGTGAAACTGGTGAATTCACACAGACCTGCTTTCATTACTAGTTGGTATTCTGTTGTCCACTCCCTTATTTAGGACATATTTTGCATAGCACTTGCTCTGTCCTGTCTGTGCCTATATAGTAACCCTCTAAACCTGTTTAACTGGCTTTTGCCCTTTGAGACCTGAGCTGAATCTCTTTTTTCAGGTTTAAATGCAGTTGTTCTGTTTGAGAAAAGCAAAACATACATGAGGATGTGTGTCTGAAAACGGGAAGTAGACTTTAAATATATTAGTTGAATGAGTACAAGGTTTTTATGCAAATGTTACAGAATGTTGCAAAGCTAATGTTTTGTAGGGGGTTGCCATGTTGTTGCTAAGATGTTCTGAAGGTTGTTAGCATGTTACTATGTAGTTGCTAAGTAAACGGGTGGTGATAAATGGTTGCTAAGTTACAAGACCCAAGTGCAACTTTCAGGGTTCCCACGGGTCCTTGAAATCCTTGAAAGTTTGTGAATCTGGGGGAAAAAATTCAAGGTCCTGGTAAGTTTTTGTATACAAAATATACATACATAGATACAGGTAATTGAAAGTGCTTGACTCTATTTTATGCAAGAAGTATTCTGGAAAAAAATCCATATTATTCCCTGTGTAGTGTAGGATAATATCATAAAAATTCTAGACTTTTTAAGCACACATGCTTAACTGTTCGCTTAAAATGCTTATATCTTCTGTATGTGAATGTTGATTCATACCAAAATGCTTTGTTGCATAGTTGTGTTTGACACATGAAAACGTCTTGGGATACGTATGTAACTGTTCCCTAAGAAGGGAATGAGACGCTGCGTCTCCGTTGCCATACTTCCTGCGTCCCTGTAACTCCATCTTTGGCAATATTTCAGATAGCGATATACTTCCTGGCTCCCGTGTCACCCTAGCCGTTTCTCAATACCAAGTACGCCAAGTTCGGACTTGTGTCCTTCCTAGTTCGGACTTGCAAGTTCAGACTCGGAAGAACGAACTCCTGACGCGAAATGCATTCTGGGAAACTTCGCTGTCATAAGTCCACACAAGTCTCCTCTGATGCATCCTCGATAAAATGGGCGGATCAAGAACACATCCGGGGATTTTATGTGAACTTGGGCTTGATGCGAACTTTGAATTGGAACAGTACTTGGGCCGCGACTGATGACGTTTCACAAGTCCACAAGAACGCAAGTACAGACAAGAATGCATATTGAGAAACGGCTCCTGTCTTTGTCTTTAAGCCGCACCATTGGTTGAATTTGATATACACATTCAGACGCACTTACCCCTGGAAGTGTCCCAAAAGTGTCACCGCAGTGACGCAGCACGAGTTCCCTCGAAAGGGAACTGTAACAATGTATCTTAAAAGGTAACACGATGTTCTCACTTAAAATGTGTCCCCACATTTAATCCTTGAATTTGAGGGTATTAGACCTTGAAGGTCCTTGAATTTGAAGTTAACTAAGGTGACCTTAAAGGTAACCAAATTGATCAGAAGCCCCATTGACTTCCATAGTATTCTGTAGGTCAATGGGGCTTCTGATTGGTTTTCTTACAAAAAATCCTTAAAATATCTTCCTTTGTGTTCATCAGAACAAAGAAATTAAAACAGGTTTGTAACAACATGAGAGTCAGTAAATGAGGACAGAGCTTTCATTTTTGGGTGAACTATATTTTTTTGTCTAATGCGGCTTTCACACAGGACGCGGTGTGGGCTGCGCTATGAATCCCATTCATTTCAATTGCTTGTGTCGCACGAGAATGGTTTGTTGTTGCTGCGTCGACCAAAGCATGAGCGCAGCTTGCGCTCACACCACGGTCAAATTCAAAATAGTTTAAATTGTGTGCTGCGCTCGCCGCTGGGTGTCGCATAAGGGTGAAAACTGTCCAGTCATTTACAAAATAAACACACCATGTTTTGGGGGGATATTGATTACCATGGTCAAATCCATGGCTTTACTACAGTATTTAATCATGGTTTTTGTGGCAACACCTCGGTTAGATTGTGGACACCATGTTTTTTTTTTTAGTTCGTTCAAAGTTTAACATTAGTTTTTTTAATATTAGTTATTTATAAGAATTCATAACCGTGATGTTGCAATTGAGAAAAAGGCATGCTTGCATGTATACATGAGGAGAATTCTGTACCATTTAAAGAAGAATTGATTTCTCAGATAACATTTGAAACGTTCGTCTCAGTTCCTCCACGCTTATTTAAACATCCCTCGGTCTCAGATGACTCTATTGTGTTGTGTCAGATATGTGTAGCCTCCAGGCTGGGCTCGACTCAAGTGGTCTTTAACAGGATACACAAACCCTCTCTTTTATTCTCTCTTCCTCTGATCATTTATTTTCACATGGCTTGGCTTCACATCCGAGTCTTGGCTTCACAGTTTCTTGACCGTCTCTAGATGTGTTCTTCCTCTCTTGTGAAGTTGCTATGGATACTGCAGTGGTCTTGTTTAAATGGCAGTGAGGTTGCAGTTTCTCATTGCATAATTATTAAATGTGCGTGTGCATACACGTTATTGATGTGACTGGAGGATGCAGTACAAAAAAGTTTATATTGTTAAAAGAAGATTTTTTTTTTTCATATACAGCAATTGTATATGCCTATAAGTATAAGCATATACAGCAAACAGACAGACGGATTGTGGACTTTAAACCTTGCTTTTTATGAGAGAGCAGCAATGTTTATAGCGAGTGAAGGTCCTATTGCATAAGACTTGACAGCACTGAGAAAAAAGATTCATTGTTTAACTCTTTCCCCCTGTTAATATTTTTCTATCTGCATTCATCTTCAACCAATTATTTATGTTCTTCCAGAAATAGACAGATCTCAAGGATGAAGAAATCACAGAATGAAACCGATCCTGTGACAGACCGGTAACAACGTAACCTGCAAGACGATTTACTCACTATGAGTAATGAGTGTTGAGTCAGGTGTGAAATCCTGTTTTACGTACGGCACAAATTCATGAGTTGTGACTTTTAGATGGTAACTGTGAGGATGATTTCCTGTACAGATCTAATCTTTATGGGTAATGTTGATCACGCTATTTAATTTGACTGTGGACACATGCAAGGACAAAGCCGCCACCTGTGGTTTAGAATTGAGTTTAATCTCTCAACACACCCCTTTGTATTCTTCGCTGTTGTGTTTTTGGGGTCTTGACTTTGGCTTATATGTTAAGAACTGTACCAGTCTTTGAATGTGTATGTATAGTAGAAACACAACGGCTGGTCAAACCAGTTTTACTGAGCTTGTTGAAGTCTGTCAGCTAAAGGTCTGATCCCAATCAGTTAGTGTATCTACACGTTGTGGTTTACGGGACAATTAGATGCAATGCATACAAACTGTATATTCTATTCCCCTAACCTACCGTAGTCCCTAAAGTCATCACAAAAACATGTTGGCAGTCTTTAAACTATGAAAAAGTACCATTTAGTAAGCTGTTCAGTTCACTGGGGCACTTCCTGATGTGTCCATGTTTCTAGCATAATAAACATGTCATTATACACCATTCATTTACCTGTAAACCACATTTACCAACACACACACACATTTTTTATTTCATACAGTATCAAACCCCCTTGTAAATAGTATTGTGATAGTAACATGGTAGAGTGCTAGTATCAGATGGTTATATCGAAACACTGAATAATTCATTGAATTTAAACTATTAAGAAAATGATAATAGTTAAGAAAATACTACTGTGATGGATGTCTGTAAAACATTGTATTGCCCAGGTACATTTTTCATTTTTACAATGACGTAAAAACTATTTGTTGGTTTAACTTAAAAAGATAAGTTACCTGGTTGCCTTATATTTTTGACTTTAATTCAACTTAAAAATATTAGGTAACTCAAAAAATTGTGTAGAATATGTTGTGTCAACTAAGTTGAATTAACTCAACATTTTAAGGTAACCACTATAAAAAAAATTGAGATGAGTTGCTACAACTTATAAATTTAAAGGCGGGGTGCATGGTTTTAAAATAACCCTTTGGAAAAGAGAGTCGGATCGACTACCAAAACACACTTGTAGCCAATCAGCAGTAAGGGGCGTGTCTACTAACCGACATCGTTGCCTGGGTTGCGTATGTGTTGGGCAGGTCTATCAAAAGAAGGTCCAGATTATATTGGGGTAGGGGCGTGTTTTCAGAGATCATGCACCCCGCCTTTAAGTTGACATATTTCAACTATATTTTTTCATTTATAACAACTAATCTGTAGTCAAGATAAATAATAGTAAGTTAAAAAAACTTGTAAATATGAGTTGATTTAACAAAAATGTAAGGCAGCAAATAATTTTTTATAGTAAATTTAACTTTTTTTACTGTGTAGTATAAGTGCCTCTCTTATGCATTACAAATCATGTGATTAACATAAACATTAAGATCAAAGTATTTTGTGCTGTAATGGTAGCAAGAAAATCTGATCTTTTGTTGAGTCAGTGAATGCTACAATCTAATTTTGTTGTTTAAAAAATATGTAAATGAGCCATTAATCTTAAAAAAAGTGTATACTAAAACTTTTGTTAGTTTCAAAAGAGTAAGTGCCAGTGTGTTATTTCTCAATTGCTTTACTGTTACTTTAAGAGGTGGTTTTCCGGTTTATCATAGTCCTGGACTAAAATGCATGTTTGAGCTGCCTTAATTTAAAAACATCTTGCACTGACATATCTAAACATATAACAGTGCCATTTTTATTGTGTTTAAAATGCACATCAGTAATGATTTCTGTAAGGTTTGTTTGTAAAAACGACTTAAATGTACTAAAATAACTATGGCTTAGTCCTGGATTAACCTAATCCCTGTCTGGGAAACTGCCCAAAAATCATTCATCAGCCCACACTGCGATTTGAACACATCGCCATCTGCTGTATAGATCAAGTAACTGCAGTGGTTTTTATCCACATGCTAAAAAAAGGAAAAAACTTACACATTTCATTGAATAGTCATTTATCAGCCATTTATTTGTTACTCACATATAGTGAGCCATGCAATATAGAGCATATATGTGATCTTGATTCATGATTCAGACTAAAGTCTCATAATCTAATGGGCATCAAAGTTTGATTTCACATTGATTTCAGATCCGGACATAACCAGCCTCCCCCTCATTCCGGATGAAATTAGTAAATTGTTTGTTAATATGTTTATCATTACTATTATTGCAATTTGTCATTTCATATTCATTTAATGTATTATTATTATTATTATTATTATTATTATTATTATTATTAATAATATTATTGTTATTGTTATTGTTATTGTTATTGTTATTGTTATTGTTATATTATTATTATTATTATTATTATTATTATTATTATTATTATTATTACCCTCTTCATCCACTATTATTATTTTGTATTTTATTTTTTCTGATTATGTCTGTGGTACTTTCCTACATGCTCCTTTATTCAAATATTTTCACTCTCACTCCCAGTTACATTTACAGTTATACACCTATATATCTTACTGGCTGTTATGTATGTTTTGTTGGTCTTTGTATTTGTAATTTCTAATCTATTAATATTGTAATTGTCTTTTTGCAAAAAAAAGGAATAGCATGACCCTATATATATATATATATATATATATATATATATATATATATATTGATGTTCAATATTATAGTCAATATGACCAATATCAAGGTTATATTTTCACACTTTTTTTTACATTATGTAGGATGATTGTATAAAAATAACATACAGTCACAAAAGCTGGCTTTAGCTGGCTTTTCACAGGCAGGATGAGATGTGTGACATTATAGTCACACACACATTTATTTTTATCTTGACAGTATAATTGCATCTGGTTCTGCAACATGATCTCATGGAAAGTCGTGTTATAATTTTAAAAAATTATACATTTATTAGTGTCCATGGGATGAAATTCAGCTTTTTTGTGCCTTGAGCATGAATGTTTTTTTTTTGTGTGTGTGTGTCACTCGCACAAATTTTCTATGAATAGTTTTTTGTGTCTGTATGGCACGACTTTTCTTTTTCTTTTCTTTTTCTTACCATTGTCGCTTGGGGTTGGGGTAAGAATCACTTTCTTCAGTTACATCATAACCCAAACCCCAAATCTAACCCCAATCCCAAACGACAATGATTTAAAAATTTTGGGGGGAAATGAGAAAACAATACATAAAATGGCACGAATATTTCTAGAAATTTGTGCGAGTGACACGAAAAAGACATTCGTGCTCAAGGCACGAAAAAAAGCAGAATTTCATGCCATTGACACAAATAAATTAATCAAATTTTGTGTGACTATAGCACGACTTTGAACAGCACACGTGGTACATATTCTCTCACACATCTTATTTTGTGTCTCAAGTCTCAAGCTGTCTTTTTGGTCTGTGTTTTGTGCATTTTTAATATAAAGCACAATCTGTACCTATTATGCTGTGAGTGTATTATAGTCATAAAGATTTCAATAACTATGAACTAACTGTATTAGCAAACATGTCAGTGTGGCCTCACTATGTTACTTCATATACTTCCCTCTTAACAGATTTTAACTGTCACGGCTTTATGTCTGTGGAAATTACATGCAATTTCTGTGAAATACTTGCTTGGTGTAAAGGGTATATACTATACCTGTTATTTAAAAAAAAATAGTATGCGAGACAATTTGCAGTATTTAATGATAATATATATTTGATTGTAAAATGATGCTACATGTCTCATGTTGTTTTAGCAAGTAGAATCCAGTTTTTCTCATTTTGCAAAACCTTTTAAATGCAAAGAGGACTTATGATTATAAGTCATAGTTTAAATCATTTATCTCTAAGGTCTACTGTAGGCTGCATATATTGGCAAATGTCATAGACCATCTGGGCATTTATGCATACAGAAATTCATACAGAATAATTGCATACTATAGTATATACCAATTGAATATTATGAGTACTATAGTAATGCTGGTGTTATGCATCATGATGCTTTTATAAACATCAGATTCAATCAGATCTGAAAAACGTTGAACACTTATGATTCCTGAATGTCTTTGTATAAAATACCCTGTCATACCAAGTGGCATCTACGGTATACTTAAGAAAGCGTAAGCGGTCGATGCAAACAAAACATTTGAAGTTAAATTCATTGTTAATGGAAAAGTGATGTGAATATTGAAAAAAGTTTAAGCTAATGAATTCAAACATTTTAAAGATTCTAAATCATAATTATCATAATACGATAAATAATACGTAATAGCACTATATTAGTACTGCTTTATTGGCATATACTGTATATAGTAATATTTTGTTTGCATTAAATTATTGAATTTTCAGATCATTATGTGTTTCAAAGCATGCCTTGTTCATTATGCCACATAGGTGATTGATGCACAATAGTGGAAATGAATTGTGTGGCGAATATATTCAGATGAATGCAAATAGATAACTTCATTTCAGAGAACTCATAAACAGATAACTCGTTCATCAGAGCATCTTATCTCTCCTGCATAACTACTTGTTTAAAACACAGTCCACATTTTCGCCCAGTTTCCACATTCCTAAAGGACCCCTCTGTTACGGTGCCAGAGGGGGAGGCGTCCACAACAGTGCCTGATGGGAAAAGATCCAGAGTTTCCTGCGTTGAGCCGCAGATAACAACTTACTCTTTAGGAAGCTCAGCCTGAGGTCTAGAGAGATACAGAGATACTGGACAAGAGCCAAATCCATCCTTCCTTCTCTTTCTTCTTTAATGCACACACAAACACTGCGATGCTCAGATGTTTATGCTTCTTTGTCTTCTGCGTGATGTGACAATGTGGAGATCTTACTGTAAAAATTCATACTCATATACAATTATATTATTCAGCTCAAGTGAAAAGCCAACTTTATTTGAATTTCTATACAGTCTCATGCTGGATATGTTCTTGGTCTCGGTTCTCGGTATGCCAGAGGGACTGAAAGAGAAGATGATTAATTAGCATTGCCTCTGTTTTGGCTGATGTAGTCTGATCTCAGTCCAGATCCTCTGTGGGCTTCTCTTATGTAAAACTGTCGAATAACAACAGCATAGATCTGAACAATGATGAGTGCAAACACTGCCCGCTGCGGCGTACGTTCAGGCCGACTCGACATCCGCGAACTGTTAACATGCCTTTAGGCGTGCAAAATCACCATATCATTGTTTTTATAAGCATGCATTCAAAACATAAAACTTTCAAGCATGCTGTTCTTTATTTCTGTAGCACACAAAAGGCGTTTTTTTTTTGGAGAACCTTTAACCTGATTTTTATATACAACACTAATTAATCGTTCATGCTAATATGAACAATACCTTAAAGGCATCATAAAAGCACTTTGTTTTGAGACGCAGTACAGGTACACTTTTAAAAAGAAAGGTGCTTCACGATTCCATAGAAGAACCATTTTTGGCTGAATGGTTCCATTTCCATAAAGGACCTTTAACATCTGAAGAACCTTTGTAGGGTCTTTGTATATATGGAAAATTTTCTTTAGATTATTAAAAGTATAAAGGAAATGATTCTTCTAAAAACGTATGACTGATGGTTCCCCCTATGTATTGGGTATATCCGTGGACATCACCCCAAAAGAAAATTCATGACATAAACCTCAGAACAATATAACAGCACTACAAACTTTAAGTTTGAGATTGTTTTGATTACACAGAATTTATGATAAAGTAGTTATAAATGTTATAAATCACTAACATTACCCCGGGGGGCAACCTTCCGATCTCTCTGATAAAGCCAATACAGAAGTGACTTAAACTGCAATTCATTGACTGGCCACTAGAGGCTGGCTCCAAAAGGGAGTCAATTCCCATAGACCTTCATGTTAAAATGCCCAATTTTACAGTTGAAAATATGTTTACAGCCTTGTACCAAAAGTGTTTTTGGTCTGTATAGCTAATTTTGCCCTTCATGACAACTGTGAGGGGGCAAGCGTGCCGCACAAGCCCTGAAAAGTGAAGCCAAAACGTCTCAATCGCCCCCCAGTGACTGGTCTCCCCCATGTTATTCAATGGGACTTGAGACCAACTAAACAATTTAATTACACTTCAATTATCTTTTTCACGAAGCTGTTTTCTATCATTTACTGTAGTTTTTATCACGCTGATGTAAATTCAAGTGTGTGTTTTTTAAAATAAGTTTGTTTTTAGTTAGTTATTTAATGCTATAAAAACAGTGGTGTGACTGATCATGATTGACAGCCGTGATATGCGCATTCTGCGAGAGCGAAGGCGGGGCCTTGATTTCGCGGCTTTACTTCCTGCTCACTACTGCGCATGAATGGTCCCAAAATCTCTACTGCGCAGACTCAAGACCCAAGATGTCAGCGCCGTATCGGGACACTGGCGGCTTCACTTTTCACCAATGGAAAAGAGCGATCGGGCGTCGTCCATTTTTTTACAGTCTATGTGAGGGGGTGATTTTTTTTGCAACTCATCCTTTTAAATTATATTAAGCCTTAAAGTTCTGCATAATAAAGGGCGTGGCCACTTGAGTGATGGGTGAACTGTCACTGCTTTCACTAGGGTCAAGCTAGGGAGGGTTGGTTTAAGCCACATGCCGCCTCTTTACCCATTTTTGGTTATCAGCGAGTGATGTGCGGCCAAGATGGCGACGGCAGGCACCGCCTACTTTAAGGCTCTTCATAAACCTATGGGTGACGTCACGGACCCTACATCGATATTTTTTACAGTCTATGACCCCCCACCCCTTCATATTATGGTTGTCATGATTTCATAATAAGATGTGATCCTGGATCAATGTTTTATCCCTTGTGCATTGTTCAAATTCACTACCCTTTCGAGTTGTTCGTGGATGATGGCATCCACTGTAAAATATGTATCAGCTGAATATTTTTTCAAATTTATTTGCATAAATCTGTTATTAACCTCAGTAGTGATCAAAACTACAAAATGTTTACAAAAATACAGGATTTTAACTCTTTAATTGCCAAGTTTTATAAACGATGTCACTGATTTGGAAAAAAAACAAAATGAGCTATTTTCAATATAACATGTGATTGTGGACTGGATTTTTTAAAAACCTTTATTACAGTCTTGGGCATGTCAAAGATTACTAAAAAACATTGGCTTTGATGCGTTTTTAGTTTTTGTGCAGCATCAGACATTTTTTCTTCCTCATTTACTGTTCGTGGCTGTTTTTGCCCCATTGACTTCCATTATAACGACATTTTTTGATTGCAAAGCCATGACACCTTATTATCATCTATTCTTGATTTTTGGTGTTTTTTTCTTTTGCAAAGAGGTAAAATTTGTCATTTTTACTGTTGATCACCATGTTGCACCATTAACCCTTTAGTAGGCCAGCGCAAGAACAAAGCTTTATTTTTGGTTTGTATACATTGAGTTATGAAGTATAACAGCATATTAGTGTGTGTGTGCGTGTGTGCGTGTGTGTGCATGCGTGTTTTTGACCCAATGATTGGTTGAAAATAACCCAGCATTTTTAGAGTGCACAAAATATATTCATTATAGGACATTAAAGGTGATTTTGGTTTATTTTTGGACATTGGCAGTATGTTTAATATACATTAAACGTGGATGTAAAGAACATCACATTGTGTGTATCAGAGGAAAGTTACTATTTTAAAAAAATCAGAGTAAGCTGATATAAAGGAAGTATTTTTGGTGAACTGATCATTTCAGCTTTATCAATGCTTTTGTCATTGTGTGTGTACTCTGAGGTTGAACCTTAATATCATGTTTATTTCTCATTTATTTGCTCTGTGCTTGATTATTTATTAGATCTTGTGATGCTCTGGGTGTACTTATGTGACTTTCCAAAATACACCAATTAATAAACAACATAGCATTTATTGATCAAAGTTTAGTGAAAAGTGTCAAAATACAATAACAAGCATATAGAAACGCAAGCAATTCTGAACGCACAAAATACATAGGATCTGATAAAAAAAGACATAGCAAAGAACTTTCTACAAATAAGGCCAAAACTACCAACCTGAGATATCACACAAAACCTCCAACAACTGGCCAATGGTATACAGAGGTTTTAGAAAAATAGATATACATTTGCAAGTAACAGACGCTTTATACATTCAAACAAACCAAAACAGAGGACCGAGGCGATTTTGTTGGAGACGTCTAGCTCAGCTTCTCCTCTACTCGTTTGTTAGTAAGACACTTGAGCTGCAGTTTTGAAAAACTGAAATTTGGAACGATGAAACGTCTAGCTGTAAAGCTGAGGGGAATGTGCGAGACAGGGCGGGACGAATGAAACCGAGGAGAGCGATTCAAAAGAAATGATTAAGAGAGGGTGTGAAAGGCGAGTTAAATAGAGCCTCAAGCTTCCTTTTCGTCTCTTTCTCTCCGCGTTTTTGTCTTCGTCGGAGAGGGCATTGTAGCCGTGCCCCCCAGCCAGTCCCAGTGGGCAAAGAAAGGGGCAAAGTTAGTTCCCGGCTGCTGATGGTGAGCGTCATGGCGCATCGTTCCTCCCCAAAGGCCGAAGGGAATCAGGCGGTGCATGGCCCACGGGAAGTCGTAGCCGCAGTGATCCTCCGTGGACACGTAGACGTTGAAAAGCATGAACGCCCAGGTGGTGAGACAGTGGCATTGGAGAAGCAACGGATCCACCGTAGCCCAGAATCCCACGCTGAACAGCTCCCATCCCGACAGGTACTGCGTAACCAAGCTGAAGGGTTGGCGGTACTGGTGATGGACAGCGTGGAAGGTCCTGTATAGCCAGCCCACCCGATGATGCAAGAGATGCCACAAGTAGTACTGGAAGTCAAACACCACCGTGCAGCCCAAGACGCCCAGCAGGAAGGCGCCGACGGTTGGCGCCTCACGGGGCAACGGCACGGGCGGGCGCCAGAGCCACTGGGCCACTGCCGCCGGGAAGATGTAGAGCAGATGGTTGTACGTGGTGAGAGCCAACGTGGTGCCGATGTTGGACCAGGTGACCGTGCGGTCCTGATGGATCTGATAGCGGCGGATGGAGGGCCAGGTGGGAGCCAGCAGGTCCAGAACGGTGTAGAAGAACACCAGCACCAGGTACAAGGAGACGGAGAGGATGACGGGGAAGAGAGGAGAGCGCACGGTGCTCTCGTGGTTTTGCTGGATATAATCCCACACGGGCTGCAACACGGAGCGCTCGGAAAGAGCCCAGGTTCCGTTGCTAACGTCCAGCACGCCGCTCAACGGCTCCACGCGCATGCTGCCACGACGCGCGCACACTGAGCTCACCTGCTATGTGTTTGGATGTAACAGCCAGCTGCTTTTAGTCCTGCAGCCGGTTGAGGATGCTGACAGTGGCCGGCGATGAGTTTCTCTTGTTATTGGCTGAGCGGGTTTGGTGAATGTGGGTTTTTGTAAATGATCCGCTCCAAATGAGGCAGGCCTTTACGCCTCTAAAAATCAGTCCAAGGACCACCTCCTGCATCTGTAGCGTCTCTCTCTTTCATTCTCTCTCTCTCTCTTCTCTCACCCCCCCTTCACTTGCTATAGTGTGTGTGGTGTGTGTGAACGCTCTTTTTATTGGCAGTTGGAGGATGATCCAACATTTGACCAGCTGAATTGTGAAGTCCTTCCAAAAGTCATTTCTCACCAAGAAAGCTTTCAAAAGATCTCTTAACTGGGGTGTCTCAATATTTCCTGAAATGACACCGAACATAAAATATATAATTGTAATTATCTGTAATTCTTGTCATCACAGCATTAACTCTTTAAACATGTTCCTGGAAAATAGCCTGACCCGGATGTGTCCTAATATTAACGGCTTTAGGTTGTGATTATATAACATGCAAATGGTGAAACTTGCAACTGAACGTTATGGCAAAATGCTTTTCAACATTATTACATTTCCTGTGGCACCTTACACAACTATTAATATACATTCATTAGCATTTACATTTACCTAAACTCCAAACATTACATAACGTTTGTATGAATATGCATATATTTAACTGGCAGTGTTTGGGTATAAAATGCTAAATCTGTTTTGATAAGAGTAGGTCTCTCTCTCTCTCTCTCTCTCTCTCTCTCTCATCATTAATCATACGCTGTCAGATCTTCACAGAGATGAATCATGTTTTAATTTAGTAATTTTTTCAGATCAGGAAGTTACAGTTGGCTCTGTGGCTTGTTGTTCGATGAGGAAGGCAGAGAGCCATACAGGGCAGGCATCCACTGAGCTGGTCTCTATGGAGTCAATAATACTCTTAAAAGAATATTCAATTTTTAAAAATCCAGATAATTTACTCGCCCCCATGTCATCCAAGTTGTTTATGTCTTTCTCCGTTTAGGCAAAAAGAAATTAGTTTTTTTAAGGGAAAACATTTTTCATTAACAGGATTTAATAAACTTTATTGGATCCCAACAGTTCACAGTTTCAATGCAGCTTCAGAGGGCTCTAAATGATCCCGAACGAGGCATAAGGGTCAGTAAGAAAAGTAAAAAATATGCACTTTTAAACTACAACTTCTCGTCTTGCACTAGCAGAGTGACTCGCCATTGCAAACTTACGTATTACGTAATCATGTCGAAAGGTCAAGTGTCATATATTGGAAACGCACACTTGCAGACCATTTTAAACAATAAACTGACACAAAGACATTATTAGTATCATTCCACATTAAACAACATTAGAATGGTTCTCCACACTTGTAGCGGTAGTTTCGCATACGTCATGGGTGCCCTTTTGACGTGCTTATGCAATACTTAAGGTCACGCCGGCGCATCACACGGCTAGTGCAAGACGAGAAGTTTTGGTTTAAAAGTACATATTTTTCTTGCCGAAAATGACAATATTTTGCTAGATAAGACTCATTTGGGATCGTTAAGAGCCATTTGAAGCTGCGTTGAAACTAATTTTAAACTGGTCCAAAATTGAATGTTTTTCTCAAAAAACTTAAAATTTCTTTTCGACTGAACATAAAAAGACATCAACATTTTGGATGACATGGGGGTGAGTAAATTATCTTTTTTTTATATAAAAGTGGAAAACTTTTTATGCAAACATCTTTCAATATCATAAACTTCGCATTAAACTTTACCTTTTAATCTACTTAGAAGCTTGCATGGCACATTAAATGCATAAAATAAGTGCTCTTTCAATGGCCATTTTCCTGTTTTCTTCTATATCCTAATGTAATGCAGACACAAAAACTAGCTTAAAAAGCAATTTTAGATTAAAAGACATTTAAAGACGTCCAAACACAGCCACAACATCTAGGCTAAAGCAAGGCAAAATGTGGGTTGTCAGTAAAAAGCATCTAACCATAGACGTTAAAAAGTGAAAAGTTGGATTAACTTAAAAAACGGGCTGTCAAAAGATTAATCGCGATTAATCACTTACAAAATGAAAGTTTGTATTTGCATAATACATTTGTGTGTAATTATTTTGTATAAATTTAACAAAAATGTTATGTATGTATATATTTTTTATCTATATATAATACAAAATAAAATATATCAAAATCTCAATAAAGAAATAAATTATATATATATATATATATATATATATATATATATATATATATTTATTTATATTTGTATATGTTCTATATTAAAAATAAATGTAAAAAAATTATATATAAGTAAAACAATTCTGAAATGAATATATGAATGTGTGTGTGGTTAAATATACACAATAATTAGACACAGTACACGCACATATATTATGCAAAAAATCACTTTTATTTTGTATGCGATTAATCGCGATTAATCTTTGCCCAGCACTAATAATATATATATATATATATATTTTTTTTTTTTTAGATCAGGTGACTGTGGGGGCCATTTTAGTACAGTGAACTCATTGTCGTGTTCGAGAAACCAATTTGAAATGATTCAAGCTTTGTGACATGGTGTATTATCCTGCTGGAAGTAGCCATCAGAGGATGGTGGTCATAAAGGGATGGACATGGTCAGAAACAATGCTCAGGTAGGCCATGGCATTTAAAATGACGCCCAATTGGCACTAAGGGGCCTAAAGTGTGCCAAGAAAACATCCCCCACACCATTACACCATTGCATTAATGAGAAATTGAACAGGTGTTCCTAATAATCCTTTAGGTGCATGTATATATATATATATATATACACCCCCCCCCCCAAATAAAAAACAATTCAACTTACACTTTTCACCTAAAGTAAAACAAAAGTTTGTTGAAAAAAAATATTTTTCCCTTACCAATTTAAGTAGTTTTAAATTGATCCAACTTTTACATTTTTAGAGTGAAGATAAAAAAATAAATGAATGAATGAAACCAAACACTTTGTAATCACTGTTGACTTTGCTTACATGATGTAATATCAAACAAGAAAAACGACATGTAACCCAATTCAAGTTTATTTTGGCTAGAATATGGTTTACTCATAGACAGACTATATCTGATCTAGTTAATTTAGATGCTGAAATGATGGCTATTGCTTGCTGGAAAGGTTCTTCTTTTGTAGTTACACAAAAATTGGTATTGGAACACATTTATCCAAACACATTTATCCCCAAAAAACCTTACAGTGCATTCAATACATTTTATTGTGTGTTGGAACCCATGACCTTTGCACTGCTAAACCAATGCCAGAGGTGATCACTCAAACTCTTCAATTATTAATCAGACCCATGAAAAACCTCCAGTAGATTTCAGCAACAGAGTTGTTTCGAGTCAACTCACTGAACTTCCCCATTTAATGCATTGTAAGTCTGAGATCCGAGACTTATCACAGCAGCTTGATGTATACCCAGTAACCTATCTGTTTCTGTTTCAACACTATGTTTCAGCTAAGATGTTGCAGCAGAGTGCAACACTTGCACTTAATGCATGTTAACACATACATGGCCAACCAGAGTGTGTTACTATTAGAAGTATTTCATAATCATTTTATAAAAATACATTTTTGCATTCTCAGAAAACAGGGGCACAGTTTATCACTTATATTTTCACTAGTAGTCTTCCTTAAAAGTAGAAAGGATATAAGAGTGAATGAAAAAAAAAAACATCGTTTTGTAGATGTGGTGTCCAACTCTAGCTGATCTAAAGTCCTTCCAAGAAAAGTATCTTCACTTTGTGGAGAGCCCCCTGCTGAAAAAACAGCACAGACCAGCATAATTCCCATGCCGGTTTGGTGCTTGTTTTGCTGGTGGTCACTAGCATACCAGCACCAAAATCCAACATTTGCTGGTGGTCTTGCTGGTGTGCTGATAATCACCAGCTAAACCAGCACCAAACCAGCATGGACCAGCATGGGAATTATGCTGGTTTATGCTGGTGATCACCAGCAAACCAGCACCAAAACACAACATATGCTGGACTTGCTGGTTTGCTGTTTTTTCCAGCAGGGCAATCGGCTATCCCTGCTGAAAAAAATACAATAAAACCATTACAGAAAATTTGAATGGCTTCCATTAAAATACCAATAGGAACCATTAGCTTTTACCATTAAAACCACTACACTAGTGTGTTTTGGGCCATATTCCATTAGAACCACCAATACATACCATTAGAGACCAACAAAGACCAATACAATGTAGTGTGTTTTGGGCCATATTCCATTAGAACCAATAAAATTCCCAATAAAACCAATAAAACCAATAGAATTTCTGTGATGGTGTCTATTGTTTTTGTTTAGCAGGGATGTTTCTAACACCAGTTAGGCTAGGTAGGCTACTGCTATTTAAGTTGTAGAAAACCAACTTGAAAACACATTTCTTTAAAACACTCGCTAAAGTGAACATATTTCTGACTACAATAAATTCTGACATTAACTCTATCATATTGTGTTATTGTGTTCAAGTTGCGCCAAGAGACTAATTGTTTAGGTTTCTGCGCATGCGCAAAGACTACGTACTTACACACCATTCTTTTTATTTTTGAACATTCGGAAATTGCTTTTTGCTTCATTGAATGACAAGAACTTACGTCACCATTCTTAATTACTTCATAGATCCTCTCTCCCTGTGAAGCAAATTGATGATTGGCTCTTTTAATTCATTCATGGCACTGGATCGGCCGTAGGCCTACTGAGCTGTACTTTCACCTCATTCATATTTAGTCTTTGTGAAAGCATTGTTGCTATAGTTACATCCTCGCAGCAGCTCGACCTCTGTTGACAAGCGTGTATTTTGTTACAGATATGCATCGGGTACACTTATAATCTAATTTAAATTGCGTAATGTACTGTACTTTACTGTCCTTGTCTGTTACGAGACATATTTTTATAGTTTCGTTAAATTATGCTTCAAAGATTCCTTGTGTATTAATTTTAAATCGCATTAACCTACATACAATTTATAAGTGTGGTTAGGTTCAGATGTACGTTGACATTGATTTAATTAATAATTGTATATATTCTTTGCTTATTTGTTTTGTCTTTTTTGTTATTTTTTATAAAACATACAACAAATTCGGTTGCACAGTGTGCGTAATTTCTGTAGTGCCACAATGCGCCACTAGAGGTCAGTAACGCACCACGATTAAAAATAGTCAATCGCTGTTTTTCTTTGCAGAGGTGATATATAAAATATTACTGCGTTTCC
This sequence comes from Misgurnus anguillicaudatus, assembly GCF_027580225.2. Taxonomy (NCBI): domain Eukaryota; kingdom Metazoa; phylum Chordata; class Actinopteri; order Cypriniformes; family Cobitidae; genus Misgurnus; species Misgurnus anguillicaudatus. Next base: position 31,305,196 of record NC_073345.2, read on the forward strand.
TCAAATTTGGAACGATTTGCGATGTTTACATTAATTATGTGTGCACAACTGAATTCGTGGTGTTTATATAAAACAGAATTATGTGACTTCAAGTGGCTAAAATACCACTTGAATACCACTAAAATACCAATAAATTAAATGAATTAGGAGAATTAATTTCTCTGTCTAATTCACTTATCACTTTGGAGGGAAATGTTTCATCATTTTAATGAACGGAAAACACTTTTGGTGTAGAGAAATACACCTGAGCCTCCTCGTGACCCCGCCTGCTCCCTCAGGTCAATGCGCGAGGTCAAAATTAGACTCGCGTTTGTCCTCTGAGAAAAAAGAGGATCTTGGAACACAAGGTCTCTTTCCTTTCAAACTAATGTTATTTTAATGATGTTATACATCCATTATTCTGTGTTTGTTTGGAAACTATGTAACCAAATCTTGGTTTTCTCAAAATATGAGACGTTATTAAAGATTTGATTTAAAAAAAACTCCAATAGGATTAAGCTACTCTAGCCTTGGGAAAACAAGTACATTGTGTACGTCATCAATTACTTCGAGCAATAATAGTCATGACGTATACACTTACGCGTGGAGAATGCTGCTGGAGTTTCCAGTCAAGACGCTGAGCCTTTCTTAAACCAGACAACCAGACACAAAACAGTACAAGCAACTAGCAAATAATCCACCAAAAGGAGACAACATAAACACAACCAAAAAATAACAAATTAATACTATAATTCCTATAAGAATTGAGTTTGAAAATAGTTGTGGGAAAATATGGTACAAGCAAAATGATTTTTTTCATCTGATGTCTTCTGAATGAGACAAACTTATATGTGGAGCTCCAATGATTTTACAGGAAATTATATTAATTCTTGTTAATGCATTTCTGTGCTTTACAGACAGTTAATGATGCAAAACAACAAAGCAAAGAAAATTTGTGTATAGATTCGATATAGGCTATTCAAGGCTCTATATTGAAGAACCCTTAGTGACATCATTAATCTGAAACTGCCAATTTTAATAGCCTTTTTAACATAGCCACTCTGTATTCATTAAAAAGTCATAATTGGTATAAATGATGGTAGATTTTTATAATTATCTAATTAATCAATGGCTTGACCATTGATTTGTGTTTACAGGAACAGGTGACTGTCTTTATAAAATCAATACACAATGTGTCCTTTATTTCTAGAATGAATTATGCACACTTTTTTTGAATGGGCCTGTGTTTTCAGATTATTGTAGTGATCTAATATTGTCACAAGATTAATTAATTGAGCATCAAGCAAGTTATTATGACCCTTGATAGGACTTTCATTATGATCTGTATCTTTCTCCAGTAATATGGTATTGTTCTCTCATATAAAATCAAATTAGCTGAAATCTTTTGTTAGCTCAGATTCTGGAAAGTTGATGAAGACAAGCATCACTTTTAAGTCTAACATGTAACTCTGATGTACGTTAAACTATTTTAATAACGTATTTGCCCTAAACATTTAAGGATATTCAATATACAGGTCTAACACTAACTGTTTGATATTTTAATTGATTTCTAATGCAATGACATACATTTTTAAATATGACTTAAGTGCCTCAATACTCTATATTTTAAAAATGTGTGATGTGTACGTGTACCTGTGTGTATCCAGAGCTCTCAGGAGGCCGATGCTTTTTTTTCGGGTGTGTTTTCTGTACAGGTGTGTGTGCTCGGGTAAGGATCAAAATCACAGGGTTACTATGGTGCAACACCTGAGCTATGATACAGCGTCACGGCAACAGAGGAGGGTCTTTAACGTGCACAGGTTATCTCAAAAACAACTTCACTCACTCCTCGAAACACTTCGTAAGTCAACGTACCTAAAGTTAACATCTCTGCTCTACTCCGAACAAGGTGAGTTTTACTGTTTCACTTTGCTAACAAACTTTGGAACTTAAATTATATATTAGGTTACAAGTTGTATAAAATCACATATTCATTAATGCTTTTATATATATATATATATATATATATATATATATATATATATATATATATATATACATTTTTATACATTTATATATATAATTTGTTGTTTATCATTATTTAAAACCTTTTACAAAATAGATCATTTGACTTTGTGGCACTTCCATGGTACACTGAAAAATAAACAAATGATATCACTATGGTTTAAAATATTGCATTTTTATTATTAAATATAATCTCTAAATATAAGGCTAGGATAATTAAAGCATTATGTAAAGTATTATTTAAGCAGTGTTACATCTTGAATGCATGAATGTCTTCTGCACAGGTGGTCCGTAGCAGCCATGCCCAGTAAACTTGAGGGAGCCATGGATGCGCTCATCACGGTCTTCCACAACTACTCGGGGAATGAAGGAGACAAATACAAACTTAACAAAGGAGAGCTGAAGGAACTTCTGAACAGTGAGCTCACCGACTTCCTCATGGTTAGCAAACACAATTTTTACATGTTGAACATCTTGCACAGAAATTAAAAGTGTGGTGACTGACATTAAAATGGCTTTTTAAACATAGAGTCTGGACAACAAAACCATTCATAAGAGATTTATACATCATCTGAAAGATCAATAAATAAGCTTCCATTGATGTATGGTTTGCTAGGATAGGACAATATTTGTCCCTGAGGGTGCAAAAAAAATCAAAATATTGAGAAAATCTCCTTTAAAGTTGTCAAAATGAAGTCCTTAGCAACACATATTACTAATGATAAATGATTTTTTTATATATTTACGGTAGGAAATTTAGTAAATATATTCAGAGAACATGATTTTTACTTACCGGTAATATCCTAATGATGTTGGCATTAAAAAAAATCTATTATTTTGACTCATACAATGCAACGTATGACTGGTTTTGTGGTCCAGGGTCATATCTTTAGCAAGTCCTGTATAGCAAAAACTCTCATTGGTTTAACACTCTTCATATATAATTCAGTCCAAATTAATATTTTTGACTTAAATAAAGCCAGATATCAAATGAAGCACATTTTTAGGCTATATTGTTGTACAAAATTGGATTATTATTTTAAAATATGCATCATAATTAAAAATTTTCAAATCAAGAACACTAAAACCTTCTTGTAAGCATTTATGGAAATAAGATACATTTAAAAAGATGCACTTTGTTTTCCTCATAATGAAGGCAGTTTCAACATCTGCCCATTGACCTTTGATCATGTGATGATGTCCAATTACATGAAAAGAGAGAGAGAGAGAGAGAGAGAAAGACAGAGAGAGAGAGAGAGAGAAAGAGAGAGAGAGACTTGCTCTTGGTATGCAGTTCAAAACAACAGCTTAACATCTTAGCTTAATGAAGCCAACATAATCCTTTAATTCCATCTATACGATTGAACATTTCATCTTGACATCCGACAGAGTCGCTCTTGTTGCATATATTACACAGTGTATAATGCATGTGAATGAGTGTTTGCCTCCAACATGTTGATTAGTGATGATGATTTGGGTTAATTTCTCATTTGTTTACTGAGTTTGGTTGAGTTTATATCCTGTAAACACAGACATGTAATTCTGGTTGGTGAGCACGCTCCTAAGACTCGAGAAATGAATTAAATGAATTAATTATTTCCCATCACATACTAAGCCATTCATAGTTAGACAATATTTCCTGACCCTAAATATCAGAGTTCATGTGTTTGGGTCAAACAGAGTCCTCATGTGTGTCTGTCATAAAGAATATTGTTTTTCTCTTTGTGACACAATCTTGTCCTGTGTCTTGTTTTGTACTCTTATTTTGAAGTCCATGTTTGTAGTTCATTGTAGTTCTTTTGTTGATTGGTTCCCTTGTTGATTGTCTCCCCATGTGTGTCTTGTTAGCTTATTAGCCCTTGTGTGTGTATATATATAGCCCTTGTGTTTCTCTTGTGTTTTGTTGGTTGTGCACTGTTGGGTTTGTCCCTGTGCCTAGTTGCCGGCATCCTTGTCTTAATAACTTCTGCTGCCTCTCTGTCTCTTCCTGTATCGTAATAATTTTGGGCGTATATAACACATAATTATTTCATTTGTCGATAACATTTAACACTAAAAATTAAACTTAAAGCAACACTATGTAGTTTCCATGTAAAAATGACTTACAGCTCCCCCATGTGGTTGAAAAGCGCAACAGTGCCTGGTATCAGACACTCTTCTGCAGGCAGGGGGAGGGGCGGGGCTGTGGGCTCTACCCTCCACCGCCACTTTCAGAGTGTGCTTATAGCAGCTAGGAGGCTGCTCAGGTTGCAGCAACAGTACACTTTGTCCAGTTAAAAGTTGTTCTATCACTGAAATAATTTTAGAGACATTATTTAAAGGTAAAAAAACTACATAGTGTTGCTTAAATTTTTTTGTTAATTTAAAAAAAAATATATATTATCTTTTTAGCTTAGAGTATTTGGGACTACTTTAGGACTATACATTTTTTTTACATTGTATATTCAAGTATACATCTTGCAGTATTTGTTTCAGAAAGCATTTCAACAAAAACTGTCATACTAAAATTGAATTTAAATGTATGCAAAAACGTAAGAACAACTTAGACCACACGTACACAATAATCATGAACAAGGAAAAAATATAAAATATATAACAGAGATATATGAAGAGTTTCGTTGCAAAACGAGATATCCACCGTTTTGTTAATTGTTCAGAAATCACGTTTTTTGGTTGTGCGTTCCAATTAATTTCAATCCAACTGCAGTTGGTTTGTTTTGATTTAAACCTTCATAACTTAAAAAATACAGCTAAGTAGCACCATAAAACAAAATAATAACATGATAACATAATAATAAACATGTTTTGACAAAAATGTTAAAAAATGGATTTATCTCGTTTTGCAACGAAACTCTTCATATATTATAGGATTCCTTTTCCTTAAATCATGATTTGTAAGTTAAAACGTCCATACGCACAGTTTACAAACAAATTTGTGCGTACGCATGCTTAGTGAATGTGATCCAGTGTTTTGTATCTTTAAATTAAATACATGTAATTGAATAAGAATAACCACTAAAAGTCAAGGGAATTACAAAAGTCATTATTGAGGAAAATGATTAAAGTCGCAATTAAATTGAAATGGAAAACTGTTTGTTTTGGATTATTGTGTTATTTTTTTTTTCAAATGACTTATCTGTGAACTTCATTATTTTTAAAATATTAATGTGCCCTCATAATCTTCAATCAAAAACAAAAATCTCCTCCCCTCATCGAAATGATCTCTCTTTACTTTCCGGTCATATGGGATTTTTTTAACCTTTATTTTTCCAGGAAGGTCCCATTGAGATTAAAGAAATCTCTTCTTCCAGGCAGTCCTGGCCAAGATGGCCTTATTAAAGTTTCACATAAACACATTACACACAAAACAAATTCTAAATCAGCAAAACTACAAAAAGCGTAGTATGTTGCTGTTTTAAATAATTTACATTTATTATTAACATTAATTATAAATTAATTAAAACAGCAACATATATCAATATATCTATATAAATTATATATATATATATATATATATATATATATATATATATATATATATATATATATATATATATATATATATATATATAATTTTTTTGTTCCTGGGCAAAGATTAATCGTGATACAAAAAAGAAAATTTTTGCATAATAAATGTGCATATGCTTTGTGTAATTATTATGTATATTTAAACACACTCACATACTATACATTTCAGAACATTTTTATGTATTTATAATTTTTTTAAATTTATATATAATATAGAATATATATATATATATATACACATGTAAATGTTTCTTAAATTTATACATGAACGTGTGTTGTTTTACTTGGATATAAGTCACCATGGGGAAAATAAGACTTTCGCTACTTCTGTTAATTGGGTCTTCAAATAAAAATAAAAAAGGCCTAAACAGTACTAAAACCGGCTTCAAAATACTTTTATCTTTTGATTTTGGCCTTAAATGGTACCTGATGCTTTAGTGTGATTCGTCCCTTTGGATGTGGGCCTCAGCTGTGTACGCATCATCAGAACGAGACTGTTGCTTACGCATCATCAATTACTGCCTGGAACACAGCCTGATATGATCCCACCTCTCCCTCTCTCCCGGGAGTGTGTACAGTAACGTTAGATGGAGAAAAGAGTAATGAGTGGGAAGTTAAACTGTGTCTGGTGGCTTGATGTGTTAACCACACACACACACACACACACACACACAGAAATAGATAGTCAATCAAACAGTATAGCCAAAGGCTGATGGAGTCTGATGGTTTTAAAGTCATGGCTCATTGGATACCAGCATCACTATGGGAACGCATGGCCACTGGGCTTTGCCCAGTTGGGGTCATATGAAATGGATGTCAGGATAGACTGATAGATGCCGAGGTGGATTTGATGATCTTTTCTGAATGGTCTGGAAGCAGGTACATTTAGTTGAATGAGGTTAAGGAATGGCCTTTTATCAAGGAATGTCAATGTGTGTATTTTAACCCTTCAAGTCCCACAGAGGATTTGAGATAATTAGCACTCATTGTGGTTCATATCTTTATTTTATTTTCTCAAATGTTGCATCACTGTATATTTTAGCATGGCTGGACCGCTGTACAATCTTATAATTAAAGGTGCTTAAAAGATTCAGAGTGATGCCATTGAAGAACTATTTTTGGTTCCTTAAAAAAACATTCTTTAAAGAACCATTTTTTCTTAACCTTTTATAATCTGGAGACCTTTTGTGAACAGGAAGGTTCTTCTTTGGCACTGTGAGCACCTTTTGAGGAGTGAATTGACCACTTAGCTTTCAATACTTATATGACATGTTTTGCTGAACAGTTGTCTTTGTTTTTAGTCCCAGAAGGACCCCAATCTGGTGGAAAAGATCATGAACGATCTGGATTCCAACAGGGATAATGAGGTGGACTTCAATGAGTTTGTTGTGTTGGTGGCCGCGCTGACGGTGGCGTGCAATGACTTCTTTCAGGAACAACAGAAGAAGAAGGCACGGGATGGCAAATAATACTGATACATGAAATACTCCAGTACCTGCATGTGTGATGCTGTATTAAAACATTTGTTAATGATTATGGCCTATTAGAAGCTTTATTGTAATCAATATGATTTGTTGGTTCTTTTCCTTAAGCTCATTTATTATTAAATAAAATTTTTCGATAATTCACAACACAGCATTATTTCTGAAATTAAAAGGATGTATTTTTCACAAACCGGATTAAGCTTTGTTAAATATGCATTTAGGACTGTATTGTTTTGTAAATCTGAATAGATGTTGCTTTGACCTCTGACTCTCTGTGCTTCTCTTTCTCTCACATTAAATCATTACATTTAGATGCTGTGAAAATTATTTTGTTCGCTGAATATGTTTAAAACAGAGTACTTGTGTACTGTATAACAAGTTTATCTGAAAAACAAAAATAAATATTTGAATTTCTGTCATCGTGTGACTTCATTATATTTCATGTTAACTTTGAGTCATTTCCTATCAATTCAGTTGTTTTACTTTGTATCCCATTTTGGGAGAAGATTGGGCAATTTAAACAAACAATGAAACTATAAGATCACCGCAGATAAAACTTCTGGCCGATTCTTCAAATTGGAAATGGTAAGTCAATGCAGTACATTGTGGTAAATATCATTCCTCAATATGCTTACTTTATCACTACCGGTTGCTTACAGAATGTTATCATACCATCAATATTATGATAATATTATTAAAATGTTAATTTGTCACTAACATTTAAAGTTTTGAATAACATTTCTATATTTTTTCTGTCTTTAAGACTAATAGATGGGATAGAGTTAAGACTTTTTACGTTTACAGCAATGACTGGACAAAAGTTTAATTACTGTTTATTTTGCATCAGTACACTACAGTAATTTCTCTGTATATTATACATTATCTATAGAGCATTTACTATCTGTGTCCTCAATATGTGTAATGTGTATTGTCTTTTTAATGACCCAAAACCATACTGTCAGTTTATTGTGTTCTTATTGTTTTTTTATTAAAGGAGACATATCATGAAAATCTGACTTTTTTCAATGTTTAAGTGCTATAATTTGGTCCCCACTATCAATCTAGTTAATGTAAAAAAGATCAACCCAATAACTTAGTTTTAGTAAACCATTCTCTGCAAGCATGTGGAAAAAATAGGTAATTGAAATTGGGTTCCCCTTGTGATGTCAGAATGGGATAATACCGCCCCTTAATCTGCATTATCCAGCCACAGCACTGCCATTTAGTGCAGATATCAACTCATTTGCATTTAAAAGGACACACCCACACCTACAAATTGGTAATTTTAACATGTTATAATAAATGATCTGGTATTTTGAGCTGGAATTTCACATGCACACTCGGGGGACACCAAACTTTTATTTGACATCCTAAAAAAGTCTTGTGAAATGTCCCCTTTATTTATTATATGAATTCTTCTTTATACTCCGATTGAGCACTACCTGTAATTATATTAAAATTATATATTGCATTGCATTGAATTATATAAGTAAAACAAAAATACAAAAAGGACAAAAGGGCTGTCTTACATTGGCTTATGTTTATCCCAATATGATCCATCTGCATTTGTTAATAAACTTTGCAAGACATTAATAACAAAATGTAAATCCTTGTTTTCCAAAAAAGCTTGATAAATGCCAAATTAGATAATCAGACTTTTTTCATGTTTAAGTGCTATAATAGGGTCCCCAGTGCTTCTATCAACCTAGAAAATGTGAAAAAAGATCAACCCAGTAAATTAGTTTTGGTAAACCATTCTCTGCAAGCATGTGAAAAAACAGCTCATTGATATGCGGCTCCCCTTGTGATGTCATAAGGGGATAATACCACCCCTTAATCTGCACTATTCAACCACGGCACGGTGGTATTTAGAGCTAGATCTTCACATATGTATTCTGGGGACACCAAAGTTTTTTTTATATCTTTAAAAAGTCTTGTGAAATATCCCATTTAAAAATATTTATTTTTGAATATATTAATTCATTAAATTATATATTTGTTAAAAAAATGTCTTTCTACCTTCCATCTATTTTTTCAATGTTTGCAAATGCTTCACTTGGAGGAAAGTGTTTCGCGTAATGTTGCTGGTACGAAAAACTTTCTACAGCTACTGTGACACTGGCAAAAATCAGTGGTTACGAAGCTGAGACACTGAAAACTGGGATTCCTGATGCTCATGCGTGGTGTCAGTGGTTCCCAAACTTTTTCAGCGTGCGGCCCCCCTTGTGTATGGTGCATTCCTTCGCGGCCCCCCCAGAAAATTTGTGACAAAAAACTGTTCTAAATCTCAACATTTTAATAAAAAAAAAAACATTAACTTATACAAAAACGTAGTGCTTTTAGTTAGTAGCCTTATTTTTTTAGGTTTAATTACACAGAATTTATGATAAATTAATGTATTTCATAAAATGTCATAAAACTGGGGCCCCCCTTGCGGCCCCCAGTTTGAAAATCACTGTCCTAGACAACCTGAAACAAGTAATTGCATTATATTTATTTATTGAGACATTTAAATTACCTATATTTGATTCAGAGAAAAGTCTAATAGGACACCTAAGTGTTATTTGCAAAGTTATAGAGACATTTATGAAAGTAAATAACAAGTTTGACCTTCAGTAAATATATAGGCTACCTTTTAGTATCTTTAACAAAAGTCGACTCAAATGCTTTAAAAACTCATTAAAAATAATTCAAGGTTCTAAAAATGATGTGATGCCACAAAAAAATTGTTCCCTAAAGAGCTTTGTAGTCTTGACAGAACCATCTTTTCATAATGTATGTATTAAAAAAGTGTTTTTTTTCTGTGTGTCCTTTCTGACTGTGAAGTGACCTCTAATACTTCACGCTTGGTAGAGCTTGTGATGTCAGTGATGGTGTGATGTAAGAGACCCCATTTCCACACCTGTCCATCAAACCGGGTACACGAGCAGAAAAACGGGACGATTAATAACGTAAACTGCCAGAACATTGCTATTTCTGAAATGTCCTTCCTGATGGAGAGCTAAGATGTTTTTATTATTCAAATAAATAATTGCACTTGAGAACACCTTCTCTCTCTGTTTTCATTTTTTTGAGTGTTTAAATCACTGGTGATGATTGAGATGTGATAATTATGTCTTGTCTCATAATGGCCTCTAATTCTGTTTGTCTATTTCTTTTTAGTGAATCATCATTCCCTCTTGTTTCTCACTCTCTTACATTTGTATCATCTTCCATTACACCTGAGCGAAAGGTTGGTCTGAATAAATTGGACTTTAATGCTTTAATGTTGGTGTTTTAGACACTAATTCAGGTTCTCTATTAGGTGCAGAAAACTTGTTCCATCTGTTCATTTTGTAGTGGTTGTAGTGTCTTATGATTAAAAGGTTCGGTTATCAAAATGTACAGATGTAAACTTTAGCCAAAACATTAAACAACAAAATAATTGACTTTCTCAAACCAGAAGCCAAAATCTGTTTTAGTCTTCACGTCATCATGAAATTGCATGTGTATTTTAAGAAAATTATCTGAAGGCAATAATGCACATTGATGAGTCATGCATAACTAAAAACAGATACGTGTGTTGAGCAAGTAAATGGGTATTTTTTATATAGACTTTAATAGTGAGCTGTATTTTCCGGGTTGTTGTTCATCGGGCTGCTATCAGTGAATGAGTTTCGGGAGAGATTGTGGCTGTGAGATTAGGCATGTGCTGCATCTGTCTCCAGGTGCCTACAGAAGAGAGATGCTCGCATCAGCACCAGCCTTTACAAAGAGAAGTCAATCACTGTGAAACTTCGTCTGTTTACAAATGACAACGATAAGAGAAAACTTGATGAAACAAGGACAGAGAGGAGAAATGATTACTTTCTCACTTTTTAATCTAAGCTGCTATTCATCACTGGGCTTTACAGACACAAGGGCCAAACAAGAGGAGGAGAAGTCACGGTGAGGGAAAGAGAGAGACGTGTAAAGACCAAGGGGCAACTTTCCGATCTCTCTGATGAAGCCAATATGGAAGTGACTTAAAGTGCAATTCTTCGACTGGCCGCTTGAGGCTGGCTCCAAAAGGAAGTCAATTCCTATAGACCACCATGTTAAAAATGCCCAACTTTACAGTAGAAAATAACATGTTTACAGTCTGGTACAAAAATAGTTTTTGGTCTGTATAATTTTGCCCTTCATGACAACTGTGAGAGGGATGAATTTTTTTGTAACTCATCCGTTTAAATCATATTAAGCCTTAAACTTCTGAATAATTAAGGGCGTGGCCACTTGAGTGAGGGGTAAACGCCCACTACTGTCACTAAAATCGAGCTAGGCGGGCATGGTTTCAGGAACCAGACACCTCAGATTCACCCATGTTCCTCCTCTTAACCCATATTCAGTTTTCCGCGAGTGATTCACGGTGACGCACGGCCAAGATGGCGACGGCAGGCAACGCCTACTTTAAGCTTCAAAAACGATCTTCACAAACCAATGGGTGACGTCATGGACACTACGTCCATATTTTTTTACAGTCTATGATAAAGACACAAAAAGGTAGTAAGATGTCTTGCTGCCTTAATAGACAGCTGGCTTTAATAGCAGCATTGTAACCAATGTTGGGTAAAGTTACTTTTAAAAGTAATGCATTACAACAATAAAAAAATGATTCATTGAATTTAATCAATTTTTTTAAGGTAAGTGGTTGCAATCAATTTATTTAAGCTACATTTAAACAAAAAGATTAGTAAAGTAAAATAAAATATAAAACTTTTGTTTAAATGTAGTTTAAATAAATTGATTGCAACCACTTACCCCAAAAAATTTATTAAATTCAATGAATCATTTTTTTTTCAGTGAATATTAAAGGATTAGTCAATTTTCTTAAAAAAAAAAAAAACGAGGTAATTTACTCACCACCATGTCATCCAAAATGTTAATGTCTTTCTTTGTTCAGTCGAGAAGAAATTACGTTTTTTGAGGAAAACATTCCAGGATTTTTCTCATTTTTATGGACTTTAATGGACCCCAACACTTAACAGATTTAATGCAGTTTAAAATTGTCTTATCTAGCGAAACGATTGTCATTTTTGGTAAGAAAAATAAATAACCACAACTTCTTGTCTTCCTTCGGATGTGTGACGCACCAGCGCGACCTCACGTTATTGTGTAATGATGTGGAAAGGTCACGTGTTACATATATGAAACCCACATTTGCGGACCATTTTAAACAGTAAACTGACACAAAGACATTAATTAGTATCATTCCACATACAACAACATCGGGACGGTCCTCTTTCTCCACACTTGTAAACACTGGTGCGTCTAGATAGACAAAAGTTGTGGTTTAAAAGTGCATATTTTTATTTTTATTGCCAAAAATGAAAATATTTTGCTAGATAAGACCCTTATGCCTCGTTTGGGATCGTTTATAGTCCTTTGAAACTGCAATTTTAAACTGCATTAAAAATGTTAAGTGTTGAGGCCAATTAAATGAGAAAAATCGTGGAATGTTTTCCTCAAAAAACACAATTTCTTCTCGACTGCACAAAGAAAGACATCAACATTTTGGATGACATGGTGGTGAGTAAATATCTGGATTTTTTTTAAGAAAATGGACTAATCCTTTAAGTTACTCCACAAAAAAGTAACTAATTGCGTTACTTTCATGGAAGGTAATACTTACGTTACTTTTAAGTTACTTTTGCGTTACTTTTTCTTACTTAGCTGAGGCTTGATCTCTTTCAGGCTTATGACTTCTGCATTCAGAAACTGCATTTTCCATCTCAAAAATGTCAAACGGTTCCTGCGCGTAGTTACGTATGTACACACGCTGCATAATTTTACATGACTACGTTCAGTTTAATTCAGTACATTATAATTTTTTTTAAATCAAATTAATTAAACTGAAAAGTAACTTGCATTACCTTTTCAAAAAGGTTACTAATGCGTTACTTTACTCGTTACTTCAGAAAAGTAATATTATTACGTAATGCACGTTACTTGTAATGCGTTACCGCAACACTGATTGTAACTAGCTTTAAGAAGTTTTAAAATACCAAAATATTTTCTGGTTTATTTTCTGGCACACTTAATATGCTGCCTGTGTGAGTACTATGTAACTTAGGAAAGAGTGTATGTGTGTTTACACCCTATTAAAAACTCAACTCAAAAATCCATTTTCTGTATGTTCCTGTGGGATAATCACAATCAGGGCCCCTCATTCAGCCTTATCTATAAGTCTTTAGCTGGTTCTTATCTCCCCTCGCACACTCCACCTCCTCTCCTCCGCCAGCCGTTGCGTCACTCCGTTCATGTGCCGGCTCTTCATTAGAAGTGAGTGATATGTCGGAGATCTGGGCGGTGTCATCCATCTTGTACACGCCCATCCCTCCAGACATCTCTAATCTGTTTTAGACCTGAGTTACATCTTAGCACACTATATAAAGAGAAACGCAGTCCCCGGTCACTGTCGAGTGTCCGTACACACACCACGCTGCACAGATGGGTCGTTACGCTGTGAGAGAAATAGACTGTGTGTTATTTATAGCAGAAAATAATGAGGATTATTCACTTACTTGATATTTAAAAAACAGACGTGGCCCAGTTGTTGCTAGACAGTGTTAAAGAAGAAAGGTCAGAGAGTATTTTAAGATTGAAAGAACAACGTCATACCTTTAACAGAACTCAACTGATTCACAGTGAAAAGGTTAATCGCAACACCACATTTTGAATTAGTTATAATGTGTATGACAGTATATGCAGATGTTACGCTCTTGTTTAAAATAAATGTGTATTAAAGCGTTCACACCAAATGCGAATGAAGTAAGTTAATCATGCTATTCGCGCGTACTTGGACTCAGACACGAACGGCTCAATTTGCCTGCTTTAGCTAGCTTGTAGTCTCAAAATGTATATATTTTGAGCAAAGAGCGTTTTTTACAACTTAACAGATGTCTGGCTTCCTTACTCACTTTTTTCAAAAAGATCCTTTTTATTCCTGTTTCTATAAATGTACGAAGATGTATCATACAGCTATGATGATTTTGTCCTCCATTGTTGTTTCGTATTTCTGCCTCCGCTCTCTACATTGTAATCACATCACAACTAGAGCACACTCCTGATCGGTTAACGCAGCGCGGATATCCACCAAAGTTCCGATTTTTCAACACGTGCATTGACTTAACATTATCATTCGTGTGTGGTGTGAACGGAAGTCCTAGTCCACACCTACACGTTTTTTTTTTTCATAAATGAGTTGTTCCCTTCGTTATAAAAGTAATTGTCCACATGAACGCACAAAAAAACGGTATAAAGCGCTGTCAAGAGCATGCCAAACCAACAGGTGGCGATATATCCCCAACCGTAAAGCCATGTTGGCCAATCAGAAGCCAGTCTCGCCTACGCACAAACAGCAACAGCCCTGTCCCAAATGGCGGACTTCATGTGGACTTTCGGTCTCATGGCCTTAAATTTTGTGCGCTCGCTTAGTCTACGAGTCCCTACGAGGTGTTCCATCTGTCATTTTTACTCTTCGAAGTGTGCTCATCAGTGCCCCCTTTGCGCCCTTGATGAGGTCTTTGGCAAAGCCCGCACTGCAGCAGGCTTAGTGCACTTTACCAACCCAGAAGTCCTTGCGAAAGAGCAATAAGATCCAGAGTCCTGCAACGGGACGGGTACTATTGGGTACCCTTGAATACCCGCATAAAAGTGTCTAAAACGGGTGGATTTTGACATTACTAAAATTCACGGGCAGGAATGCGGGCGATAATTAACTCCGTGCGTGCGGGCAGTAGCGCAAATTAAAATATGTGCAATATTTGTATGTCTAAATTACCATTATACACGCAACATATGACATTTGACCCATCACATCACCACCACTGCGACAGTGCGACCTTTGTTGATGTTCTTGTAGCCTAGTAGGAGTGAGCTTTGCTGGAGTTGAATAAAGTTTTGCCGTTGATAGCCGGAAGCAAGCTAGGAGCGTCTTCTCTTAGAAAGCATTTTCGAGACTTGTAGGAGCACAGGAGGGGACAGAAGGGAGAAGTTCACACTAATGGGCAACTTCTCTTTCTATTTCCAGCTTGAGTCTGTCCCAAAATACAACTCATAATGTTGCATCGTGCTCCCTCGTGGACTTGCGTCAAGGGCTGCATTACATGATGTCATCAAAGTGTGGACTCTGAGGAAATCCATAAGTCCGGAGTGTGCCAATTGGGACCAACGTCACAAGCCAAAATCTCAGGTTTCACTGGCTACATGACAATGCTGCGACCGGAGTTTCTGAAAATCTAAAAAGCAGAAGTTTTTATAAAAGTTCGGTTTCAGTCATGGCCAAACCACATAGAAAAAGTTATCGTTTTAAAAATGCCTGTGTACAGGGACTAAGTGATGCAATAGAAGAACCATTTCTGGTTCCCTAGAGAACCAAAACAGTCAAGGGTTCTCCAAGAAACTATTTCTTGCTTTTATCTGCTGCACTCCTAAAAGTAAAGGTGCTTGACGATGCCACAGAAGAACCATTTTTGGCTATGTATGGTTCCATAAAGAGCCTTTAAAGAACAGCTGAAGAACCCCTCTGAATGTTTTTTTTTTTGGGGGGGGGGCAAAATGGTTCTCCGGTGGCATCTCTGTGCAGGATGTTTTGTAGCATATTTATTTTTGAGAGTATGCAAGGAACCAGACGCTGAATTTGAGCTAAGATCTTATGATTTAGCGTTAAATCAGATCTTATGATTTAAATTTGTGCTGATACTGACAACTACTAACTTTTTCCCTAAATACTAAGGCTGCAGTTTAGGGATAATTGATGACTTTTAAATCTCCTCTAACAGAAAACCTGTCAAAGCGACGTGAGGATGATGAATGTGACGAAGAGCATGACGTTCGTCTCTGTGGGGTTTGCCCTCCAGTGGCATGAGATGAAAGCTCTTATCAGCGCCAACAACGTCACATTGCCTTGAGTTAGTACCAGTGTCTTTCACACCTTTATAGACTTTCACAGCAGGTGCATTACAGAATATGTGAGAGAGTTTTTCATGGAGAAGATAAACACCTGAGAAAGGCTTTGGATTGTTTAGGAAACATGTTTGACTCTGTGTCCATGGGTTAAGCTCAGAATCCCATTCAATGGCTGTAACCGGACGTCATATCACGATCCTCAGACACACACACAGGGGTAATGTGTTGCTAAATCAACACAAAAGCTCAAGAGTTTTATACTGCAGTGAATTTTGCAAGGATTTCAATGTGAACCCAATATTTGGCATAAGATCCCAGCAAACAATAGCCGCCATTTTACCATCTAGGTTAACTCGATATAGTCTGGCCATGAGTAACCCACTTCTACCAAATTAAACTTGAATTTGGTTAAAATTGCTTTTTGTAAGAAGTCAGCCTGATCTCACAAGAAATCGTACATAATTTAGGCTAATTGGTATAAATTCATACAAAGTTAATCGTGCAAAGTACGATTTTCATGGGAAAAAAAACAACAAAACCGAACCCCTAACCCCGCCGCACCTAACCCTAACCTTACAGGGGTCAAGGCAATTGTACCAAAACTTTCGAATGTGGTGATATGAATTAATACAAATTAGCCAACTCGTTAAATATGTGATTATAGGGTGGTTGGTTTATTTATTTTTCATTTCAATTATGTTTAGGCTATGGTTAGACGTTTTCACTGACTGCCAAAATTTGCATTGTTTTAACCTAGACATCTGGGCTGTGTTTGGACAGCTATTAGATGTCTTTTAAACACAAAATTGCTTCCTGGGATTCTTCCACGAACAAATCTTGTCTATGCCATTTACAATATTTTAATAACTCTATTCTTTGTCAACAATTGCCTCATTTGTGTCTGTCTGTATTCATCCTGAGCAATTCCTGAGCTGGAGTTTAGGCACAAAACTTTATTCCCCTGGTGACTCGATGCAGCTTACCACACCGATAAGACTACACAATAAATGTTGCTTCATTCATCGGGCAAGATTAGGATCTGTGTGTTGCTCTGTGCTTGTGTGTGTTTAGATATACGTGAAGGTGCAGATACGAACAGCAAACAAGGATAAAAACAGCAAAATGCACATGACCAAGACTGATAACCACAAATACTGCAGAAAACAAACCTTGTGTCCTGTAAAAACCTGCAGCAGTGAATTTATTAGACTCATCAGGAACATACTGAAAAAAGAAACAAAATTACACATAAATAGTCGGACAAATCGCACAAAATTGAAACTGAATTAACGTGGGTACCTGGTCGTCTCTGATATGGGAACCCAACAAGCAATTTTGCGTTTAAAAGACATTTAATAGCAGTCCAAACACTGCCTGGCCATCTAGGCTAACACAATGCAAAATTTGGGCTGTCAGTGAAAATTTAATAGAAGTCTAATATCGTAGCCCAAAGGTAGATGAAATAGACAACCAGTCTCACGGCAACTCGTGACAACAAAATATTTGATTAATTTATTCGTGTTCAGGACACAATTTTCTACTTTTTTTGTGCCAGTAAGCGCAAATGTTTTTTTTTCTGTGTCACTCAGCACAAATTTCAAAGTTTTTTGTGTGGGTGGCACTACTTTCTTTTCCGTGTCATTTTATGTATTGTTTTCTTGCTTTCTATTGTTTTTTCCCCAAAAAATGTACCGTTGTCACTTGGGGTAAGAATGACTTTCTGATACATTTCAGACATCTTAACCCAAACCCCAACTCTAACCCCAAGCGAAAATAGTTTTAAAATTGGAAGAAAAACATGTAAGAAACCAATACATAAAATTACATCCTAACCCAAACCCCAAATCTAACCACAACCCCAAGCGACAAAGATTTAAAAATAGGAAAAAACTATGAGAAAACAATACATAAAATGACACGTAAAAGAAAGTCATGGCACAGACATGAAAAACTACTTATAGAAATTTCTGCTGAGTGACACGAAACAGACATTCGATCTAAATGGCACGAAGAAAAACGGAAACTTGTGTTCTGAACATGAATAAATTAATCAAATATTTCGTGACTATAACACAACTTGGCATGAGATTGGGTAGCAACCTAATAAATTAAACCATACACCTTGTAATCACTGTTGACTTTGCTTACATGATGAAATATCACATCTCTTACAAGTTACTTTGGTAAAAGACATTCAAATTTATTTTGTCTTGAAGTGGTTAATAATAGCCAGACTATATCGGATCTATAGTTAACCTAGACGGTGAAATGACGGCTACTGCTTGAGGAAAATGTATAGGTCAGTCGTGCAAAGAAAAATGACCAGATGCAAGTTTAACCCCAAAATAAAATTATTTTATAAAATAAAGCTAATTTCTAGGACCACTAAAGCTAAGTTCACTCAAAAATGAATTACTCACCCTCATGCTGTTATAAACCTGTATTAATTTCTTTGTTCTGTTGAACACAAATGAAGATATTTGTAATGAAGCAGGAAACCATTGACTTTCGTAGTAGAAAAAATATTACTATGGAAGTCAATGGTGCTCAGAAATGGTTTGGTTACTCAAAATATCTTCCTTTGTGTCCAAAAGAACAAAGAAATTAATGCAATTTTTGAACAGACTGATCTCATGGAAAGTTGTGTTATAGTCACCCAAAATTTTATTTGTATCCATTACAGGAAATTCAGCTTTTTCTTGTGCCTTAAGCATGAATGTCTTTTTCGTAACACTCTGTCTTTTTCGTGTCTGTTACACGACATACTTTTCGTTTCATTTTATGTATTGTTTTCTCATAGTTTTTTCCTATTTTCTTACCATTGTCACTTGGGGGTTGGGCTTAGAATCACTTTCTGTTACATTTTTAGACATCCTAACCCAAACCCCAACTCTAACCACAACTCCTGGAGAGAATAGTTTTAAAAGCGAAAAAAAAAATGTTGAAACCAACACATAAAAGTACATCCTAACCCAAACCCCAAATCTAACCCCAACCCCAAGCGGCAATGAGAACCCTGGACAACCCACGGGTCAAATTTGGCCAATGTTAATTGCTGCTATTAAAATGGTTCTTGGGTTCTCCAGGGTTAAAAATAGGGGGGGGGGAAGAGAAAACAATACATAAAATGACACAAAAAAGTGCCACGGACACAAGAAACTGTTTATAAAAATTTAATTTAAAAATAATAAAATTTCGGCTGACTATAACACGACTTTCTGTGAGATCCTGTTGGTTTTGAACAACATAAGAGTGCGTAAATGATGACAGAATTTTTATTTTTCTGTGAACTATCACTTTAATATTTTTGCAGTTTTATTACAAAGTTCTTAAAAGTTAAATGCAGCACAACAAATAAAATCATTTTGTACAAAGGCTCCACAACATGGTGTCCGGCGACTTCTCATACGAGGGGCCTGAATTCAAAATATGTGTTCGTTGCGTCATGTGAACTATGTGCATCATGCGTCTTATCAAAATACGAGCCTGCTGCACATGCGTCGAAAGGATTTATGATAAAAGATACACTCACATTAACAAAATAATCACAAAACACTAACTTAAAACTAAACTCTGATTATAGATGAGATAAAGTGGGTATTTGGCAAACGCGGGCGTCACTTTTATCAGAAACCCTTTAGACGCATATGCAGCAGGCACTTATTTTGACAAGATGCATGATACACATGGTTCACGATGAGCCACACACATGACGGCTAAATACATGTTGTGACAAGCTTCGCATCGTTTGCTCTCGAAAAAAAAGTCACCGGATCCCATTGCTCTACAATATCTACAATAGCATTTTTGAAGATTTTTTTTCCAAAAGGTGCCTAAATATGGAATGACATGTAGATATTACATTACAATTATGTATACATATGACCAGACAGAAATTTTCCTTTACCAGGTGTAAATATCTCCATTCACATGCAAATAAAGTTTAAATAAACATTTGGGGGATTTATTTCAGTATAAGTTCCAGGTATGCACTTGAATCTAAGCCCTCAATTATAGACTGCGAGCCAAATCTTTTCTCCTTTACTTCCATTTTAATAAACCTGAGACCTTGTAAAACAGCCTTATTTTCAACAGCAGCAGTACATGAAGAACAAAGACTTCTGATTGCTTCGTTTCAATCCATCATCTCAGTCTTCTGAATCCATTATGCAGACCTGCTACCAACAATATCTTTACAGAAGCTATGATTGCGCTGTATACGTGACATCATTAACCTTCATCATAGCGTCACAGTGTTAGCATTAGCATGAATTGTTCCGGCCTGATAAACAGGATACAGGTCATTAGCCTAATCACACACACAAATAAGTCCAGCTTTTCATCTCCAGCTCGTTCTCATCTTTGTACCGCTCCTTCACGTGTCTCTGTTTTGTGGCAGTACTCGGCGTAAGGGTCTCCCCGTCATCAATGAGACTTGTGCCGCATTTCAAAATTGCTCCTTTAAAATTGACTCTTCTTTGAAACTAAGTCTTTCATAAGACATATCTAGGGCCAAAACAAGCTGAAACGATGTTTTGCTACATGCAAGTATTGTTATATGAGAGGACCCTTTGATCTCAGGGCCTAGAGTTTTTCAGAAATATAGTTAAAGGAATAGGTCATGCAAATATAAGAAATCTCTCATTATGCCATCCCAGTTGTATATGTCTTCCTTTCTTCAATTTCTTTCACCAACGTGTCTTTTGGTTTAAAAGACAGTATATGGAGTCATTTTGGTTACATTAATGATGGATGTTTGTGCTTTCTGGAGCTTCTCCACTTTGATCTTTATATAAAAATAAACTGAAGAAATAAAGTCTGGCACAAGGGAGAATTTTTATGTTCGGGGTGAACCTTTCCTTCACAGAAGCAAGTCAAATGTAGTGATTTTTGGTTCTCCAAAGAACCTTTGAGTCAATGGTTCATATAAAAAAACCTAGAAAAATAACAACCCAGTAAATTTCTTTTTATAAACCATTCTCTGTGAAAAATTAGGTCATTCAGATTTCGCCTGTTTTGTGAATTTCAAAAATACGCCCCTTAATCTGCACTATCCAACTACTGCACTGCCATTTAGTGCAGAGAGAAAAAGGGGAGAGAGAAAAAATAATTGACAGCAAAGTTGAGTTTTAATTTCAACAAACCACCATCATTGCAATCAGTGTTTGCATTACATCAGCTCATTTGCATTGTAAGGTAATAAAAATACTCTATTTACTAGGGATGCACCGAAATGAAAATTCTTGTCCGAAACCGAAAACCGAAAAAAAAGAGGTGATAGAAAATTTTCGGTGGCCGAATATTCGGTGCATCCCTACTATTTACCTAGGCATAGATAAATACTAGCTCTGAACAAAGTAATGAAATATTGTAAGCCTAGAACGTGTTTGTTTCCTAATTTTTAAGTAAACCTTGTGCGCACAAAAGACTGCTGGAAAACAGGCCAATTTCAACATAACACCAACTGTGACGTCACTGTCGAGATGTACGCCCCAACATTAAATTACACATTTAATTAATTGAAAAGTTGTTAGAATGCTTAAAACAAAGTCATGACTGCTATTTAATGCTAATTAATGCTATATGCTAGCATTTAGGCTAAAGTTCTACTATTGACTTTGCATTTACGTTTTGCAGGTCCATGCCGAAAAAATACAAACTTACCACTCAGGAACTTCCATTAACAATCTCCAAACAATAAGTTGTCCTCAAAATCTGTATTTTCGTCTGATACAGGCTCAAACATAAGGCCTAATGTGAGCTACTGGCATGAGCCTCAGAGCAGAGCAATCAGAGCAGAGCTCAACTTTATTATTCATGACCCTTCCAAATAGGGCAAAATGTACGCCTTGTAGTACGCCATGTAAAACTATCCTATGACTCATTGTCAATTTCTCTCTGTCTTTATCTCATGCACAGGCCCACGTGGGACAGAGGTGGTGTAATTTCCAGCAATAGCTGATTTCTCCGTGATGTGCGCAGTAGGTGACAAACACAGCTGTTCTTATCCTGTATGCCTCCTGCGGGGAGTCTCGGTTCATTATCAATTATCTTGCTAAACTCTCTCTGGAGCGTGTGGTTCCGACCGGGATAATGTGAGCTCCAACCTTTAATCAAGCGTGAGGTGACCCATCTCATCAAAAACCTGTGGTGAGACACGTAGTTAACACGTACGTACGCATGCACTTCATTCATAAGACATTCCATACAAATGCATAACACAACGTATAGTAAAAATGACAGCTATGTTTTGGGTGTGAAATTCAGTGTTTAAACATTTAGGAAATTAATTTTAAATGGAATTGTAATGATGCAGATTATCTTTTTTCAAAGCAATCTCATGGCAGTTCGTAGGTGTCTAATTCGTATTAATAATAGGTAGTCTTTGTACAATTCGATTTAGCCCCTAATGTTGGGGCACCATGATCTCACTAAAAGTCGTGTTATAGTCACAAAAATTTTTATTAATTTATTTGTGTCCATTGCAGAAAATTCCGCTTTTTTCGTGCCTCGAGCACAAATGCCTTTTTCGTGTCACTCGCACAAATTTCTTTTTGTGTCATTTCATGTATTGTTTTTGATTTTTTCCTATTTTAAAATCATTGCCGCTTGGGGTTGGATTTGGGTTAGATTTGGGGTTTGGGTTAGGATGTACTTTCATGTATTGGTTTCTACATGTTTTTCTTCCGCTTTCAAAACTATTCTCACCTGAAGTTGGGGTTAGAGTTGGGGTTTGGGTTAGGAACTCTAAACATTTAACAGAAAGTGATTCTAACCCCAACCCCAAGCGACAATAGTAAGAAAATAGGAAAAAACTATGAGAAAACTATATAAAATGGCACAAAAAAGAAAGTCGTGCCACAGACACGAAAAACTATTCATAGAAATTTGTGACATAAAAAGACATTCATGCCCAAGACACGAGAAAAATTTAATTTTGTGCCATGGTCACAAATAAATTAATCTTATTTTTCGTGATTATAACACGACATTCTGTGAGAACATTGTCTTTGTTGGGGTTAGGGGTAGGGTTTCATTTTGTTATTTTTTTCTAATAGTTGTATGTTTTTGTACAATTCACCTTATACAAATTTATATGAATTAGCCAACTCATATAAATTTCTGTAATTTTAATTAATTTCCAGCAGGAGTGTGTGTATGTTTTATTGATTGTTGAATGGGAGTGGCGCAGCGTAATGTAGTGGAGTTCAGGTATTTAAAGGGACACTACACTTTTTTTGAAAATGTGCTCATTTTCCAGCTCCCCTAGAGTTAAACATTTAAGTTTTACCATTTTGGAATCCATTCAGCTGATCTCCGGGTCTGTCGCTACCACTTTTAGCATAGCTTAGCATAATCCATTGAATCTGATTAGACCATTAGCATCGCGATAAAAAATAACCAAAGAGTTTCGATATTGTTCCTATATAAAACTTGACTCTTCTGTAGTTACATTGTGTATTAAGACTGACGAAAAATTAAAAGCTGTGATTTCTAGGCAGACATGGCTAGGAACTATACTCTCATTCTGCCGTAATAATCAAGGAATTTGCTGCAGTAACATGGCTGCAGCAGGCGTAGTGATATTACGCACTGCCCGAAAATAGTCCCCTTGGTTACTTACAATAGTAGGGGACTATTTTCGGGCAGTTTTAAATAGGAAAAATATCAAAATTCTTTGGTTGTTTTTTAACGCGATGCTAATGGTCTAATCAGATTCAATGGATTGTGCTAAGCTATGCTAAAAGTGCTAGCGCCAAACCCGGAGATCAACTGAATGGATTCCAAAACGATAAAAATCAAATGTTTAACTCTAGGGGGGCTGAAAAATGTGCATATTTTCAAAAAAAGTGGAATGTCCCTTTAAGGGAGGTGGGAGGTACAGGCCTGTCCGAACTAGGATAAGAGGATAAGACAAAGATAACGTGAATCATTAGTTATAAATAATAATCATAATTGTCAGCCACAGACTTGAATTCAAAGTAAAAATGTAAAGCTGAGTGCCTAATACCTCCTTTCTTCTATAGAAAAGACATAATCACACATCTGAAAGGGACAATTACTGTACCGTATCAGCTGATGTCTTGGTGGTTTAAATGTTTATGATTTTTCAAATGTGGTAATTTGATTGCTTTTTGTTTGTTGTTTGGTTGCTTTTGATGAGCAAAGAAACAAGAGGAAGGCAATAGCTGTAAATATCTGAAGTGATTTGATATTTTACCCTGTCATCGTAAATCAGTGTTGATGTTCTCAAGCAATCATTGCTTTCTGACACATGATGAATGTTGACATTGTGTACGAAAAATTACATAGAGTGAGATAATTGGATGACATTTTTTTAGACGTGCTTCCGTTTTTAATCCCAAAGGAAAATTGTATAGCTCTGTGGTATAGCTCAGGAGATTTGATGGAGCTCTCAGGTTTGTGTCATTTAAGTATCAACTTAGTCTGAGATGTTTGGAATGAAACAGAAGATTCGCAGCTGTAAAGTTAAAGTAGATTTTATAAGTAAAATAATCTGGATTGGGGTAAATTTGCAAAGAAATTATAAATTCATATTGAAATCCTCAATAATATTGAATTTTGACTGTCTAAGCTCAGTTTCTGACACGAGATGTCTACTAAAACTCTAATAGACACATTTGTGTGAATTTTCTCAGGAGAAATATCTGAAGCGCAAGAGATTTAAATTAAAGGTCTTATTTTAAGTTTCCGTTTAATCTTATTGATGTCTATGAGAATAAGTGAGATATAAAAGAGATCTTATCTTTGGAATGATACCACCATCTCTGCACAAACAATAATCAATCTAAATCCACATGTATGTGTTTATATATTTACATTTCTTTATAAAGTAAGACACAAAGTATTTTGTGAGCTTCATCATATTTTGCTGCATCTTACAAAACGGGCGGATATTTTTAATGTTGGTGTCATGTTTGACGGTGTCATCTATCAAAAGGAAAATTGTAACCAGAATTCAATTTGCTCATGTTAACTGATTTTATTACAAAACTTCTTAAATACAGATAAATAAATAGACAGTTACATTTTTTCATACATACTGTATTTTAATACTTGTGCGGTACCTCTTAGATTGTACTGTAAGTGTCCAATAAAACCAGTAAAACGGCTAATGTGCACCAACACAAGTATATATTTTATTTAACGTCAGTCACAGATTTTACACGTTTATGATATTAAAAAGAACAGAGGGGTGAAATTAAAAGATGAGCCAAAAATAAATAACTTTGTATGGAAAATATACAATAAGGGCCCGAAGGCTCTTAAATATCAAAGTCAAGTTGGTTTGGCACTCCTCACCCCCTAACATAAGAAGGGAAGAGAAAGAGAAACAGAAGGGTCTTATGCTCTTAAACAAACATCTTCAACACTGTTGCCCTTCATTTTCTGAAGTTCTTGGTGTCCCAGTAGCCGATATTGGAAACTGACTCGATTTACAAACTTTCCACTCGACACCATCCTGACCACGGTGTTGTCACATCCAACCTTCAGTTGAGCTGAAGAGAAGAAAACATGGAATAGTTTAATAATTATGATTTTAAAAAAAGAAAAAAACCAATGAAATAAACAATAAGAGAGGGATTTCGTACCTGGTCCATTAAATGAGTAGCAAATATCTGCCATGGGAAACATCTTAGATGTGTCCATACCATTTCCACCCAGAAGTTCAACAAAGTCTCCAGAATTTGCGCAGCCGAGGATAGATCTCTGCGGGGAAAACATTTATCATCATTTTATGCAAAATGGGTTTATGAACACAGAAAACAGAGAACACAGAAATAGGTAAATGCTTAATTCTGATTGGTTGGCATCACCAAAATACACTTCCAGACCATTCCTAGACTCGTGCTCACCTTCAGATCATTGTGCTGGCCGAGACTGAGTTCTCCGATCTGGATCTCCGCTGGATAGATTATAGAGAAACTGCAATTCCTGTGCTGCTGAGGAACTACCATAGTAAAACTGCCTTCTGGGGTCTGAGAGACAACATTACAGGCTAGAGAGAGAGAAAGCGAGACAGATAGTTGTTGATCTATATGGGACTTGACCTATTCGGCAGACATTATTGTACATTATCTGTATGTGATCGGCTAAGAGTTTAAATGTTTATGATCTTGGCGATATTAGCAACAGTGGTCACATGAATTGCAACAGTTTCCTTCCAAACACTTTTGATGCTGCATTTTTTTGATTTTATATGTTTCTATTCGTATGTCAGCTTAAAACATTGTTTTTGTATTTTTGTTGCATCACGCGTTTACTTACGGAACGGATTGATGAGTTTGCGGAACGTTATTGTAAAGCCGCTTCCTGATTGGTGGAGCCTGAAGAAGAGCATAGCGACATTCTGAGAGGACCGTACGATTGGCCGAGCCGCTCCAGTGTCGCAGTAATCCGAGTAACGCTCGTACAGAGGAAGAGGATGATCCTGCGAGCTTGGAAACTTTTCACCCTTCATCACCCAGCCATCAAATACCTTAAAGTCAAACACAAGATCTCGAATCAATGCAAGTCCACTGAAAAAGTTATCTACATCAGTTCAGCTAAAGTGATTGTTTCACATGACTGAAATGGTACACTGCAAAAAATGATTTTCAAGAAAAAAATTCTTAGTATTTTTGTCTTGTTTTCAGTAAAAATTTCTAAAAATTATTCAGTTAAGATGCTTTTTCTTGATGAGCAAAACGACCCAAGAAAATAAGTTTCGTTTTTTTGGCCAAAAATATCACATTTAAGTGATTTTGTGCATAAAACAAGCAAAAAAAATCTCCCAATGGGGTAAGCAAATATCTTGAACATTTTTCTTAAACACTAAATTCAAGAAGAAATCAAGAAAAATTTGCTTACCCCATCTTTTGCTTGTTTTATGCACAAATTTTATATTTTTGTCAAAAAATTAGACTTACTTTCTCGGGTCGTTTTACTTATCAAGAAAAAGCATCTTAATTTAAGAATGTTTATATATTTTTACTGAAATAATAAGAATTTTTTTCTTGAAAATAATTTTTTGCCGTGTACTCTGATTTAAACTGTGTACACCATAATGTCTAAATTTATCTCTACTCATCTGAGTTGGTTATTGTAATTCCCTTGAGGTAAACGCTGCTCGAATTCAGTTTCAGTTCACTTGAGCTCATTCCAGTTTTGTTTCGTCGCTAATGAGTTAAATTTAATTTCCACTCATATCTTTCTGTTTCATTGAACAGGAATTAATTCGAGTTCAGTTGATTAACATCAATAATATCTGATTTGTCAGTCCAGTTCATTTACATTTGACTGCAAAAATTACTTTCTTGCTTAGTATTTTTGTCTTGTTTTCAGTAAAAATATCTTAAAATTCTTAAATTGAGATGTATTTTCTTGATGAGCAAAACGACCCAAGAAAATCAGCCTAGTTTTTAGACCAAAAATATCAAATTTAAGTGATTTTGTGCATAAAACAAGCAAAATAAATCTGCCAATGGGGTTAGCAAAAAATCTTGAAAATTTTTCTTAAACACTTAATTCATGAAAAATTCAAGAAAACTTTGCCTACCCCATTGGCATTTATTTTATTTATTTTTTTGCTTGTTTTATGCACAAAATCACTTAAATTTGATATATTTTTGGTCTAAAAACTAGGCTTATTTTCTTGGTCGTTTTGCTCATGAAGAAAATACATCTTAATTCAAGAATTTTTAGATATTTTTACTGAAAACAAGACAAAAATACTAAGATTTTTTTTCTTAAAAATCATTTTTTGCAGTGTAAACTAAACTTATTTTCTTAGTTCATTTTTCTCATCAAGAAAAAGCATCTTAACCCTTTAACTGGCGCAGCCCTTTTTGAGTGGGGGGTTGGTGAAAAGGTGATATACACCTTTAAATTAATATAACTCTGGCTTTTTTTGGGGTCTAGAACCCTAATTTTGGTTTTAACTTTGGTAATTTTTGGTTTTAAAGAAGACACTTCAACGTTTTTTAGGTAAGTGTCTGGAGGTGAAAATATATATTTTTTTAAAGCAGTTTACATTTATTTGTAATAAATAAAAATGCAATATTGTATATTTTTTAATACATAAAATTGTCAAAAAACTGAGGTTTGTGCTGGTTTGCTTTTGAAGTTTGCTGCATACTTGTGTCACAAATGAATAAATTACAGTTACTCTAAAACTACATTCTTAGACCTTTCCAACAATATATAGTTTGTCGCGAAAGATTAACATTTACATAGAAAATATTGAAATAAACATAAGTGTCCCGCTCACGGGACAGTGCCAATTAACGGGTGAATTTTTAGATATTTCTATTGAAACAAAACAAAAATACAAAGTAAGAAAGTGTTTTTTTTTTTTTTTTTGCAGTGCACAGATACACAGACATAAATCTGCTTGTGCTCAAAATAGTAAATCTGTAATGACTTTAGTTCTGTGTCATAGTTTTGTTTCGCTTCATTTGTGTAATTCGTGTAATCCATGTAGCATGCTTTTTGTAGTGTTTGTTTTAAACGTAAAATGACATCATAGACTTAATCTGGTTTTGTGTACAGTACACACTTATATGTGATCCTAAACCACAAAACCAGTAATAGGGGTCAATGTTTTCAGATGTATACATCATCTAAATGATGAATAAATAAGCTTCGCACTGATGTACAGTTTGTTGGGATAGGACAATATTTGGGATACAACTATTTGAAAACCTGGAATCTGAGGGTGCAAACAAATTTAAAAAAATTGAAAAACGCCTTTAAAGTTGTCCAAATGAAGTCCATATTCTTAATGATAAATATTGATATGTCTATGATAGAAAATTTACAAAGAATTTTCATGGAACATGATTTTTACTTAATATCTTAATGATTTTTTTCATTAAAAAATGAAATATATTGTTGGCTTTTGCTACAAATATATCCTTGTGACTTAAAACGTTTTGTGGTTTTGTGGTCCAGGGTTACATATAGCCTACAGGCAATCATTGCAGTCATGGTATAGACATACAAAGGACTCCTGTGCACTATAAATTATATGCTTTAGTTATGTGTGTGATCATTCACCTTTATAAAATCGCCTCCTCTGCAGTCGATGTTGACAGAATCATACTCAATACTGATGATGTCGTTAGGTTCCCCGATGAAGAACACAGCGCAGTTTAACTGTGGTCGCTCTGCTGTAAATGTAAACTGCCCTTCTATAGCCACCATATCCAGACATCTGAGAGACAAGATACAGCAAAGGATGGATTTTAGGGAAAAAAGTGCCTTTGAAAATAAATATACACAATTTATCAGCACATAGCTCATTGTATCAGTTAAACAGTAAAATTATAGCCTATATATATTGAAACAATTATGGAAATAACATCAGTTGTAGTCAGGTCAATTGAATTTATTTTCCATGACGTCTGTGAGGTTTTGGCAAATGAAATCCCACAGGGTTGTTTGGGATTAATGAGCTGGTTCTGATTGTCACTTACTGAGCGCTCGGCGGTACACAAACTCTTCTGGTAACTCTCTCTTGAGTTCAGAACTCAGCAGCGACAATAATCCTTCCGGACTCATCTCATTATCCTGATCAAACAACAAGAAACAATACACTAGATGAGAAAGATTGAATAAAAAAAGAAAAAGGATGAATTAGTTATGAACTCCATTGTGTTAGTTTTGTTGTGGAAATAAGAGAAGAAATAAGCCATCTGGATCCTCGGCTCAGTTGCAAAAAATCTCTTAAACTCTTAAAAAGAAAGGTGCTTCACAATGCCATAGAAGAACCTTTAATGTCTAAATGGTCCTTTAAGCACCTTTAACATTTGAAGCACCTTTCTGTTTAAGATTATAGATTACTTTAGATTATAAAAATGCATAAAGAAATGGTTATTTGAAGAACTTTTGACTGAAAGGTTCTTTGAGGAACCAAAAAAGGTTCTTCTATGGCATCGCTGTGAATCATCTTTTAAGCACCTTTATTTTTAAGAGGTTAATAAGAATATTGTCACTAATGGTTTTGAGGGTTTCTTGCTGCAAATTTCGGCTGATGGTATATACCTTTTAGTTTTACACTGAAAAAAAGTGTTAAAGTATTTTTTATTTACTATTTTTACTAAAAAGTTTAATTACTGTTTATAGCTTAAGAACCAGTGCATTGTAGGCACTAGAAAAAAAGTATTTTTGTGACACTTGGAAAACTTGGAAAAATCTTTGTGTTTTTTATTTTTTATAAAATGCATGAATTGTGAAAATAAGAGAAGAAAAGACCATTTGTATGGTGTTTAGTCTTTCACTGCTGCACTTTTTAAAAAGGCCCCCAAATTTTCTTTGTCAGATTATGTTGTGCCATAAAGAACCTTTAACATCCACAGAACTGTTCCACAGCATTTACAGACTATAAAAAGTTAGGAAAATGTTTTATCTTTTATTAAAAACCTTTGGCTTTTTTGGAGAACCAAAATTAACACTTAATGGTTCTTGTACATCAAAAATCATGATTTGTTTCTTTTCCGTTACAGCTTCTTGGTTGTTTTGCGCAAGATTGTTCAACTCCATAAATTCAAAGCCTTTTGGTTCCTACTTGGAAACTTTATATTTTCTTATATCATGCATCATTTTGTTTAAAAAATATATAGAAAGAGAATATGCACATTATATACAAAGCTACAATTTTAAAATATACACTATAATACCCAAAAAATCAATAAGCACGCATATCTATCACAATAAATAATACACACACTTCAAGTCGTGCACGTGTACAATAATGTTGTAGAAAGTGTGCAGGTGTCTCCGCCTTACCTGTATGTCCAGAAAGCGCGCGTGTCCTCGGAGAGCCGTGACGCTCAGCAGGAGGAAACAGAGCTGCGCGCGCGAGGTGCCCGACATCTCCGTGCCGTCTGTCCGCGTAGATGTGAGCAAATAAGAGAAAACTACCGAGAGCTCCCACCTCGACTGCTGCTTTTATACTCCCCTCATAGCGGAAGGGGGGCTGTCCGTGTAGATCAATTGACACGAGAAACTTGCGTGATCGTGACGAGGGCTGGGGAGAGAGAGTGAAAGAGAAAGAGAGAGAGCGCGCGCGCTAGGATTGCCGTGGCATGACGGATGCCTCGTGCCTTAACTACTGAATCAAAGACCCCATGTACGCATCCAAGACAACATATACACCCGTTCGTTTTTAATTTTTAATTGTAAAAAATCTCCGTAAAAATCTGCTGTGAAAGTGAGCACTGCTTCTCCACAGTTGTGGAAAGATTTGACTCTTAAAAGTAAAGGTTTGTAAGGCCGTGAGGTTTCATAAAGTACCTTTAACATCCACAGAACCATTCAGTTGCACAAAAGTACTTTGTAGTGGAAAAAGGTTCATCAGACTATTAAAGGCAAAAATGAACTAACTACTCTTTCATTTCTTTCTTTCTTTCTTTCTTTCTATCTTTCCTTCTTTCTTTCTTTCTTCTTCACGCCAGCATCTATGGCTATATTGATACACAAGTTGAAAGATACTCTGAGTTCAGAACAACATGAGGGTGAGTAAATGATGGCAGTGTTAATTTTTAGGTAAATAAACCATTTAACATGTGTTCATAATAATGTAATGAGGCAGTTGAACTTTTCGCTTGCATATTAATGTTACTTTCCACTAAATGCCTGCGACTACTGTCGGTTTCTCGCATGTACATGGTATGAACTGTTTGTCAGGTGTGCAACCTGTAGCCTTTGTAAAACAGATATTTATTTAAACATTCAAAAGCAGGGTGTATGTTGGTAGTTTTGTATGCATATCCCCAAATATCTAGCACAAAAAAATTAAAGCTCACTACTCACTTATTATTTCACATAATCTCACCCCATTGGTTGAGGACATTTTTAAGGCACCTGGACTTTTAGTACATAATAGAAACTGGACCCTTTCGTAATCGGGAACTTCAGATTGTCATGACCAATGAAGAGTTTAGAAACACATCACACCCTTTTCCTCTAAATTCTATTTTTTTCTCCCTTTTAATTATCCAGTTTGTCCGTGTATACGGGCATCATCTTCAGTAAACCGCAGACCCATCAAACAGCCTGCTGTGGCATTTGAAACCCATTGCTTGTGCAGATGTCCGGTTCTATCAGAGTCTTACCTGCCCCGGGTAAACTGAAAGGTCAGCTGTCTTTCTCACATTCCCGCTCAGGAATCAACAGGCAATGTTTGCTTTTTGTGAACTATGGGGCCAGTGAGTGAGAATACCCCTCTGACTTTTGACAGAATATGTTATATACTATCATACCAAATGTACTTTTTTGACGCAACCATGGACTGAAACAACCCAAGATAGTTCATTTAAGCCCAACAGTTGAGTTTTTCCATATTTTACCCAACCACGGGTTGTAACAACACAGCATTTTTATGTCAACCTGATCTCACAAAGTTCCCTGGGATAGACATGGAAGTTTTTGCTCATTTTTCCGTGGCATTCTCACGGATCTCCGCATTTTTCCGTGGCCCTGCTACGGACTGTCTTTTTCCGTGGCATTCTCACGGATTGGTTACTCAACTGCTTTTATCTATTTTCAAACCATTTTCGCTTCGGTTTAGGGTTAGATTTGGTGTTTGCGTTAGTATGTCACTTTAACTACTGGTTTATACTATTTTTTCTGATTTATTCTTTTATATTTTCTAAACTTTAAACAATTGTCGCCTGGCGTTGGGGTTAGAGTTGGGTTTGGGTAGGGATGTCATTTTATGTAAATCTAACCCTAAACCGAAGCGAAAATGATGAGAAAATAGTACAAAACAGTTGAGGAACCAATCTGTGAGAATGCAGGGCCACGGAAAAATGTGGAGATCCGTGAGAATGCCACGGAAAAATTGGCAAAAGATTCTGTGACTATCCCACGTAAATATATACACTTCATTAAAGTGTCAGCAGTGCAAAAAGACATTTTAGCAGTGGCGTCTCATGACTGCTCATCCGAGGGGCGCAAATTCAAAATATGTGTTTGGGGTGTCATGTGTGTTGCTCTTTTAATTTTTAAATGTGTTTGTTGCGTAATGTGAAACATGTACATAACGTGTTTTGTCAAAATAAGTGCCTGCTGCACACGCGTCAAAACCGCTTATTTACACGCAAGACGCTCCCTTAACAGTAAACTTCGATTACGCATGAGATTATGTGAGTATCTGGCAAAAGCAAGCGTCTCTTTTGTCATGGACCCTTTGGGCGTGTCTGCAGCAGGCACTTATTTTGACAAGACGTGTGATGCACATAGGATCGCTCAATGCGGCGAATATTTTGAAATTACGAACCACACACATGACGGGCTACATACATGTTGTGACAAACTTCGCATCGTGTGCACTCGAAAAAAGAAGTCACCGGCCGCCACTGCATTTTAACATAATTTTGTGGCAACCGGTGTGTATAAAGTGTGTGTGTGTGGGTTAAAGACTTACAGTCTGTGAGTTAACTACTTACTAAGATAGATTAAATGCAAATCAAGGTTAAATTTGGAGTATGAGTTATGAACCACGTCAATTTCACTTCACTTAAAATGCACTCTATGGCGCAGTTTGTCCTTCCATATCATTGGAACCTGCTGCGTATGTAAATAAAAACGGCTCCTTCTAAGGTAATAAAAACAATACAGTTTATATGTAAGGTATTTATACCCCACTGAATATAGTTATGTAAATTATATTGCATTTCTGTCAAGAGATCCTTCTAGAAGTTACACAATGCACCTTTAACCCTCATAAGCCCCGATTTTCCTGTTTACATTAGAGGTCAGTGGGGGTCAAAATGACCCCAGAAATTGATTGAGTGATTACAAAAAATACATTCATTTTTAATAATACAAAAAAATATATATTTTTTTGCTACTTCCAATCTTTACATTAAAGCAACACTAAAGAGTTTTTTTACCTTAAAATAACGTTTACAAAAAAGTTTCAGTCGTTCATCTACTCGAAACAGGGTGAACGGCACGTTCACATTCGCTTTGCAGCCCTCTATCGGCCAAAACCGCACTAAAGAAGTTTCCAACCGCCTGGTTGCGGTCCTGTAGTTCGAGTGAAAACTACAAAACTTGCTTTACGGCAGACCTACAATCCAATCAGAGCCAGCTATGCTGCAGTATTTACGACAGTGGTAATGAACAATTACGCTTCTAACCTGTAGGGGGAGCAAAGAGCAAAACCTCTTTAGTGTCCCTTTAATGCTGTGTTTTGGGAGATATAAGGTACTTTTGTACCTGTTTACCACTAAATTCCTCAACTACACCATTACCTTGCATTTAAAATATAAAAGTTATATAAAATATTCACAAAAATTATGATCTAAATTTAATTTAAATTGTTTCTAGATATTGATCTAGATCAGTAATTCTTAAAGTGTGGTCCGCCAAACCTCCCCAGTGGTCTGCCAAAAGATGATCTAAACTAGGCAAGTGTTTATACAATCGTCACTTATTTAAGTAGATTTTTAATGCACTTGCGAAACTGTGATATCAGTTCTTGCCATTCTGTTTTAATAATGTAAAAATGGATCAGTGGCGAGACCAAAGAGGAGTCAAAAGAAAAGATCAAGCGTCAACTGAAAGCACCTTAAATCCACAGATCTATTAGTTTTGTAATGTACTAGTTTTTGTTTCATGTGTAAAATTCCTGTAATTTCAGTGATTTTGGACATTAAGGGGAAAATTTTTTTCAGCATTTTATTGTTACCATAGTTTTCAATCATAGACTTCATATACCCACCACCTCAGTTTTAAACTATTGGCTCTTTGGAATGACATTAAGTTGGACTTAGGCTGTTATAGTATGTTTCATTGCAGTTTTTTTTCACATGTGCAGTTTGTTGTTCATATTAAGCTGCAACTCATTTCACATTTACTTTTTCAAATGAAATAAAATTCATATAATAATTTCTGAACATTACATTGCATTTGTTTTTTAAAAATAAGTTTTTGACTTGAAACAGTTTAGCTTATCCTTCCTATTTTTTTTTTTTTTTTTGGGGGGGGGCATGTGAGAGTGGGATTCTGTTAGGTGGTCCTCAGAAATAAAATGAAAGATAAAGTGGTCCTTGGGCTGAAAAAGTTTGAGAAACACTGATCTAGATGTTATGTGTTAAATTCGGCCATGTGCTGGTTAGAAAAAAAACATAAAAGACTTACAGTTTAGGAAATAAATAATTTTGACCAGAAGAGGCCCATAGGGATCCATTCATTTCACTGGATGTGGCCAACTGCTCACATCACTACTTTAGTGATACATTTTGTAAATTTATGTATAAATAAACATTAGAAAGGACATTAAAAATAAATTTTATTTTAAATAGTAGAATTTTCAGTAGTTTTTGATACATTTTGAAATGTCTGTTCTTACAAAATGCCACAGAAATTTGACTGAATGTAAGTGTTGTTCTGCATCTGTGGCTGGATCTGTTTTTGTCGAATTCTATAAAAAATGCTCTCTGTGGCATTTTGACCCCCAAGGCCTTTTTATTAAAAAAACGACACAAGAAATTACTGAATCAAGCCCAGTATTTTTATATGAATATTGACAGATGATGTAGAAAAGTCACAAAATCTTATTCCACTGAGATTTTTTTAACTAAAGAAAAGTGGCTTGGGGGTCATTTTGCCCCCTATGGACTTGTAACATGTTTTATAATGAGGAGAACCTAACGATTTATCAAAGCAAGTGTCTGTCTTTAAGGTTTTTCGTTGCAATCTTCCTTCCCACATTAAAATTTAGTTAGTTGGATAAAAAAATCGAGTTTAGATGAAAACGAACACTTGAAAAGTCATGATCCCAAACCATAAAATGTTATGCCAGGATATCTGTAAATGTTTGTGATTGAATGCTTGCCTACTTAAGCTCTGTCCTGTCAAAATGTTGGCAGTCTAATACATTGATCCATATGTTTGTTCATGTAACATTATTTTATGACCTGTGATGTTTTTATTTATTGGAATCTGACCCATATTTGTGATTGATCTCGACTAACTGTGTGGCGTTCCCCACCATTGTTTATTAAATTCCCACATCCATGCAGCAGAGAGTTCAGCAGGAGAGGAGCAATGACGCACTTTGGCAGACAGGAGGGCCTCTTATACTCTTAATCTTACATTTCTCTCAAGATATAACACACACACACACACACACACACACACACACACAACTATTGATCAGGGTTCACGGGAGAACACACACACAAGTCAAAGCTGGAATGTAATTCTCTTGGTCCTTTTGCTTGTGCTCCAAGATCAAGATGTTGAAGTGTGTGTTATTAGTGATCGTGGGGGGCTGTGTGTTCATCTCTTGTGTGAAAAATAACTGTATGATGTTATAGAGGTTAATGGGATGCTCTGGGTTTGATGCTGTATTGATAGCATTTGTGCCATGATGTCAATTATAACGGAAAATGATTTCGATCGATCCCTCATTTTTTGCAAAAATCGTCTTCACATTTAAAGACTTCATAAACTCCAGTTATTTTTATTTGGATGTACAAATTGTGTTTGTAATCTTTTAATATGTTTACTGATGGGGCTTGTGATACAGTGAAAAAGCATCACTACCATTTACCAAGTTTACTGGCTTTATCTAATCTTGACAGGTGTCGAAAATTGGATCAGAATTCACACAGGGTTTGAATACAAATTGTACGATGCTACATAAACATTGTGTGTTTTATTGTGTATGTATAGCCTGACATGTTTTGATGCCAGATCATTCGTTTTAAAGTCAACATGAAATGACATTCCCATTCACTTTTGTGTATGTAACATGTCATTTTCTCGTGCTCTCTTTCTCTCCTTTGCAGATTTTTAGTATTTCGCAAGAAATGCCCAAAAAGTTTCAGGGCAGTCAACATCACAACATGTTTGTATGAGCTTAATGTGATCAAATCTTTCCCGAGGGAAATTAAAAATATGTTCAAATTAAAGTTTAAAAAAAGCAATCATTCATCTGTGTTGGCCCGTTTCTTTTTAGATATATGATGTTGGTGTTATGAGATGATCTAAAATTGATTGGTAAATGTTTTATGATGGCAGAAAAATAAAACCATGTGTTCGTTTTGATAGAGCAAACGAGAAACTTATGAAAGTTCAGGGAATTTTATTAATATTTATAATACTGCTAAACATTCATAAAAATATATATCAATTGTGGCCTCCTACCACTAACTATTTTATTAAAGAAATATTTTATCCAAAAAGAGGGAAAATACACAAAACAAAAGCATATTGTATTGTTCAGCCTTTTTCTTATTTTTTTATATTTAAAGAATCTTTTGTGCACTGTAAAACAGATTATGTGCAAAATAAAATGAATAACTATACTAAAAAGTTTGAATTCTTGTTTTGTTTTAGCCAGTTTTAATTTGGGTAATTCTAAATGAACACATTATTGAGTAAATTCAACTTAATTTTAACATAGACCGTTTCAGCAGTAACAACATAAACAAGTGGCTGTCGCGATCCGCACGTAACTTCCGGTAAACTCCGCTAATAATAAATAACAACAAAGTACTTTAAACGTAGTTTATTTATATAACAAGCAAAAAACAACACATAGATTTATAGGAAACCAAAAAATTTGTTATTTTCGACGAGGCATTTGTTCAAGAGATCAGTTTAGCAACTAATCAGACCATTAAAAAAATGAAACCGGAAGTAAGGTTCGGATCCAGACGTGTATCGCGTGCGTCCGATGAAACCGTCTATATAATCCACTTAAATTGTGTATTTGGTATAATACAATGTGTTTGTGTGGTTTATGGTTCAAAAAACACATTGGCTGAATCCCAAACCGCCTACTTCCATACTATATAGGACGCAAAGTAGCGCTTTTTACATACTATATAGTATGGAAGTAGGCGGTTTGGGATTCAGGCATAATTTCCACATGTCATTCCTTTGTTAGCTCCAGACATCCTGTCTTCCTGAAACGCACTGATTTTTACAAAACTCATTGTTTGAAAAGCTTCGTGTCCCTGATTGGCCAGCTAATCTATACGTTGTGATAGGCCTGAATACCTCTGACGTCAGCCAGAAATTTGATGCTCCTTACCATGTTTGAAAGATTCGGTCACAATGCAATGCTAACAGGAGTTAACTTACAGGCTGAGTCCAAGCAGGAGGAATTATGATAATGTCGGTCTTGTCTACATCACCAAGGAAGTAAACTGTTGCCTACAATCTGTGTGTTTGTTGTAGTCCAAGAAAAGAGATTTACATTGGAGGCGATAACTTGCATCATCATTTGGGCTTGTACCTTTTGCATATCTTTTTTGAAAATATGCTAATTACGCAATGATATTACGCACTGCCCAAAAATAGTCCCTTTGGTAACTTTCAATAGCAGGGGACTATTTTCAGGCATATATCTGCATAAAAAAGCGCAACTTTTAATTTTCCGTCAGTCTTAGTTAGTACACGATGTAACTGAAGAGTCAAGTTTTAAATATCAAAACTTTTTAGTAATTTTTTTAGCGCGATGCTAATGGTCTAATCAGATTCAATGGATTATGCTAAAAGTGCTAGCGCCAGACTTGGAGAACGTCTGAATGGATTCCAAAACGGTAAGAATCAAATGTTTAACTTTAAGCTGGAAAATGAGCCTATTTTCAAAAAAAGTGGAGTGTCTTTTTAACATAAACTGATGCACACTTACACACCAAAGAAAATGTAAAATCGTGATGCAATGACATTGAAATGAAAAACTGTAATTTGTTTTGGAACATTGTAGTATTTTTTTTTTATAAATTACTTTTAAAAAATTAATGTGCCCTCATAAAAAAATTGCTTTTTCAAAAACCACGCATAAACATTTTTCTCTCAAAAATACAAACATGTACACTGTAAAAAAATTCCGTATAAATTTGCAGCTGGGTTGCCGGTAGTTTACCGTGGATTTGAATGTATGTTGTTTACTGGCAGGATTTTGTTCAAAGTTAAATAAACATTGAACATTTACAAGTCTTTGTCTTTACAGAAGTAGAAACTAGAAAAACAGCATCAAGCAAAACATTCTGAGAAACAAAATCTGAAGCAAAAAACAGAAAAAGGTTGATGATGATTTCTGGTTCCCAGAATGCTTTGCATGAGGCTGTTATTGTATAGTTTTATTCTGTAAAGATTAAGACTTGATAATGTTTGAAATTTATTTAACTTTGAACAAACTATTGCCAGTAAATAACATAAATTTCAATCTACGGTAATTTACCGGCAACCCAGCTGCAATAACATTGTAATTTCTATGGATTTTTTTACAGTGTACATTCATGTTGCTAATATAATATTGTAGCCCAGTTTGTGCTGAACTCAGTGTTATGAGACACGTGCCATTATTATGTTTTAAAGCAACTGAAAAAAGACCAAATGTAAGAGCATCTCAGAACCTCTGCCAGTGTCCTAAAATGGTCCGACCCCAGAGGTATATAATAATAAATTTGAAAAGAAAAGGGGTAATTTTACATCAGGAAGATTTCATCAAAGAAGTATGCCTTAAAAAGTACTTGCAAAAGTAAATTCTCGTCATCATTGTTTTCATTATTCGGATGGTTCTTAATGAAACCACCAAAAATTGTATTATGAAGCACCTTTTACGAGTGTAAGCTATCATTTAAATTTAGAAGGCTAAGTTTAGGTACGTCCTCAATAAATGGCGTCACCGTTTTTAGTGTGGGGGTTCCTACTGCTTCAAGTGTTAAATTCACCATTAAATCCGTTGTGGTTAAATGTGAGAGCCGTAAAATAGTTCCGGCTTGTGACAAGGTTTACATTCAATCCTCTCCAAAACGTTCAAACTGGCACATCGAGTGGAGGGTTGATGAGGGATTTCTGAGCGAGGTCACACACGGACTCTTCATGTTACAATGACAAACATGAACAATTTAACCATGAAGGCCCACACGCACTCGGACGGAGATCGAGAATGACGTGGTTTTTTCATGATAACAATTGAAAACGAGAATTTGTAAAGAGGCTCATCAAATTGATTGACAGGGAGGAGAGAGCAGACCACAGATGTGACCCGGAAGAGAGAAAGAGGGGAGAAAA
This sequence comes from Misgurnus anguillicaudatus, assembly GCF_027580225.2. NCBI lineage: Eukaryota > Metazoa > Chordata > Actinopteri > Cypriniformes > Cobitidae > Misgurnus > Misgurnus anguillicaudatus. The sequence goes on from NC_073345.2 coordinate 31,345,188, forward strand.
TGCAAGCTAATATCTTCATCATGATGTTCATTAAATGAGATTAAATCATTGACAGACATTAAATTATACATTTTAATGGTTCACTATATTAGGGGTGACCGTGATGGCACAGACTCATAAGCTTTAGTCTTTATAGAGAGGTGGTCCATTTGAGAAATTATGTATTGTAAACATGCAAATATTCAGGACAGGGTCTGAAAGCAGCAAGCACTGAGTTACATTATAAACGCTAATGACAACATAATGTGATGCTATTAATGCACCTTATATGGAATAGATGCAGTCTGTTGCTCTCTCTCTCTCTTTTTCCCTTTCTCTTTCTCTCTCTATCAATGTGTGATGAGCCCAAAGCTCTTACTACACGGGATACTTGCAGTAAGACAGGATGAGATAGACAAACACACAGAGAAAAGAAACAAGACAAATGAAAGGGAGGAATATCGGAGACGTACGTAGCAGCTCTAATGTGTTTAATGGAGCAGATGATGAGGCGGTGATCCACACAGGCCTCAGAGACATCAGCATCTCACTCTGTACGTCTGCGTGTTTGTGGGTTTAAATATTTGTGCGCATGAGGTCATCAGTGCGTGCACTTTTATATTTGTTGGAAATGATGACACCAGTTTTACACTGATCAAAGCCCCAGATGTCAAATGGAGATTGAATCACAAGCCATCAATAAACTGCTTCTGGACATTCGTGCTGATATGCAGAAAATAGCGGACACTTTACTTCTACTACAAATTCAATAAAGCTCTCCAGTGATCTCTACAATAGTGCCCAACGAGACGTAACGCCCCGCTGTCTGATCGATTGATGAGAAATCGATGCGAACACGAAGAAATCACTGGTTGGTTTTAAATGCTTGTCGTGTCTGCATGTTGGTTGCCATCTCATCTTAGAGGAGATCTGATCAATCCTTCAAAGCCGTGAGGAAAGATTGTACGTGTCACACATTCCAGCAAAAGAGCCGAGAAAGTCGAGCTTTGACGTTGCCAAAAGTTTTTTTGTTCATCTGTATATCTGACAGTAGTAACAACCAGTATTGTTTCTGAAGTAAATGCTGATGATAGCAATAGGCTCCAGGCGGACTCATAATGGGTCCGCTCCGAAGTAAGCAGCTTCGGTCTGGATCCGTTGCACCCGATCCACCCCGGAGATAGTTTTTATACGTGGTACAAAAAGCAAGTTCTTATGTAATCCTGTCTAAGTATTGGTGCACTGTTTTTGTGTAGGCCTGACCATAAAACATGGGGGTCATTTAGAGGAGAAAGCATCCAAACACAGCATGACCCGGGGCGTAGTTAGAGGAAATACCTCGGTGATTGAGTGATTTACTCCAATCTGTCATTGGATAGTAATTCATAACCGTACATTTATCAAGCAGGCCATCAGCCTACAGCGAAATATTTCATTTACTCTGGCAAACGTTTGACAACTTACCAACATACACATAAACAGCAGAAACAGCCGAAGGGGATAAATGATAAAGCACTCACAAAAAAAAAGAGAGACCGGACGGGCGGAAGTTGTTGTAATGCAGAATGTGTCTTCTTCAGTAGCAGGACATCAATGAGTTTTGACACGTGTGTGTGTGTGTGTGTGTGTGTGTGTGTGTGTGTGTGTGTGTGTGTGTGTGTGTGTGTGTGTGTGTGTGTGTGTGTGTGTGTGGTGCATGTCGTCTCTAAGACTTTAATGGGATCTCTAAATTTAGATCCTTCATGAAATTCAGACCTGATTCTGGCCGTAGCCTCTTCACCCTCTGGCACTTCATCTTTGCGTCCATCAGACTGTGCTCTCCTGCGTCTGAAGGAACAGAAGGGTTATGAGTACCAGACCTTAGCAGATTTTGGATCTTCTTCAAGAAAACAAGTCGGTGTCGAACGTTGTGAAATGTTAGGTTTAATAATTGCTTTAATTTGGGAAACATTTTATTGGTGATGGACGTGCTCGTGCTTTATATGTCATGTGTCCTCTAGAGTTTCAGATGAGGTCACAATTGCAACCAACAATTGGTGCTCACGTGCAAGTTAAATTCAATATTATCTCAAATATTTCTAATAAAATTTTCCCAAGACCAAATGTGAATATGAGACCCTGACGCTTGTACGCTGAAATAAACAATATGTAGAATTTATTTAATTTTTACTCTGCAAGATTTGCACTAATATTTATCAAGTAAATTTCACACATTTTTAAAGTAAATCTATTTAATTAAGTTAAGTAAAATTACACTAAAAAAATGTGATATCTACTTTAAAAAATTGTTGGTGCAACATGATCTCACAAAGTTCCGTGGTATAGTCACGGAATATTTTGCTCATTTTTCCATGGCATTGTCACGGATCTCCAGGGGCGTCGGACTGGGGGTAAAACCAGTAATGATTACCAGGGCCCCAACGGAAGAGAGGGCCCTTGAAAAGTCTGGAATAAATTATGGGGGTGGGACATTGGGGCCCATCAGGACTGCCTATGCAGAGGGCCCGGGATCTTGTGCAACGCCCCTGCGGATCTCCACATTTTTCCGTGGCCGTACCACGAACCTTCTTTTCCGTGTCATTGTCACGTATTGGTTACTCCAGTGGTTCTCAAACTTTTTGCGCGTGCGGCCCCCCTTGTGTATGGTTCATTCCTTTGCGGCCTCCCCCAAAGAAAATTTATGACAAAAACTGTTCTAAAATTTAACATTTTAACTATACAAAACATATTAAGTTAGACAAAGTAGTGCTGTTGGCCTTATTTTTTTAGGTTCAATTACACAGAATTCATGATAAATGAATGTATTTTATAAAATGTCATAAAACTGGGGCCCCCCTGGCACCATCTCGCGGCCCCCCTGGGGGCCCCGGACCCCAGTTTGAGAACGTTTGAGAACAAATTTTCCTATTTTCAAATCATTGTCGCTTCGGTTTAGGGTTAGATTTGGTGTTTGCGTTAGGATGTCACTTTAAGTATTGGTTTATACAATTTCTTCTGATTTATTCTTTAATTATTTGATTTTCTAAACCATTGTTGACTGTGGCATTAGGGTTAGAGTTGAGATTGGGTAAGGATGTCATTTTATGTAAATCTAAACCGAAGCGACAGTATTTGTAAAAAAAAGTTATAGACTTTACATAAATGAATAAAATAATCTAACTTCTAAAATAAAATTATTAAGTGACATTTACTTAATTATTTAACAAATGTTTCATTTATAATTAAGTAGATTTTATTTGATTTTGGTAGATAAGGTGTACTTTAAAAATCAGCAAATTTTACGAGACTTTTTATTTAGTCAATTTTACTTTTTTGTGTAGTTAGTTATGTCTACCAAAATCATTTGTGTAGTTTCAACACAAAATTATTAATTTAATTTCCTTCTTACACATTTAAGTGGACTATACATGATACATTTAAGTTGAAGTTACTCAATAATGTGTTCATTTAGAATTACTCACATTTTTCTGGTATTTTAACTCAAATTTTGTTTGCAAAAACAAGAATAAAAATTTTTAATACAGTTTTATTTTATTTCGTTAAATCTAGGCACATAATCATTTTTTTACAGTGAAGATGAGGAGCATCAAAGTTGGATTTCAGTTACTGATTTCCCATTCAATCTTTAATGTGACCTTACTCAGTCAATATTAAAAATAAGATGGTTTTATTTTCACACAATGTTTTTTAAATTATAAAGGATGATTTTATGTAGAAAACATTAAATCACAAAAATGACTTTCATGCAGGGTCACACATCTCTAACCATGTTTCAATCATTGTGTCATTTTTAAAGGAAGAGAAAAAACTTCAGACAATGCTTTTATACTTAAATGATATGTATGCAAATGAGCAACCTCGAAAAACAAAACACCTCGGTTAAAATTTAAGTCATGAAGTGTTGTGCTGTCCTGCACAATGCTTTGACAAATGTTGTAAATCCCTCACTGATCAGCAGGGCTGATAGTGGGGGATATGAGCTGCTGTGGTTTGATATTATCTCCGCGCTTTGTGTTTTTTGGAGAGCTGGTTTTCGCTAGAATGACGTTGATGTTACGCACAACTCTGTTTTATCAAAATGCAAGTCCTGCAGAGCTTTCCTTCTTCACATACACAGGAGTATGATACGATTGGCGACAGAACAGGACAGAATAAACATTCTCTCTCTCTCCACACACGCACACACTATGTCTAACACAATTAAACATACAAACCCATCTACACACTCTCTCTAATCCACTGCAATGCAACAGTCCATAGCAAAAACACACATCTCTGCGTATAAGCCCCAGCACGCTGAACTCATCAGAGAGAGCATTAGCATCTTGAATCCTGATTCTGGGAACACAACATGAAATCCTCTCCTGTAGTTTATGACGGTACAATGAGCAACAATTCCATGCAGAAACAAAAGCTGATTGAATTCTTGGTGCGCAGAATGAAAAAGCATATATCGCACGAGAATGACAGAAAGAAACTCTTTGTGTTTATCCCTGGGGCTTTTGTTTCATTTCTTTTATCTGATGTCTAATCTCAAAACCTTTTATCAGATGCTAAGATTTAATGGGTGGGAAACTGATTGTTAAGAGATTAAGGGACCAAGGTGTCATACTGGAAAGAGGTGAACCATGCATTGGAGATTCACAGAGACCATTGTCCTATGGTGTGCCCCGGGCCCATTTACTGACCTGTCTGCCAAGTATATTTGTGGTGTTATCAAGTTCCTCCGAGGATGACTGCAGGGGGAGAGGGTTAGGCCTTGGGACAAGGCCTTTATACAATCTCACACTTTATGAAACCCTTCTGATGCCCACCATTGACATCCAATCTCAGATTACTCATAGGGGAACTGACATTGTCTATATAAAGCATTAGAGTAAACTATTAGATAAATGAAACGGGTGCTTATGCTTCCTCGCTCCTAAAAGTGGGAATCCAACCGAGCTCTGCCATCTTGTAGGACATCTCAATTCTTTAATTGCACCACGAGGAACAAGGCGTTAGGAGGATTCTTGAGGAGTCATGAGTGAGGATACAAAAGTGTTTTATCGACTAAACTAGACACACGTATAAATCTCCTTCCACTTTATACGTCTCAAATCATATTTAAACATGCATAAATATTAGTATTATTTATTGAATGATTGTAAATGTAGACTTGTTTCAGACCGCATTTAATATTATGTATAGAAACATCATATACATTTTTGTGCACTTTTAAGAAAGTCTTTATTTAAATGTAGTAAGGCTTTTTTAACTCTAACTCAAGTTTGTGTTTAATTTAAAAAAAAAAAAATTGTTTAATATTTTTGGTTTTTAGTGCACTTGATAATTTTATACAGAGAAAGTGAAAGTGAGGATACCTCATTTTTACTTAATGCTTCAACTCCTCCGTCATCGCATCTTTCCTTGTTCAAATTCTAGGATGTAAGGAAAAGAATTTAGATGCACCTATAGACAGTTTGACCTTTGACTCATTGATGCAAAAAACTTTTTATAATTTATGCAGCCATGGCAACCTTGTTTCTATTGTAATGCCCCCTTCTGGGTTGCATTGCATTGGAAATCAGTAAGGTTTGAATTTTAATAAAACTCTGATTTTTAAATAAATATAATTCTGATTAGATGAGCCACATTTGAATCCATTGTAAATTATCTAAAATGCATGCACACCTGCGACATCACATTCTGTATGAAGTGATTCATACAATATGTTGCTTGGAAACAGCAATAACCTTCCTATGATACTAAATAGCATGCACTGTAAAAAAAAAAAAAAAACTTAAAAATGTATATTGAACAAAGATTTTTTAATCCATTTATTATTTTGTGTTTATTGAATAAGATTAGCCCTCAACATGTTGCAAACAAAGATTTTTTTTTTTACTGAAATACTTGAAAAGTGTTGGTCCAAAATGTGTCAAAATGTTTGCTCAACTTGTAATCTGAACAAATTGTTTTGAAAATGAAGGAGGGATGTTGATGTTGTCTGTGTTTGCTATCTGTTGTATTTAGAGTTTTTTTTTTTTAAGTAAATTATGTTTGTTGATTGTCACCATGATCGAATTACATGTAGGGAACCTAGAACATCAGATAGATAAATGCAATATAGTCTGTTTGACCTTTGACTCAGTGACACCAAAATCCTTTCATTCTCTCATAGTTTTAGAATAATTGCATTTAAATAAATTATGCAACCATGGCAACCTTGTTTCTTTTGTAATCCATCCATTCCAGGTTGCATTGCATTGGAAATCAGCATCAATGTTTCATGATTGACTAAGAATTTTTTGGCAATTTTATAAAAATCTAATCAAGTAAGAGACAATTGACGACGGGCCGTTAAATTATTTGAAAATAACGCACAATCAATTATTCAATGATTCTGCTTGTACCAAGCTTACCACAAACATAAGACATTGCTCTTGTGGTTATTTTAAGACATTGGACAGTGCAGATGTGGGTTTTACAGAAAAATAACACCCGTAGAACATTTCTCAACCAATCAGAATAAAGCATTCAAAAGCCGTGGTATAAATAAATATAATTCAGATTAGATGAGCCATATTTTAATCCACTGTAAATGATTAAAAAAGTGCATACACAGCTGTGACATCATATTCTGTATGAAACCAATTCATATAATATGTTGCTCGAAAACAGCAAAAAGCTTCCAATATAATACGAATTAACCTGGTGAATAAATGTTTTACTTTTATTATTATAATCTTTATTATTAAGTCATAGTAATGCATAAAATCTTGTGGCTTATTATTTCAGTCTGCATTAACAGGTGTGTTGATGTTAGCAGACAATGTTTTTACCAAAATTTAAATTAAAAAAGTGAATAAATATCAAACAAAGTGCACATGTTGGATAAGTGACAACAATCCTGATTTCCTTGTTATTTTTTTTTAGATGATGCACAGACTAATGCACTCTTCACCAATATTGAATATTACAGTGGGTACAAACTCACACATGAATGTCAAGTAGTGTGTTAGGATGTGTGTATCACCCAGATGACAAGTTCTCGCACTGTCAACCTAATTAAATCACAACTGGATGTAGTAATTAAATAAACACTGGACCCAGCTGACGAACAACCTTTTATCATAATCGTATCAGAAGTTTCTGTCGACTTAGAGCTGACATGTGTCGATGAAGTGTGCAATTTGGGTCAATAAAGGATGCTGGGCGTTTATATGTGTATGTATGTGTGTAACGTCTGTGTGTCAATACTTCTGTTAAATCTTACGCTCTTGATGCAAGTGTTAATTAGGCCTAGTTTACGCTTGAGGCTACAGGACCATGTGGTTTGAGGAAATGCGAGTTGTCGCAAATCTCTCTCGACCCTCTTTAAAGCCTGAATGAAAACTCAAGCCGTCATTTCCCAATTTCCTCTCTATTATGGCCTTTTAAACGTTTTTATATTGCATGCACCTGTAGTCCTATTGTCTTCATCTGGCACAGGTGCTACTGTGGAATATGCATACGGTTTTAATTTGATTTAGTCTCATATCCTGACTTAATGTGCTTCGTGAAGAATTTAGCTTACAATGTTTGGTAGAATTGTATGCACGAAGGCATTATCATTAGCCTACCTACAGAAGTTAGTTTGTAAAAAAATTGTAACCATACCTTTGAAATCATAAAGATGTATTAAGCTGTGTACTTTTACTTGTTTGTACTGCCCTCTGCTGCATGAAATGTTGCTTTGATAAATATGTTTACATTAGAAGCTGATTTTTGTTTTTCTAATCTTTTTCTAAGTACATACTACATTAAAAACAACACCTGAATGGCTAGTTTAAAAGGTCCACATTATATAGGTTCCTGAGGTTAACTTTTTTTTAATAATGCTGTCCAGGCCAGGTAACGCCACTTTGTATTATAGTCATTTTTTGGTCCTTAAGAGCCAACAATAAATGTATAGAAAATATATATCCCTTGAAATTGTTTTTTGTACATATTTAAGATGACTTAAAAATTCTTTACTTAAAAATGATTGATGACTTTTAATTATCAATTTGCCAAAAAGGGGATACTGTAAAAAAATGGTTAACAAAAAAAAACACAAATTACCTTTAAGTATGACCCTCACTCAAGATTTTAAAGGCCAAATCTCAAAAATATTACCCATAACAACCAAATTCTTTATAATCTTAACCAACCAAAGTCTGAGTTGTAATGCGCTCATCAAAAGACTAAAATATAAAAACTTGCGATCCAAACAGACATTGCAAAAATAACAGGTCTTGTGCATTTACATTATGCATTTGGCAGATACTTTTATCCAATGTGACTTTTATTTTGTATTAGTTTGTTCCCTGGGATTCAAACCCATAACATTTGCAATGCTAGCACAATGCTAGTTGAGCTACAGTTTTAAAAAACAAAAACTTAAAACAAACTGTATGTTTTATGTTTAAATAAACAAAGACTGTGCCACCAGAGCATCCTCACAGCTGCGGGTAATGCTCTACGCTAGGGGGCGTGTCATAAACACAAACGGAAGTGACGCAAGCGCGCAGACCATGACGTTACAAAGTGAAAGTATGGCAGCCTCCGTTGCAGTGGGATTAAAGTTCGACGCGTTTGCTGCCTGTAACACACTTTACGATCACACAAACATCTACACGATTATGTGTCCAATGCTCGCAGGTCACGTGATGTTTATCTTTGATTTGCAGATTGACACGCACGCGGGGACGCGCAAGCGAAAGAAAACTGGTGGCTTTAAACGGTGAGGAACGCGTGGAGGAATACGCAAACATGCACTGATATAAACAAATAGTTATTTTACGTCTATCAAACATAACAGTAGTTTGTTTTTGATGGTATTTATGTGATTTTAAGTCCACGGATTAAGGGAGTTTTTAGTGTTACGTTTCCGTGGGTTGTTACGTTCTCATTTGCATATTCATGTATATTCGTAGTGCTCTGCTCTGATTGGCTGGTCTGGTTTTTTACCCAGTACTCATTTTATTCACAAGAGCATGGTTGCCAGTTTTGTTAAATAAACAAAAAACAGAGGTCTGTGCCCCCTCTCACATGAAAAAATACTGTAGTAAAATTACTACATACTATAGTGTTTTTGAACCTTACTATAGTAAATGCTACAGTATAATTAATAATACATTGCACTCTTGTTATATACCACAATTTATTAAAGTTTACTATGGTATGTTACACATCAAATGGGCTATAGCAGGGGATATGTCCCCCTTCGATGTCTATTGTGGTTACGGCCATGTTGTCTTGTAAAGTGGTTCACTATTACCTCATCCATCATTACATTATGGAGGGTTTTATGCGTAATAACATTTTGAATACGTGTATATTGTCAAACATGCAGTATGTTATGTATTCCTTTGTATTTATGCAATCAATCCCTGTTTTTCTGATAAACTTACAGGCACATAATTTATTGGCTATGGATATGGAAGGAGAACCAGACCCTGAACAGGGTTCAGAGGAAGAGCTTGTACATTTAAGATCTCAAGCGGAGGTGCTGCGTCAGGAACTGAAGACATGTAAGGACGAGCTTCAAAAGTTGCAGAAACAGCTCAGCCAAAGTGAACGTCTCCAGAAGACGACAGAAAGCTACAATAAAGATCTCAGAGAGCAGGTGAGTCGGGTACATTTGTTGATTTAGGGACTCAAACTTGGTGTTTTGTGTCTATTCCTGTAGTTCTACATTTACATTATTTGCGTGTCAGTAATGTGTGTAGGACTTTTATTTGCTGATGGGCCGTGTGTTGCGTTTGGCTTTTGTGATTTAGGTTTATAGACTGTGTACAGAAATCCACGAGACACGGAGAAAAGAGAGAGAGAGGGTGGATGCTGAGGTTCAGACAGAAGAGTACACCTGGACAGACACGGGTGAGTGATGCTTTTCGGTACCACAGATTAAAATCCAATTCACCATCAGCATTGTTGTGAAAGTAACATGTTATCTGCTTCTTACAACAGATTACTATAATTATTACTATGGCGGATACTACCAGTCAGCAACGGAGACAACGGCAGAAACAAAGGAGCCTGTTGCCACGGAAACTCAAGAGCCTGTTGCCACGGAAACTCAAGAGTCATTAGAGCAAACTGATGTGTTACCAATAACAACAGAGACTGTACCAGCCGATCCTGAGCAACAGGATGGATCAAATGTTTATTCACAAACAGAGGTGTGATTATTTTTTTATTTTTGTATGAGCATTTCAAGTGTTTAGTATATTTAAAAGCTATAAAAAATTCTTAAACTCTGGCAAGACTGTAAAATTGTAAATGTGTTTTCTGATGAGTATTTAGGAACGTTGCATTTCAACTCCAGGATAGTATACAGGAAAAACAATCCATCATGTTACCAAAGATACAGTATGTAATAAGATTAGGCACTCATATTACTATGAATAGGGGACAATGGAACCCTCAAAATGGCCGCCCGGTCCCGCCTTCCAGTTAAAATAACCATTCAACAATCAATAAGGACTAATGATTGTCTGGGGGAGGGGCTCTATACATAGTGACGTGAGGCACGTTTCAACCTGTGCGCATGAAGTTTTTTTGCGCTGTTTCAAACGTTATGTTATGGTTCAATTCGAGTTTAATTGTTGATCAGAAATATGTTGTTTAATTGCGAATTAAGCACACAATTTTTTGAGATATTTTCCCATTCAAGTAGATAGGACTTGCATAGAAATTTAGTAAGAATAATAAAAAGGCAAAGCAATCTATAGTATCGCCAATAATTCATAATAATCCTAACATGTAGCCCAAATTAAAAGTTAATTGAAAACGAAATTATTTGAAAAATATTTTCATTGTAAAATTACAGTTATTATTAGTAAACAAATAAATATTAGCCCGTTTATACTTTTAAAGTAACAACAAAACGATCTGCAATGTAGTCAAAATAATACAGTCAAAGCAGTCTATAATAAAGCCAATAATCTATTATAATACCAATATTTATCCTAAAATAGTTCATTGTAAACAGAATAATTATTAAAAAATTTATGAATATTTGCCACGCCGTATTTTGTGAGACGTATATACAAAAATAGTTAATTGTAAATAAAATGATTATTAGAAATTGATAAATATTACCCAATTTCTGCCGTGTTTAAACATGCTGTTTTTTTAAATCAGATCTGAAATTTAGCCAAAATAATGCAAAATCAAAAATGTCTATAATATAGCCAATAATCCCAACATATATCCAAAAATAGGTGATTGTAAACAAAATAATTTTTGGAAAATGAATAAACATTAGCCAATTTCTACTGTGTTAAAAAACATGCAGTATTTTGGGAGACATCAAAACCATCTGAAATTTAGCTAAAATAATACAAAGTTAAAACTGTCTATAATATAGCCAATAATCCATAATAATCCCTATATATTTCCAAATAATTCCAAAATAATTGTTAAAAAATTATAAATATTAGCCAATTTCTACTGTGTTCAAACATGCTGTTTTTTGTTTGTTTGTTTTTTTTGATGAGGAGATGTCAAAACAATCTGAAATTTAGCCAAAATAATGCAAAACTGAAGGTGTCTATAACACCAATAATGTCAACATGTATCCAAAAATAGTTCATTGTAAACAAAATAATTATAAAAAAATTAACAAATATTAGCCAATTTCTACTGTGTTCAAACATGCTGGTTTTTTGGATCAGGAGATGTCAAAACAATCTGAAATTTAGCCAAAATAATACAAAATCGAAGGTGCCTATGACATAACCAATAATCCCAACATATATCCAAAAATAGTTAATTGTAAACAAAATAATTATTAAAAAAGAAATAAATATTGGCCAATTTCTACTGTGTGTAAATATGCTGCATTGCTGTATTTTAGGAGGCGTCTGGAGAAGGCAAATCTATAGCAGACATGCTCAGAGCGACCGCAGAGGAGGCGTTAAACCAGACTAACTTTGTGTTTGATGAAACTTCTGGCATGTACTATGACAACAGCACTGGATTTTACTACGATTCTGTAAGTTCCTCCTACGTCATCCAAATAAACGCTAGAATCTTTTGGGACAGTCGACTGCTGTTTATTGCCCATTATTTGTGTAATCTTGTATAATCTTAATCGTCCGTACTAATGTGTTTTTTCCTGTACCACAGTCCAGTCAGCTGTACTACGATGCCAACACAGGCATGTATTATTATTACGACCCGGAAAGTGGAAAATACGAATTTCACTCTAGAATAGAGGTGCCCGCCGCACACCCTGACGCGGAGCAGACGCCACAGAGGAAGAGCAAAGACTGGAAAAACAGGAAGTCGGTGAAGAGCGCAGATAAAGCTTCCTGTCCCGACAGAGGGGTGAGATATACACGGACACGTTTTTTTTTTCATTCAATTCACAATGATTTGTATTTGCTGGTGGACACACTTCCTTATGAATTTAAGCTTTTAGCTCAGCCCGATTCGGATTCAGATTCAAATTAAGATTGTAAACGGAGTTTATTAGTCTCTTGTTGCTTGAGTCTCAGTTTTCAGTGTTTCTTCATTAAATGATGTTGATTGAATATGAAGGTCAGTATAATGGCGCTTTTCTATGGTGTGGTACTACTTGGCTCGGCTCGCTTTTCTTTGGTTCGAGCTTCAATGCATGCCCGAAATACTTTGACAGTGGGTACTGAATTAGATGAAACAGTAGGTACTATATAGTATGAATATGGAGAGTATGAATGAATTCGGACGTGCTACATCTGCCATTTTGATAAATCACGCGACATACCTCATCATAACAAGAAGTTAGCCATTAACTTGAATGACGTTAAGCTAGCGCTATGTAACCACAAGGGACAGCTGTTTAATATATGTTTTTGCATTTGAATTAGGGCTGCAACGATTAATCGTGCAGATGTGCGTTTTCTCAAAATTAATTTTAATGAATTACGGTGAAATCGCGGCACATCCCAAAGTCAGGGGGCGCTCTCTTGCAGAAACTCCCTTTGTGCCACAGAAGTAGTAGCATTACAAACGCTATTCCAGGAAATGTCTATAGGAATATTTATATCGCTGTTCTTTAAATTGTTTCAGGTATTTTCATGATAATAAAGAAAATTTTTAATTATTTTGTTTAACAAGTGTTGCTTTTTTAAATGCACGCTATAAACGACTCGGACTCATAATGATTTTATATTGATAAGGACTTATCAATAACCAACCAACCTTACTAACCAAATGCCGTAGTACACGCACAAGCTGTGCATGAAACCATTCAAAATCAATTCTGAATTGATTTCGGACGCATTTTTAATGGGACACGCAATTAATCGTTGCAACCCTAATTTGTATAGAGTTGCGTTACTGCTTTTGGACATTTTTGAATAAAAATCTTCTTTGTTGGATAATTCCTCTCCTGGGTGCTCGTGGGATAGTAAAGGGTCCATCGAATGAACACCTTAGGATCTCGCCGGAGATAGTAGGTCATCTGGGTACTATTCGCCTACTGTTTTTAGAATGCTATAAATTCGGACATACTACTCGTCGCCTACTGCATTTCGCATACTATATAGTATGAAAGTAGGCAGTTTCGGATGCCATCATCATTAATGCGACACAAACAAGCGCACAATACGGGTGTGATGGAGCATATTGATGGAATGGTGGTGTTGATTTTTGGGATGTGGATGTTGTTTGTTTTACTGCTAAAAACGAGATTCATACCACAATGCGCAAATGACGACATCTCTGACCAATCCGTGATCCGCAGTATTCACATTTTAGTATTGGTACGGCTCGCTAGGAACTTAACTATAAATAGGTACCGTACACAGTGACCCACCCAAATGTAAGCCGTACCATGCAGTGGAAAAGCGCCATAAGAAGCGTCACAGAGAGGGGTCTGTACGAGAGCTGACCGTATGCTGTTCCTTTTGCTGTAGGTTCAGGATTTGACTTACTCAATGGGTCAGTTGAAGATAGAGAAATTGAAGCGGATGGCAGTCAGAGGTATGGTCTAGTTTATAGAGTTTTAGCTTCTGTAGCTTAAGTAAATAGATATGACATGCATCAACCGAATGTGATTTAAGGTAGTTGAATTTGAGGAGCGCAGATGCAAAAAACGCTAAATGCTACCTCCGTCAAAGATGAGATAATGATATAAACCGAATGATCTCGCCACGTAGGATTAAATACTTTGCTTTAAATCCGCTTAAATCCCGGCCTCAGGTTTTCACAAATACCGGGTTGTTGGCAAAATCCATTAAAGGTGCAGTGTGTAAATTTTAGCGGCATCTAGTGGTGAGGTTGCGCATTGCAACCAACGGCGTAGTCCACTGCTCACCCCTTGCTTTTGAAACACATAGAGGAGGTTTCCTGGACCTGGATTAGCTTAATCCAGGACTAAGCCTTAGTTTAATTAGGAAATATAACTAGTTTTAACAAACATGCCTTACTAAAAACATTACCTGTGTGCATTTTGAGGTAAAGCAAAGGGCACTGATGTATTTTAAGATATGTCAGTGCAAGTTGTTTTCAGTTTGGAGAGCTCTAAAAAGTGTTTAAGTCTAGGACTAGTCTAATCCCAGTCCGGGAAACTGCCCCATAGAGAAGCTACGGTAGCTCCCACCGGATAAACATGTGATCGTCGGAGACAACTTAGTAAAAAAAAATGTCCGTTAAGGGCTTCTGTAGAAAAATGGCGGCACAAAATGGCGACTTCCATCTAAGGGGACCCTCTTTGTATGTAGATATAAAGGTCTTGTTCTAAGGTAATACACACATAACGGGACATTATGAAAGGTCTTTGTACACCCCTGATAATATAGTTTTGTATTTTATTTTGCATTTCTGTCAAGAGATCCTTCTAAAAATTACACACTGCACCTTTAAAGGATTACTCCACTGTCATAAAAAATTATAATAATTTGCTCACCCTCATGTCATTCAAGATGTTTGTCGTTCTTTGTTCAGTCGAAAGGAAGAAATTAATTTTTTTATATTTGCAGACGCGATTAATCGCGATTAATCTATAGCAGAATAAAAGTTTGTTTACATCATATATGTGTGTGAAATATATTTAATGTATAATAATTATGTATTTTTAAAAATGCACACATGCATGTATAATTTTAAGAAAAAAATATATTTAAATATTAAATATTTATATTTATATATATAATATAAACTTTACATAAATAAACAAATGTATATACACACGTGAACATTTCTTAAATATATACATGCATGTGTGTACATTTATCTATACAAAGTAATTATACACAGTTCACACACATATATAATGTAAACTAAAACTTTTATTCTGCTATAGATTAATCACGATTAATCGCTATGCATCACTATGTAAGGTGCCAGAATTTGTTTGTTTTTATGTGGGAACTGAGAGGACAAATAAACATTTATGGCAATACTTGCAAACATAGTTTTGGATTTTTGAAGTTGGTTTAGTTTTTAGCTTGGTTTGTTTGATTTATTAAAAACATTTTTGGAGACATTGACCCGTGGTCCTCAGACAGGTAACATAAATTTGAATCTAACTCGTACCATTTCCAAATCCATTTTGGCCCTTTTCCCTCTCTGACTTTGTTAATAAAAGTGCCAAAGATACCCAAATAAAAACTTAAAAGAGGTGTTCAGATGTTGGGGTTGTAAATGGGGACTTTGTGTCGTACTGCATCTTGAAAATGAAACAAACTGAAAACTGGGACTCAAATGGCAACATATAAGCAAATACAAAACTTGTAATTGCACTACATAACAAAGCTTGCGCAATTACTGTTGGAGGCGGATCCTTCGTCTCATTGGCTGAGTGTTTGCTCACTCACAGGACCATAAAGAGGCGGAGTCTGACAAAAAGCCAGAAAACCATCACAAAGGACAGAAAAATGACACCGCATCACACAAGAAAGGACGCAGATCTCGATCCCGAAGCCCTCAGCGAGTCAGTGCTACAGACAGATCCAGAAGAGCCAAGAGTCGAGATAGAAGCAGGTCGCGCTCCACGGACCGAAAGAAAACCCGGAGACGGAGCAGGTCGCGCTCCGTTGATACGCACAGCAGGAGGAGGAGAGAGAATGGGTCGCATTCTGATGACACGCACAGCGGGAACAGGAAGAAAGGGAGGGGGCAGAGGAACAGATCTCGCTCTGAGACTCGCAGGGACAGGAAGTCACACACTGAACATGTGAAGGGTGAGAGTGAGCCAGAGGAAGGAGAGATCACAGGGTCGGATGGAGAGAAAAGACCTTTATCGTCATCATCGTCCTCAACTTCATCTCCTGCTCTGCCTGCTCATGAAAGTCCAGAGAGAGAAGTTGAAATGCGAGGGCAGGAAGGTGAGAGGAACGAAGCATAGGATTAATCTGTAATACATTCCCTACAGAAAGAGGTGGACAGAAGCTTAATTATTGTCTGTTTGCTTTTTAAAGATGGACCGGGTCTGTGTTAATCAGAATTAATTACCTGTTTTAAAGTTAAGCATGACCTTGTCATCATTAAGTGGCCAGTGATGCCACAGTTACTTTGAAAAAGTAATCTGATTACTGATTACTGATTACTCCTTTAAAAAGTAACTAAGTTACTTTACAGATTACTTGATTTTAAAAGTAACTAAGTTAGATTACAAGTTACTTTGTTAGTTACATTCCAGTAGCTGCCAACACCCCCACTGCCTCAACATTAAAAATGACAACCGGTTTTGCCAACACTCACTTTATTGGAAGTGCATTTTTAACAGTAACGTCAACAATGTATCTCCTGACATTTTAAGTTGAACTGTTGTGTTTTAAAAAACTAAAATATATATATATATGAGTCTTTCTTGACTTCACTTAACATAAATAGGGGTGAGCAGGGGCCATTTTCAGAAAAACTTAATTTTAAAAGTTAATGTTTTAGACAGAGATATATTTTTGTTGTGGTCAATAACTCACAAGTGTGGTCTATCAAAACCAGCTGGAATTTTGAACAAATGTAAAACGACTTCTGAATAATTTCACTTTAAACAAGAGTAGTGAATTGTTACTTTTGACCTTGACAGCAGGGACGAAAGTAACACACAGGTGGGTCAAAAGTAACACAACAAAACATGATAGATTTTTGTGTTACACTTGTTTTTATTAAATATATATTACTATGACCTCTTTAATATGTAACTGCAAACTTATTTTGTCATTTATCTTTGTAAAAAATAATTAAATTACATTTTTATTTTAAATTTCAGTTTTATCAAATGTTTCAAAAGCAACCAACAGTACAAACTTAAATTGCTGAGACTAAACAAAAATTCAATAGTTTGAACACTATGAAAATAAAATTAAATCAAATTAGAATAATATCAATTTTTTACCATATTATACACAGTATTAGCAGCGGGACAAAACTAACAAGTGTTACTTTTGACCCGACAGGATCTACTTACTCTATAAACTCGACTTACTTTTATTTTGAAAAACTGAGAAGTCTTCAGGATGTTATATAGTAAATACCTTGTAGATTTATCAGTATTGTAACACATGAAATGAGAAAACAACGCGTTGTAAGAAAAAAAGACCGCTTTTGGAATGTACTTATCATGGTTGAAAACACAGTTCTGTATCTACACGTGGAAATCGGTGAGTAAATAACGCGATATTTGTCAACTCTTTCAGAGGTTATGTGCTAATATGCTGTCATAGTGAGATTTAGATGTTATCAGGACTCGGAGAAAATCGCTTTGTTACTTTCGTTCTTCAACTCTCCCACACTTACTGGTTTTGCACTGAAGTCCAGCTTTTGTTGTTTGGGTAGTGGATGAACTCCTGCTCACTGCTTCGCATCACCGGGTGGGACTATGTGGGACTTGCTCTTAGTTTGACTGTCTGCGCCGTGCCGCGACTCCAAATGTTTGTTTTTTTTAAATTTGACGTAGTGTTTTTGTAGCTGCATCTCTCTTCTCTCTCCATTGTACGTTGTTTACGTTTGTGTCGCTTACACGTGACCTGAATTGTCCTCGTGCTGAAAACGTGACTTGTCGCACACCTGACTTCACTTCCCGAGACGCAAGAAGAAATATACAAGAAAATATATATTTTACTAAGGAAAATTTCAAAAATAGTAACGCACAGTGACTTGGATAAGTAACTTTAATCTGATTACTGGTTTGGAAATATTAACGCGTTAGATTACTCGTTACTAAAAAAAGTGGTAAAATTAGAGTAACGCGTTACTAAGTAACGCGTTACCGGCATCACTGTAAGTGGCATACAGCTTTCATTTTCATCATGGAACTAAACATGGTTATATGCATTCATAATAAATTTTTTGGTAAAATATCTTTAATCAAATAAATATACTACTGCCATCACTCTTTAAACCGGTGTATCGACAAGAATCTAGCGATACGATATGTGTCACGATACAGGCATTGCGGTGCAAACTGATGCGATACACTGCCCAACCGTAAACCAGGGCGATATATTGGTATATTTTTTATTTTAGGAATATAATATAATATAATTTTAAAAAAGCTGTCATTAAAAACACCACCATATGCAAACCTTAGCAAAATAATTGGTGACATGCCCCTGTGTTAGTAGGGGAGAGCAGGGCACAACCTAACGCTTTTTGGTTTTGGCTAAATCATAAAAAAATATTTGAGTTTGATTAATTATATTTATACACAAGCAACACATATTTATACACTGCTACAAATGACCATTTGAAGTTCTTGGACAATTACATCAAACATGACAGAAGTGCAAACATTACAACTTACCCCATGGGTGGGGTTATTTGTAACACTTGCTAAAAATTAAGTTTACAGGCAAATATTTCAATACTATTTTTCTATATACTTGAAGTGGATATTGTTTATATATATGCCTATAATAAACAGGTATATACACTATCCATCCCTCATCTAACCATAGTTCAATTATAAATAGATACAAATGTCTAAATATGTGAGAAAAAGAAGCACAATTATGTAATAACATTTTTTTTATATGTGACCCAGTCTGTTAAAACCATACTAAAGTCTCAAAATCAAATTCTGAGATGATGAAAATCAAAGTCTGACTTTAGCCATTAATTTCATTTATGATTTTAATTTTTTACAATCATTTTTAAAGAAAAATAAATAATTATTTGACAAGACAGGCACATTTATTTTTTTTGCAGCCAGCAAACATTCGTGTGTAGCCTATTTAAAACAACGGCGAGAATTACGCTAACTAATTTTAGCTGTTTTCATTTCGTTAATGCTGAGGGGTTAGTTGTAGCACAGGGTTACAACTAACCCCGCTGGGTGAAAATATTTTCAAGCCTACCAAAAAAGTTGCTAAGAGCTGCAGACATATTTCAAAATTATGCTTTGTTTTTTTCAACAAAACACTGATTAAGATGACATAACATTGGTTTTGGTATCTTACACACCCAACTCAGAAACCGAAAAAAAAACATATGATGAAAAAAATTACTTGCATGCGTCTTTCATCAATAATTCTATGGAAAAAACGTCATACATTTCCATAAATTTGTGGGAGATGGTCTTTTGGCAGCGTGAAAACAATACTAGAAAAACAAATCGCTTAACCCTATGCAACAATGTAAACAGTCCCTGTTACAACTAACCTTGCGTTAGGTTTTGCCCTGTGCATCTTCTGACTTCTATGTTTACGCAACCTGCCCGTACAAAGTATACGCAGTTACAAAAATCCGGCTGCATTTATACAGTACACGCACGTTATTTTGATGATGAAATTTGCATCACGCACTTTACGCTAAACCTTACGTACCGATTTGTCACTTATTTGATTTTTGTAATTAAAGGGACAATAAGTAGGATTTCCCCCATCTAGTGGTGAAATTGTAGTTTGCATTCAAACGAATAGAGCTCTCTAGCGCCTCGCTTTTCCAAATGCGTGTTGCAACTACGGTAGCCGTTATGTAGCCTACTCACTGATCTCCTTGTCCGTTTCAGCTGGTTCACGAGTTCTGAATGAAAACGTTTAGTGGAAACGTGTTGCGGTAGGCTAGTGCTTTTTGTCCCTTTCTGCTATTATAGTTTTTTAATATGGTGAAATGACATGGAAGCCTTCTAACTGTGGGTTTACACCAAATGCGAAGCGTGCAATCGCATCGCGTTGCTCAATCTAGATTACTCGCGGGATTTAACTTCGTGTCATGCTAATTTTTTGCTCGAGTTGAATATTTTCATCTTGGGCGAAGACGCGTGTTTTCACGGCAAGCGCGCCGCCCATATCGCGTCATTCGCATCGCCCCATGCGAGGACGCCTCTGATCGTGTCTTTGCATTGACTTTGTATGTAATCTACTCGCGCAAATCGTTGAACTCGCATCTGGTGTAAGCCCTCAGTAAGACTTACTCGTTCAATGTAAATAAAGAGAAGAAATTCAAAGCTTACAAAGAAAAGTCAAATCATCAGTAGAGGTAATTTTACACCTATGAGGACATGCAAGGACAAAATACACGGCATTACAAAAAACAGCCGGTGTTTGTACAGTACGTCTACGCGCATACTATTCTGATGCTGACATTTCCTTTTACACGTACGCAAGAGTCAGAGTAAAGTACGTCAAGTGACCGATTTGTAACTTATTTTATTTTTGTCATTAAAACCTTTTTTTAATGCCATTAAACTTTTTTTTATTAGCTAAAGTTAAAATACACTTGCGTTAAAGTATACTAGTATCTGTTTAACTTTAAGTTAATTGTCCAAATATACTTTGTTGATATAATTTTCTTTGGCAAGTATTTTTATTTATTACCAAGAGAAAAATGTTAAGTCATTATTCAACGGATACATTCGTTTATCTCTAGTGAGAGTAGTTAAGTAGATTGCTATTTTGAATGGTGTTACTTGAGAGGCCTTCTGTTTAAAGTGTGTTTAAAACTTTGCCTTGTAATGTTTGCATATGTCAAGATATATTGCATTGAACTTTTTGTTTAGAAGGAATAGTTTGTTCTCACTGATATGACCCCTTAAAACTAAACAGTGCTCTGCGTGTGTGTTTGTGTTACAGAAGGCTGGCCGCCCTGCGTTCGGGTGACTGTCGTTCGTTCCCCTGTACTGGATACGGGCACGCTCTTCATCCTCACAGCTGACACTGTTGCAACAATCGGCAGGTTGGTACAGCGAGTGTGTGCGTGTGTGAGCGCGCTTGTGTTAACCTTAAGTTGAGCCAAATTTAACAAGTGAATGTTTGTATATATCTGATTGCAGAGAGAAAGACATGAATCATGCCATCCAAATTCCAGAGTTGGGTATCAGTAAGGTAAAAAACAGAGAGAACCAGTGATAAGCATTTAAACTTTCATTTATTTATATTTATATTTATTTGTATATGTATATGTATATGTATATGTATATGTATATGTATATGTATGTATCCTCTGCATGTATAGGAATACTAAAATATTAAAGATGATCTCTCTCACTCTTTGTGTGTGTGTGTGTGTGTGTGTAGTCCCATGCAGAGGTTTATTTTGACCAGGAGCAGCAGTGTTATATGTTGATAGATCAGGGCAGTCAGAACGGTACCGTCATCAATGGAAACAGAATATTACAGGTAACACAGCTGTTTCTTATATTGGACACACATTAATGAGAATTGTAGTGTTGCAACTTGCTCAACTTGGTCTCTGCAGCCCAAGGTTCGCTGTGACCCTTGGCCTTTGACTCACGGAGATGAAGTGAAGATGGGCGAAACCGTTCTGTCCTTCCACATTCACACTGGAACCGACACATGTGATGGTTGTGAACCAGGGCAGATCATAGCACATCTGAACCGCCATAAGAAAGAGGAGACCTCGGGTAAATGCATGCACATACAAAAGCAAAAGGTCTGGAAATGCACATGTAAGAATGCATAATATGCAGAAGTCATAGTCACTGATGGAATGCTATGATCATGCAACAATGCTGTGTTTAGGACATGATGGGCGTTGTTGATAAGACTCTGAACTGTTTCATTTATATCTCAAACTTGAATCAACCTCGCCCAGGCTGAGTATTGCGTATGTGTTTCAGGATCCGTTCTTAGCAAAGAAGACAAGGAAATTCAACGACAGAAAGAACTGAAGATGATGAAGGTTAAATATGGTCTTAAAGTAAGTGCAATAAAGTTTTCAAAAGGTGCAGGTGTATTGATCTGTGGCAGTAATGAGGATTGCTCAGTGCTGCCCTCTATTGGGCAGGAATGTGAATGGTCAAGTGTTAAATGGTTACAGGATAGACAGGGGTGCACATAACGGGTGCGGATGCACGAATAAAATAAAAAGGCGCACCAGACACTGCTTAAAGGCCAGTTATGTTATTGTAATTTTGTAATATAGTTACGTAATTTTCTGCAACATGAGCGATTTCTCTGTGCATCATTGGTAAGATAATTAATGTGTGGTGTCAGCAGCGATGCAACAGTCACTGGCCCGATTGGACAATTTAAATATGTAAGATTTTAATACTTTCAGGGTTGCCACGGGTCCTTGAAATCCTTGAAAGTTTGTGAATGTGGGGGAAAAAATTTAAGGTCCTGGGAAGTTTTTGAAAATATAGATACAGGTCGTTGAAAGTGCTTGAATCTAAAAGTTTCCTGGAAAAAAATCCATATTATTACCTGTGTAGTGTAGGATAATATCATAAAAATTCTAGACTTGCTAAACTCTAACACCATGCTAAACTGTTCACTTTAAATGCTTATATCTTCTGTATTCTAACGTTGATTCATACCAAAATGCTTTTTTGCATAGTTGTGTTTGACACATGAAAACGTCTTGGGTTACGTATGTAACTGTTGTTCCCCGAGAAGGAAACGTGACGCTGCGTCTCCCTTGTCATACTTCCTGCGTCCCTGTAACGCCGTCTTTGGCAATATTTCAGATAGTGATATACTTCCTGGCTTCCGCGTCACCCTGTCTTTGTCGTTAAGCCTCACCATTGGTTGAATTTAATATACAAATTCAGACGCACTTACCATTGGAGGTGTCCCCAGAGTGTCACCGCAGTGACGCAGTGTGAGTTCCCTTGAAAGGGAACTGTAACAATGTATCTTAAAAGGTAACACGATGTAATCTTGCTCTCATTTGAAATGTGTCCCCACAATTAGTCCTTGAATTTGAGGGTATTGGACTTAGAAAGTCCTTGAAAGGTCATTGAATTGGAAGTTAACTAAGGTGTGGGAACCCTGTAAATGGCAGTGCTGTGGTTGGATAGTGCAGGTTATGGGGGGAGGGGATGGGGTAGTCTTATCCCCATCTGACATCACAAGGGGAGCCAGATTTCAATGATCTATTTTTTACATGCTTGCAGAGAATGCTTTACCAAAACTAAGTTACTGGGTTGATCTTTTACGCATTTTCTAGGTTGATAGAAGCACTGGGGACTCAATTATAGCACTTAGGTCAGATTTTCATGAATTATCCCCTTTAAGACACTTAGTTATATCAAGTTCTGCTGGTACTGTATGTTGTCTGTTTTATTAACTTCACAGCATAATGAGTCTTGTGTACGTGTGTGTTTCAGAATAGTGATTATGAAGAACAGAAGGTCGTGAAGAACAGCAGGTATAAAGACAGAGCAGAAAACCGTCGGCAGATGGTTGGGAGCGAGGGAACATTCCAAAGAGACGACGCTCCAGCTTCGGTTCACGTGTATGTGACAACCTTTCCAGTCAAACAGTTCCCATTATAATAAAGATCTTTACTGCAGTGAAGTTCTTGAGTATAAACACAACAGTTTAAAGCTAAACATTGAAGTGATTTTTTCTCAGTCTGTGATTTAAGTATGTTTACCTTTATGTTTATATAGTGAAATAGGTGATGAGAATAAGGGTAAACAGATGCTGGAAAAGATGGGCTGGAAGCGAGGTGAGGGGCTCGGCAAGGATGGAACTGGAAGGAAAGATCCGGTAATACTCATTTATTCTGTTGCACAGCATTTCTTTTTCTGAATGTCTGTTGTTTGGGATGCACTTGAGCCTCAGGTCCTAACCTTCCCTTGTGTGTGTTTGTGTTGTAGATTCAGTTGCAGTTACGCAAGGCTCAGTCTGGGCTTGGTTCTGGAGTCGTTATGTCCGTAGAAGATGCCTCGCTCACCAAAACCAAAAACCAGAGGAACTGGGAGCGTGCACGGGAACGCTTCAATGATGCTCGTCTGACTGACTCGGCCCACCCTGACACCAGCCAATCACCTAATACATGGGTTAAAAGTCAGGAAACTGAGTGAATTCTGTGGATCCTTAGATGATTTTTAGGTTTGCTACAAAAATGGCAGAGTGGCCAGGATTTACACTAGCTTTACTAGTGATTTCAGTGGATGAAATAAAGGTTTTGTAAATAAACTTTTTTTTCCTATTAAACAAAATTATTGATTTTTTTCAAATACAAATACATCTCAGACAAATAAACTTATTTCTATTGTAAGTATTGGTTTTATGTCATACACTTACGGGTGCTTACTAATGTTATCTTCGGGTGACTGAAACTCTTTCGGGTAAAGTGTTCGCAAAATATTTTATTCTTCTAGTCAAACATTAAGTTTAAGGACCCATTTTGTGAATCATACTCCACTTTAATAGTGACAGCTGCAATGAAACCTATAGGGCAATGTATCTGTCATTTAAAGGAAAACAACACTATTTTTCAATATTTTACTACGTTCTTACCTCAGTGTTGACAAAGTAATACGTACTTATATTTTTTCAATGCGTACACTTAATCTTTGTACAGCGCATTGTGATTGTGTTAGCATTTAGCCTAGCCTCATTCATTCCTTAGGATCCAAACGGGAATGAGTTTGGGGGCCACCAAACACTTCCATGTTTGCATTGTTTGAAGACTGTTGCATGAGGGGTTACATGAGTAAGTGTGGTGGCACAAAATAAAACATGGCGATTTTTTTTAAGCGGATAAAAATGGAGAACTATATTGTCGAAGTGCTGCAAACTAAGTGCCCTTTCCGCCATACAATACACTCGACCATTCTCATTTTTTATGTGCTTAAAAAATCCTCACGTTTTATTTTGTGCCACCATGCTTACTCGTGTAACTACTCATGTAACGGTGGTGTTTTCCTGTAAATTTCTTTATTATGTCAAAAGTGCCTAAATGCTATATGTCCAAGGGCGCAAGAAATAACTACCTGTAGGTGTTATGGTCCACATCTCTTCTGTATTGTGGTCAACTTCACAACGCTGTGTATATTTGTTACTCGTTGAGTTATTGGGCAAAGCCTGTCAATGTTTATGTAGGTTGTATCTCACTCCAGAATCAAAATGAAAAAAAAAACACTACTATGCTAAAGTTAACGTAACTAAAATGTTTCTCATGATCTTAAAAACCTTTTATCTGAAGGCATATTTTTAACATTAAACACGTTTTAAATATAAGACATTTTTATTTTATTTTTGTCACAACAAAATTTTTTGTCAGTAGTTTTGATATTTTTTTTATTAAAAATAAATTTGGAAGAAATTAACAAATAAGCGAGTGACCCTAAACTTTTAAACAGTTGAGTAAATCTGTGATCCTTTGTAATTATCCATACTTTCGTATATTTAAACTTATAAGAAAATGATTTTTGCAAAAATGTAAATTATTTTGTTGTGAAATTTGACCCAGGCATGAGTTCATAAGCGTGGCCTTGTTGCCCTGAGCTGTTAACCGTCGGCGCTAGGACCGCGCACATGCGCACTTGCGCTTTCTGTCTGAGTGGGTGAAAAAGTTCTGTCAGAGGAACTTCGCCTACCTACAACCTCAAATTTTCCCAGTCAGCATTGACTTTCTGAGTGAACGGGTGGGGGGAATGCTGTCACAATGTGCTTTCGACGAGGCTTTACCGGTAAATAGAAAGGATTTCATGTAACCGAACCGCTCAGCGAGGTTTGGACCGGGGACGCGCAGAGATGAGCGCGGTCACACGTCTCCTCTCCAACGGACCTCAGATAGAGGTGAGCTTCACGTTAAATTATTCGAGAGCTTCAGACCCCGACCCACGAGAGTTTCCTACAAAACACGAGTTGTTTGCTTTTCATCCGGCCTTCGAAGGTCGTTTTATAACTAGGTGTTGCTATTTTTAAAGAGGTTTAATCAGTGTTACGTGCTGCTAACGGATAAATGCCACTTCATATTCTGGTAATTATATCCTTTATGTGTGTCATATTTAATTTGTATGAAAGTTATTATGCGTTGAAATGGTTTGCTTGGTTTCTAAAAAAAGCTTTGTATGTGTCAATAACGATCAACGCATTACTTGGATTTCTGCTCAGTTTGTTCCTAAAATTGGTTGTTTTTGTTATTTGTTTACAGTTTGTAAGTTGTGTTCTGATTTAGACTATTTCTGCCGTGGTCAGTAATCTAGTTCTAGCTATTTTGTTTGGAGGAATGTTACATTTTAGCGTTTAAATGAACATTCAATACTCGCAAAATGTTACATTGTACGTTCGATGCATTGTATCTGTCATCGCACCGGGACAGTATTGAAGTTCTCCAGCAGGGGGCAGTCATGGGTAGGGCTGCACCACTTGTGAGAATGGAGGGTGAAGTTTGGAATCATAGCAAATAATGGAACAAGATTGAGCTTTATTGCTTTGATGGAGACGAGCTGTAGAGTAGAGACATCTTGTGCAGACACCAGTTGAACTGTAGTCTATTGGATTGAACGTTTGGGATTTTGTTGTAGGATCAAAAAGCTTGTAAGTTATTCAGGGGGTTCATTTTCACAGCCAGCGTAATCGACAGCTAGTGACTCTTTGTGATCCATATAATTACACTTAGTGGAATTACAGATTCAGAACATTTACAGTAACAGTATCACATTCATGCCATCAGATCATGAATGATTCTAATTCTGTAATACTAGAGAAGTGAAAAACACTTGGGTACCAGGCCCATTAATCAGAAAGTTGTTAACTTTTCATTTTCTTATATAAATGTTTCACCAGTGTGTACTTTATTTACTGGTTTTGATTAAGTGTTATTTGAGATACAGTTGGTATTTCCGGTATTTATAGCGTCACACTTGTAATCAGGCCTAAAACTCACATGACATTTGAAAGTTTGGTTGAGTGTCATTCCAGATATACAGTGATGACAGGTTGTACAGTACGACAAGATGATACTAATGATAACCTGAAATGTTAAACCACTGACTGTATGTAATTTACAGTTAATCAGAATGGTTTATCTGAAATGTTATTGGAATTTCCAAAACATAAAATGTCACTTGTGTGACATGCAAGCCTGTTTGTTTGGAATATTTTTTAATACACATACATTGGACATATTTCATGCCACACTGTGTGTGTGTGTATGTATGTATGTAAATATTACACTACACTACGATTCGTGCCACGATTCATAGGAAGAGACTCAAGAGAACAAAACTTAGAAACAAAAAATAATTCCATACATAAGAGGGTTTTTGAACAGCTTTTGGTTTCTCCATCCCAATTTACATATTTTCCATTGTTCGTTGAACTGTTGAGAAAGAATATCACTTTCGCAGGCGTGCTGCTGTGGCTGTATATAAGCACACTGTGAAGCACTGCGGCCTACGGTGAAGCATAGCTGTGCTGATGTACAGCCATAACAGCACTCTTGTTCATGTGATATTGCTTTACACCTATATATTATTATATGTGACCCTATCTGTGAAAACCCATCTAACTTTTTCGGTGTGCGGCCCCCTTTCTGTACAGTGCATGCCCTCATGCCCCCCAAAGAAAATTGACATAAAACATTCCAAAACTTAAATTTTTTTCTGAGATTTAATTACACCGAATTGATAATAAATGATTGTTTTTATGAAATAGCATTAATCTGGGCCCCCCGTTGCACCATCTCAGGGCCACGGCTCCCAGTTTGAGAACCACTGATGTAAAGAACATTGTGTGACAAACATGCCTACATATAGAATGCAACATTTTTTTAAACATTAATGTCTTAGGTTTCCTTATGTACCATATAGGGATGTAACAATTAATCGTGTGTCCCAATTAAAAATGCCTGTCTGAAACCGATTCTGAATCGCAAGGCTGCGATTATGTGTTTTATGCACAGCTTGTGCGTGTACTATGGCATTTGGTCAGTAGGAAGTCCTTCTCAATCTAAAATCATTATGAGTCGAAGTCGTTTATAATGTGCATTTAAAAAAGCAACACTTGTTAAACAAAATCATTCAAAATCTTCTTTATTATCATGAAAATACCTGAAACAATTTGAAGAACAGCGATATAAATATTCCTGGAATAGAGTTTGTAACGCTACTTCTTTTGTGGCACAAAGGGAGTTTCTGCATGAGAGCACCCCCTGGGGTTCGGATGTGCTGGGATTTCACTGTAATTCATTCAAATTCATTAATTGAGAAAATGCGCATTTGCACGATTAATCGTTACATCCCTAGTACCATAGCATAAACACAACATTCAAGGCTTTTATATGTTTAGTAACAGGCCAGGTTGACAATATTTTATACAAAAAAATATGCACAGTGAACTTAAATGTTGTTTCGTCAGGTCCACAGTAGGGCTATCACAATGGTGAAATAATCATCTCATCGCAATTGTTTGACCTCATCGTGATGATTTCAGATCACCGCAATGATTGCACATCTCTTTAAAAACACAAGGGGAAGCTGCAGCACTTGTATAAATGGACTCTTTAACTGACAGTGTAATGTAATATATTGCAAAGCCATTCAATACAGTGAAAAAAACATTAGATAAAGAAATGCTGCAAAACTTTAATTATGTGTTGTGTGTAATATTTACTGCCAGGTAAACTTAGCAAAAGATGTAATTTTTAATAATGTGTGAAAATTATTTCATGAACAAACAAAAAATGTATGAGAATTAAATGTTAAAGCAATAAAACAGACAATTAATCGTCAAAGTCCTAAAACAGGTATTAATCATCATAATCGGCACAATATATTAGACTATTAACTGTCAGCAAAATTTCAGAATTGTGCCAGCCCTAGTCCACAGTCGAGAGTCGACACAAACACTTTTGCAAAGCAACACCTACTGTACATAGACATTTACATGTTCCAGTAGGTCAATTTGTAGAGCATTTTTGATCAGTTTCAGCTGCATGCATACATTTAAATGTGATGTAAGGAATACTCACTTTTTAAATGACAAGTGGGCAACAAGTAATATACTTTATTGCAGGTCAAAAACTGACTTACAGTGCAAGCTAAACATTTTATCAGTATGTGTGTACACTGGGATTTAACTTGTGACCTTTGCGCTGCTAACGCAATACTCTACAAAATCATGAGCTAAACACCACTATTTCTATTGTACTGTAGTGTATAGATGCCCTTTTGCAAAATCAGCAAATGTAATATTTGTATGTATTATAATTTGCCGTCTTATCAATTAATAATAATTTTTATAGACCCACAATTATTTTTTATATGATAGTTTATTTTAAACAAATAAGTGCACAGCATAGAAAGAGCCCATCAGTAGGCTATCCGACAGTCAGTGATGACGCGTTTGTGTCATAAATGAGGACCGGGATTGTAAGTTTGAAACACACACTGCATGTCCTGACGCTACTCGCCCGTTATTTACGACGTCTGATGTGACGAGCATACAGATGAACATTGCTGCAAACGGATCGTATTGAGAAACCCAAAGCTTTAGTACATTTCGCAGAGGTGCAATGGGGGGTAATATTCGCAGTTATGTGACATGACACAAGCGCGCACGGTTGGGCAGCCGAGGTGTCATCGATCAGATATGATCTGATTACTGATCAATAAAGCGACGAGCGTTGTTGGGAAACCATGCATCACGGAGGCGCGTGAATTAACGGGAGCGTAAAAATGGATATCCTCTGTGTTTCTTTTTGACGCGCACCGACAACGCGGGAGGCGGGCGGTAGGCTGAACTGAGCGAGGCAACTACCGGCCAATGCACCGGGGGAACCGCGGCGTGATCGCGGCCCGGGAGCCGGGAAGTCAGAGGGACAAGCTGCGGAGCTGAGTGATTCGTTCCTCCGGGTATAACGGCGCGGCGCGGGGAACGATGGGCTGCGCTCCCAGCATCCACGTCTCGCAGAGCGGGGTGATCTACTGTCGCGACTCGGACGAGTCAAACTCGCCGCACCAGACCACCACCATCTCGCAGGGCACGGCTACCACCCTGCACGGCCTCTTCATCAAGACCGACGCAGCGGACACGATCCCCTCCGTAATCGCGTATCAGACCAGGCACACGCGGACCGGCTCACACCGGGAGCGCAGAGGGAACAGCGGCGCGCACATCTGCATTGAGGCCGAGACTCAGACCAGCAACACCAGTATCAAGGTAATGATGAATGAGGCATTGCCTGCTGCTGAAGGAATGAATGAAAGTCAAGATGGAGGAAATCGGGCTTGTATCGATTTATCGCGGTCTTGAGGATTATAGTATTTGCATTTAGAAAATACGTATTTCTACGTGTAATCCATGTCATTGTAAAAGAAAACCAGAGTTGATGATTTGGTGATGCGTAAAACTATAGTCAGTGTTGTGCTTACATTTTAGTACATGCATGCATAATAATCGTTTTGACATGTTTACTATGCAATATTGAATAAATTAGTTGCAAACATCCTGTTAGAGTTTGTTTATTCAGAACATCTGAACAGGTGGGAAGTGATGTGAGGCAACAAAATAGCATTACAATACAAAATGCTTTTGGTAATGCAATAGTGCTCTTTGAAGTATAGTAGTGACTCTGAACTGCTGAGTGCTGCTATAATCTAAAAATAGGTTGCAGGTCGATCTTGATGGAGGAATAAACCATGTTAAATGCAAATATTAAACTGCAACTAATCATATCATTGCATTTCAACTATAATAGCAAAATACACAGGCTTATCAGCGTTAAAAAAAGCACTTCCCATATTTGTTTTTCTTGGCATCGGAGTTTGGGTATCAACTTTATCTGTCACTAGGTAGTATGGTTAATATTTGGCCCAGTGTTTGTTCCATGTGTTACTTAGGCTTGTAAATCACACTTCTATCGTTTATGTATTCATAGAAATATGTTAGAAAGCCTGTTTTTTATGCTAATAACTGTATTTGCTTGGGTCTAAGCAGTTTGTTGACATTTTGTTTGTTAATCGTATTTGATACTGTGTTGCATCTTTGCAGTTCATGTCCAGTGTACAATCTGCTTTTTATGCCAACCCAGTTGACATGTGCTGCTCTGTAGAGGTATTTATAAGTAATCTATTGTAAAGTGACCCCAAAATGTATTTGCACACATGTGCCACACTTCCAGATGTATGAATGTCTTTGCATAGATAACAAAGTGGCAAATGAAGTGATGTTGATTTTAAACATCATTTGCTGAGTTTTAAATCAAAAGATCTTAGATATACTATTCAGAATAAATACTAAATGTATTTGGACACTTTGTCAAACTTATTCATAGTTAATGAGGAGCATGTCTATAGTAATGTGATGATCTACATCTGTGGTTACTCAACACCTTCATAAATCCACTGGAAATCACACCGGTTAGTTAAACATAGGTGCAAAAATGGCTAACATTGTTTGATCTAGCAATCAAACATCAAAGGGCATACTTTTTGTGTTAATGCAACCCAGACTTAAGTGTGTATTCAAAATACAGTTTTAGGGCTGCTGTACTTAGTATTGCATACTTACACTGTCAGAAAAAAATGCTCCATAGCTGTTAAAAGGGGACATATCATGAAAATCTGACTTTTTCCATGTTTAAGTGCTATAATTGGGCCACCAGTGCTTCTATCAACATAGAAAATGTGAATAAGAAAAACCCATTAACTTAGTTTTTGTAAACCATTCACTGCAAGCATGTGGAAAAAATAGGTCATTGAAATTTGTCTCCCCTTGTGATGTCATAACGGGATAATACCGCCCCTTAATCTGCACTATCAAACCACGTCACTCCCATTTAGTGCAGAGACCAGCTCATTTGCATTTTAAAGGACACACCCAAAAACGGCACATTTTTGCACATACCACGCGGCAATTTTAACCTGCTATAATAAATTATCTCTATGGTATTTTGAGCTAGAACTTCACATGCGTACTCTGGGGACACCAAAGATTTACTTGACATCTTAAAAAAATTCTTGTGAAATGTCCCTTTAAAAAGATCCTTTTATGTACCCTTTAGGCACATATGTTTACATTTGGTACCAGTATAAAACTTTGATGTACTAGTATATGAACTCTTTACTTTTGGAAAGGGTGCCACCCCAGTGACAACTACAGACCATTTTTGACCATTTTGTCTGACAGTGTGGAAACCACAACAAAAAAGTATTTTACACACATCCACTGTAACTTTTACCTTACAAAAAGTAGCATGGTAAAAATGTATCCTGCCATGATGGTAATACTGTACTTTTGGATTCTTTGAAGTGCTCTACAAAACTATTTAAATTACAAGTTTTATCAAACCACCATGGCCATCAGATATCGTTAAATCATGGCACTGCGAAATCACATTGTACATTGAGTATATGACATTGAGATTTTTTTTAAAGGTCTGTTGTCTTTCAAATTCGCTTACTTACGTGATGGATGTTGCCAGAAATGTTATGATTCACATTTAGATAAGTTAAAATATTTATAGTAAGTTTGTGTAGGGTAAATTCTTTTTTAATATTATTTTATGATGTAGGGTCAATTTTTAAATAGAAATTTCACGCTATCGCCTGTCACAAACACACATTTGATTGTTTTCAAGAACGATGAAATGTGTTATGTTGGGTCAGTAGTTTGTCTGTGGTCAGTGAACTCGTATGCCTGAATTGGAGCTCATAACCCCACATTTAATAGGGCAATTTGTATGTGTTTGTGAGATCTGTGTGTGTGCGCATCCAGCTGTGTGTTTTGTCATCTGTTAATATAAAAGGAGATGTAGAGATTATGGTACAGTCTGCCAGGCGTGTGCATGTGTGGTAGAGTCAGCTGCTCTCTTGCTTCGAGACTGGCGAGCAACTCAATGATGCCATTGAAGTGTGTGTGTGTATCTCTCTCTCTCTCTGTCTGTCTCTCTCTCTCTCTCTCTCTCTCTCTCTCCCACACACAAACACACATTGACATAGCTTTTACAATGATGTTGCCGATATGCTCTATTTTTGAATGTAAGTGTGCATGTGTTTGTTTTTGTATATGATAGAGATGGCTGCTCTGGGTGTGTATCCTAGTGTCTTTGTGAGAAATGTACTTTGCCAGAAATTTTGTGTTTCTTTGTATGCATGTTGTGTGTGTTCGGGCCAGAGAGTTTGTTTACCCCTCTGGCTGTTAGAACTGCAGGG
This sequence comes from Misgurnus anguillicaudatus, assembly GCF_027580225.2. Taxonomy (NCBI): domain Eukaryota; kingdom Metazoa; phylum Chordata; class Actinopteri; order Cypriniformes; family Cobitidae; genus Misgurnus; species Misgurnus anguillicaudatus. The sequence goes on from NC_073345.2 coordinate 31,378,462, forward strand.
TGTGAACAATCACATGCAAAAAGGCTGATAAATTTCAGACCAGATATACGCACACACACACACACACACAAATGGGGCGATGCATTTTGGGAAAAGGCACCCTGAGACATAAGTGGGCTCCTTTGAGTAATGGGCGATATATAGTTAATATTTTTATGCGTATGCAAGGGTCCGGTCATCATAAGAGTGTGTGCGTCTGCATACTGTACACGCATCACCAGATTTTTGAAACGTCACTTACACTGTACGCGTAGGTGGCGCATGCACATACAGGAGAATGTAGCGTGTGTAGCCTAGGAAATGCGTTGCATTTTGTCGCAATGTGCATGCGTCAAACGTCTGCATACACGTACAGTCAAATAAACATTGCTTTGCAATGCTGTGCAGTGTGTGTACGTACACGTAAAAAACAGACCATACTCTGGCCTTTAGACACATCTCTGTCACAATGTGCCTTAATGCAAAGTGCAGACTGATTGGCTGAAGCGTTCCTTGGAAGGTTGGGAAAATTTAGACAACAACGTGAAATCTCTGTCTATACAGTGCTTATTGTCGCCCTGGGGACAAATTAGGTTTTATTTATATTCCTCAGTGCCTGTTTTTTTATTTACATTTTCCAGTATATTTTCATTACTCTGCTTTAAGGCCAGAGACTGTACCAGTCTATCGTACTTTACTGTACTTTACTCTATCGTACTTTACTTTAAGATGAACAAATTTAAATGATTAATGTTTTATACTTATATATGATTACTGTTTCTAAACATGATTTATGATGCAATTGAATATCTGAACGCAGTCTAGAAACTCCCAGAAGGGCCAAGGTCAATGGGTTCACACTCCACATTGTGGTGCTAAAAGGTATACGGTATTAGAATGTAACAACCAGTTGTTTGCAAGAGTTGTTTTGCCCCATCAGGGTTATTGAGATCATGAATATGCAAAGAAGAATGTTAGCTAATTGTCTAATGAAACCCAGGGTTAATTAACCCTAGATAAAACCAACCCAGTATCACGGAGTTGCGTATAAATAGCACGAAGTGTGAAAATCGTGCCAAATTTGTGCATATGATAAGCCAGTCCTTCCCCTTCACTTAAACAAAGCATCTTTTTTGTTGTTTTAATTACTGGTTTCTCAATTTTTTTGCTTATTTTTACCATTTAGGGTTTAGGGTTTAAACAAGTTTTTGATAAAAATGACATCCTAACCCAAACCCCATTCTACCCCCAACTCCAGCGACCATGGCTTAAATATAGATAAAAACGGAAACCTGTATATTAAATAACCTCCTTAAGCAAATCTCAAATCTAACCCTAAACCCAAGCGAAAATGGATTAAAAAAAAACAGAAAAAAATTGAGAAACCAATAAATAAAATGACACAAAAAGATGCACCTGGCGTAAGGACTTAAGTGTGAAAAGCCTTAACATTATTTAAAGGAATATTCCATTTTCTTAAAAGAAAAATCCAGATAATTTACTCACCACCATGTCATCCAAAATGTTGATGTCTTTCTTTGTTCAGTCCAGAAGCAATTATGTTTTTTGAAGAAAACATTGCAGAATTTTTCTAATTTTAATGGACTTTAATAGAACCCAACATTTAATACTTAACTCAACACTTAACAGTTTTTTTCAACGGAGTTTCAAAGGACTATAAACAATCCCAAACGAGGCATAAGGGTCTTATCTAGCGAAACAATTGTCATTTTTGACAAGAAAAATAACAAATATATACTTTTAAACCACAACTTTTCGTCAAGGTCCGGTCCAGCGCGACCTAACGTAAATGCGTAGTGACGTAGGGAGGTCACGTGTTACATATATAAAACGCACATTTGCGGACCATTTTAAACAATAAACTCCCACAAAGACATTAATTAGTATCAGTTGACATACAACAACGTAGGAACGGTCCTCTTTCAAGACGCTTGTAAACACTGGGGCGGAGTTTCGCGTTCGTTCTCTGTGACCTCTTGACGTCATGACGGTGAGGTAGTGGGGTCAGCTGGCGCATCACGACCGGATCTACACGACGAGAAGTTGTGCTTTAAAAGTGTATATTTGTTATTTTTATTGTCAAAAATGACAATCGTTTTGCTAGATAAGACCCTTATGCCTCGTTTAGGATTGTTGATTTAAGTATTAAATGTTGGGTTCTATTAAAGTCCATTAAAATGAGAAAAATCCTGCAATGTTTTCTTCAAAAAACATAATTTCTTCTCGACTGAACAAAGAAAGACATCAACATTTTGGATGACATGGTGGTGAGTAAATTATCTGGATTTTTCTTTTAAGAAAATGGACTAATCCTTTAACATTTAACGTGACTCAGGTTGCGATCGCAGACCTCGCAGGTTTTGTATTTGTTTCTACTAAGAAAAAGACTTACAGATGCCATATAGTGTGCTTTTCAGGTTTGACAGGAACTAAAATTAGAGATTTTTCTCTGTTTGTTGTTCACATGTAAGTGCATTCCTTTCATTTCTGCATTTGTATTATACAGACTGTGTTTTGAGCCGGCCAAAGCAACATAACTGCATGGTAGTCCAAGATTGTGACATTAGTAAAGTTTATCGTCAGGAAGGCTCGTAAACATTTGTAGGAAGTTTGTACGATGTAAACAGATTGTTGAAAATTTTTAAATGTTGTTTATGAGCTGCACACAACAGGGGTCAGGTCTGCTTGCGTCAGGTCTATTTGTTATTGTTGCAATACAGGTTTAGCATCTCTCTCTCTTTCTCTCTCTTTCTCTCTCTCTCTCCTTTAATTTATTGGCAGACCAATAGTCTTACGTAGCATATTCATTTTTGATAGTTGAGCCGCTGTTATTCATGCATGGGTTGTTCAGAACTTGACTCATATACTCACAGGACAAAAAGTCCTGGAATGACTTTATTGTCCCTCGTAGCTATACATATTTATAGTCCTTTTGTAAACATAGTTAAAAAAGTCGCTTTTTGGCCTAAAGCTAAATGTTGGGTTGTTTTACAGTTTTTTTTTCGGAATTGCTAAGACACTAAACTCCAATCTCTGAACCAAATTCATAGTGGCCTAAACCCATTTGTCAAATCATGCACTCTTTTTGCAAAACTCTAATCACAAACTTCTCACTAAAACATCCATTTTACACTCCAATGCACTTGTTTTATAAATGGTAAACACAGGCATAGTTGTCATCAAGCAAACACATCAACTAAAAATTGTACACACTTTTTTCTAATAATATTTTTTACCAACTGTGTGAATTGGAAAAAGTTTGAGAGGTAGATAAAGAGTATGAGGAAGAGCAGGACATCAGAGACGATATAGTTGGCAAAAATTGCAGTTGGATTGTAGCCTGGCTAACACCAGACCAGTCTCATAGAGAATGAGACGTGGTCTGGGAAGCATACGCTTATTTTCTCGTATTTGAGGAGTGGTTTACGAATGCCCAGAGCCGTTTATTAGGCGCTACGGATGTCTATCAAATGCGTCTGTATGTAGCTCATAGCCAAACGTTTCAATTATACCAGATGACGTATGTAGAGCAACATCAATTCAAACGTAAACAGCTTTTATCGGTACTTGTGCACACAGCCGGTAGCTGTATATTGATATTGAAAAGCAACACATTATAGTGGCACTGTGACAACCACAGAAAAGGCATAATTACAATATGATATTAATAAATACCACTTAACATTTATAAGTTAATTGTACTTTGTAGACGACAATGCCTAGCAGGTTGGTCCTATAAAACTCTGTGGTTATCATGGCTTGCCATGTCCAAACATCCTTCTTGGATATGAAATTGTTTAATGCCAAAAGTTTCTCTTTTTTTTTAAATAAACTTGCGTTCAAAACTACTTCGAACACTATCTAAGGCTGCATTGAAAAGTAACTTTGCGTCTGCTGTGTGGGATAAACAAAACTGCTTTGGTGTGTTGCATAGACGTCGTCATCGTCTTGCTGCCCCCTCCCCATTCTGTGATTGGTTCCCTATTTCAGGGGCAAAAAAGGTCCATAGTTTCCATGCTAGACTTGGAGTGTGAATAAATTTGCGCGCAAGGCAGCATGGGGATACCCAGGCTAGTTGGATTGCTGACTTTTTACAAAATACAAGTGCTGCTTACAGTAATATTGAAAACTTACTATTACGTGCAGTACTTAGTAAAGTAACTAAACTTGTGATTACAGTAATAGAGATTTTTCAACCGTATTTGTCAAGTGTGTTGTTATATACAATAAACATCTATTTTTCTGTAAGCAGATCCTAAATGTTGTGTTTTCCATTTTTTAAGTAGTCTAATGGATGCTCTATAGTGTTTTATAGACTTTTGTGTGTATGATTTGAAAGCTTTTTTTTTTGTTGTTGTTGTTGTTTTGAGTACAGGAGAAATGGTTTTGAAGGAATTACTTGATTTTGCTGGAAAAGTCAGGGGTTCTGTGAATTTTGTTTGACAATTTGGATTTGTGTTTAAGGTTTTGAGAAAATGAGTGATGGTTTCAAAAAATGTGTTTTAGCAATTCAGAAAACCTGTATGGTAAAAACAGGCACAGTTGTCATCAAGCAAACACAACAACTCAAAATTGTGTGTATGATGGTATTTTTTTACCAATTGTGTGTATTGGAAACAGTATGAGAGGCAAATGAAGAGTATGAGGAAGAGCAGGACACCAGAGACGATGCAATTAGCAAAAATTGCAGGTGGATTGCTGACTTTTTACAAAAATACAAGTGCTGCTTACAGTAATATTGAAAACTTACTTACGATTATTTGCAGTACAGTAAAGTATTCATCACTATATTCACTGAATTAAACTTGTTATTACAGTAATAGAGATTTTAAACCGTATTTGTCAAGTGTGCTGTTATATACAATAAACATGTGTTTTTATGTAAGCAGATGTCCTGAATGTTGTGTTTTCCATTTTTAAGGTAGTGTCTAATTGATGCTTTGTAGTGTTCTATTTGAAAGCTTAGTTTGATTTTGAGTACAGGTGAAATGGTTTTAAAGAAATTGTTTGATTCTGAAGAGTTGGGAGTGCTGTGAATTTATTTGGACATTTGGATTTGTGTTTAAGGTTTTGAGAAAATGAGTGATGGTTTCAATAAATATGTTTTAGCAATTCAGAAAAACTGTAACCTGTTGTGTTTGTCCATATTTGACCCAACTATGGGTTAAAAAACTGAGAATCTTTTAGGGGCAGTTTCCCAGACAGGGATTAGACTAGTCGTAGACTAAAATAAGAGCTGTCCAAACTGCAAACTACTTGCACTGACATATATTGAAATATCAGTTCCCTTTGTTTTGCCTCAAAATGCCCACAAATAATGTATAAGTAGTGATGCACCGATGTATCGGCCGCCGATATTTATCGGCCGATTTTTGATGAATTTGAAACCATGGGCATATCGGCAATAGCACGAGAAAGGCCGATACCGATTGTTTATTAATTAACTGCATAAAGAAATCCATTATATGTAAAAATTGAGTTAATGTTGTATATCAAATAAATGCTGAATAGCAAAAACCACCTTTGAAGGTTGTCATGCTGTCTTATTATATTTGTTTTAGCTTAATTTGTGCCTCTCTTATTATGTTGGTCAGTTGAATGTTAATTAGATCCAATCCATGTTCAGTAAAAATTATTTGATGCAGAAATAAACTAGCTAATAGATCAACTGTATAGTATTGACAAGTGTTTTATATCGGTATCGGCATCGGTATCGGCCAGAAGTTGTCTGTTTAAATCGGCATCGGTATCGGCCCAAACAAATCCTATCGGAGCATCCCTATGTATAAGTAAGGCATGTTTGTTTAAACTAGTTATATTTATAAACTAAGGCCAAGTCCTGGCTTATGCTAATCCCTGTCCGGGAAACCACCCCTTAGAGTTTGGCTATGCACTGCAGTGTGATAAAAGCAATGTAGTGCTTGTCACACTGCTACATATTAGAAAGATTGAATTGTTACTGAAGGATTCACTATTATGAAAGCAGCTGAGCTACTGTCACGCTGTTTGTTAGGGTCGATGTGTGACACTGAGGTTACAGTGTTTTCTATAATCTCTGTTTATAAAGTGAGATAATGGCATTGCTGGGGTTTCTGATACTACAGCTTAACACAGTACACCACTTATTTTCATCACATATTCCTTCTCTTGATTTATTACTCTGTGGTATCAGACATCTTTTGGTTCCCCTTTAATTACTAAATGACTATCTGTTTTACCATCAAACTGTAACATCTCTCTCTTTCTCTTTCTTTCTCTGTTGGTCATTTTACCTTTAAATAAACCAAATACATGATGATATGAGAGAAATGAGTGTGAATAGAGGGCAAGGGAACTACAAGGACAAGATGGTCTTATTTTATTTAATTGCTAAAAAAACAATGTTATTTTGTGTATTTGGTATAATACAATGTGTTGGCATGGTTTATGGTTAAAAACACACATTATTTTCAAAATATCATACACTTTTGAAGCTCCAGATTTGACACATTGATTTTGTACAAAACTCATCGATTTGAAAAGTGCTGTGCCACTGATTGGCCAGCTAATCTGTATTTTGTGATTGGCCTGAATACCTGTGACATCAGCCAGAAATGGGGCTACAGCTATCAATAATTTTTTTTAATTGATTAATCTAGCACTTAAATTGGTCGATTAATCGATTGATCGGATAATTTTTTTTGTTTGTTTTTAAACAACCAAAACAAATAATGCATAACGAAAATTATGTGGCTGTAAAATTATCAAGCATTTGGCTCCAAAACTAAGCCTTTTTAATGCAATTTTTACCCATTTAGTGTTTATAAGTGCCAGGGTCAACAATCAAGCAATTTCATTTATTAATATGCACAACAGGTTTCATGCTGTTATCTTAGTCACAGGAATTTAAAGAGGCTTCAAGGCAGAATTTTTGTCTCGAGGAATTTTTGTAATCGAGTTAATTGAGTAATAGGGTTGGGCGATGTCCTCTAAATTGGCAATTGACGATGGTTACGTTAAACCATCGCGATGGACAATGATATCGTTAGGCGGGGGGTATTTTAATTTTTCGTTATTATTCGTTATTATGTAATTATTCGTTATTTTACTTCATTACTTCCACTTAAGTTGTGCACTTTTTATTTTAATAAATATCTTTACATAAATACTTTTTTGTACTTAAAGTCTATAATTTCGTTCTTTTACTAACCGAACTAATGACTCTTTCTAATAGGATGCAGATAAGGGGAAAAAGTAGCTTTATTAAAATATACTTTTGTAAAATATCTCTTTACATAATTTTTTTTCTTCTATTTAAAAGCTATAATTCGTTATTTTACTAACCAACTAACTCCTCCGCGCTTTCCAATAGGTTGCACATAAATATCTGTGCATATGTGCAGCAGTACTCCATCAGAGCGGGTCTTCAGCACCGCGGGGAGCAGATAGCACTTCAATCCGCAGGTTATTAAAAAAAAATGCCATCAAGATGGACGATGATATCGTCGGCACAACCCTATTGAGTAACTCGATGAATCGTTTCAGCCCTACGGAAATGTGACGCTCTTTACCATGTTTGAAACATTCGCTCACAATGCAATGCTTACAGATGTTAACTTACAGGCTGTGAGTCAAAGCGGGAGGAATTATGATAATGTCGGTCTTGTCTACGTCAATCCGTGTGTTTGTTGTAATCCAAGAAAAGAGATTTATGTTGGAAACGATAACTCGCGTCATCATTTACTTCGGGGTATGCACCTTTGCATATCATTGACATGTACTAATACACACCTACACACCAAAGGAAATGTAAAATTAATCGGACAACTTATTTAAAGATCTGAAATTATTGTGTATTAACTGTATGATGCATTAACATTATAAATGTTTGATCTTTTGTTATTGGCTGCATAACGATTAATCGCGACTAATCGTTGGCAAATAAAAGTTTTTGATTCCATCATATGCATGTGTGTGTGTGTGTGCTGTCACTGTGTATAATAATGCACATGTATAATTAAAAAAATATATATGTATACATTAAGTAATTATATTTATATATAATATAAATTATATAGAAATATAAAAATGTATACTTATGGATGCAAATATTTCTTAAATATGTTCTAAACTTTTATTCTGCCAACGATTGTCGCAGTGATAATAATGTTTTTATTCACCAATAACATTTGCTTGTTTGGCAAGGCTGTGGATTGAGCTGTTGTGTTTAGGGCTGTCACAATGATTAAATAATCATCTCATCGCGATTGTTTGACCTCATCGTGATGATTTCAGATCACTGCAGTGATTGCACATCTCTTTAAAAACACAAGGGGAGCTGCAGCGCTTGTATAAACAACATTGTAAAGCCATATCTTTTTTATTTATTTATTTATTTGAGCAGTAGCTATTCTGCTCAAAAGGAGTAGGCCGAAGCAAAAAGCTTATAAACGCCCTCCCCAAAAATTAATATTACAGTAATACAAAAATCATAATACAAAACAGCTAGAGATCGACCGATATATCTGTTTTCCAATATTTCCCCCGATATTTGAGCATTTTCCGATGATCGGATATCGGTTTTGTGATATCGGATTGACCGATAAACAAGAGAATTGAGAATTGCGCGCTGGACGCATCTGAGGAGAGGAGCTCACAGCAGCAGCAGCGTGCACAGCAAATATGTCCAAGAATAGAGACGAACTTACAGAGTCACGCTGGCTGATCCATAAAATCCGGACCCAATAACGACGTAGCTTTGCATGAATAAAACAGCCATGAATTAATGCTTTGTGGAATTAAAAACGCTAAATTAAATTTGTTTTTCTGTTATTTATGCTTATCATTAGCATCGTAAAATCACGTTCATATTGCTGATCACTTACCGGGGTTGAAGGCTAAAGCACATCTACCACTTTTAACAAGATTTACCCTAAGTTATATTAACATTTACCAGATAAACATTATTTTGCTAAAATATCTAAATAAATGTCTGTGGATATTAATTAATTATTTATTGCCTCCGCAAGCGGTCACAGTTTGATACAGTTACTGCGTGAGTAAATGCATAGACAAACAGCGCTGTCAACAGCCATTTCATAAGCTAAAACAACTAAATATTAATTATTCTGACATCAAATAACATTACCAGTTAAGAAATGTAATGATATATAAGCCGTTTTGTTTGTTACTTTCCAGAATGTATTATTCCAGTCAGTGATATTATTTGTAAAATAGCTTTGCTAACTATTGGTTGGATTGCTGAAGGCTACATGTTGCTGGTCAAAACAACGATATTATATCCCAAAAGAGCCACTTAATCCACCTGTTTTACTCTATAAACTATGTATAACAAGCAGCCAACTCCGATATACTTTTCTCTCTCTCCCGCTCCGTTACCTGAAACCGCAGCGCGAACTTTGGATCAGTCCATTTCCGACGAAATGATAGGGGTGTTTGGAATAGTCCATGAATTCTTATATGTAAATCTTTTGTTTGTATTTATATTTAAACAGATTAATATTTGGACAACACTTCATCTCCATCTCCAAATTAATATCCATTCAATACAGTGAATTAAAAAAAAAAAAATGCTGCAAAACTTTAAGAAGCAGTATGAACAGCCAGGTAAAACATACATTTCCAAAACAGCCATTCCAAATTTAGGGAAGTGAAGGATGCTTAAAGGGGGGGTTTAATGGTATTTCAAGCATTCTGACTTATTAACACAGTTATAGAGTTGTTTCCTCATGCTAAACGTAGGCAAAGTGTCAAAAATGCAGTTGGGCGTGTTTCAGAGTATTTCTGTGCCGAATGCACTTCGCCAGGGTTCGTACAAGTTTCGGCAAATTTTTTTCGATTATGGTTCTAACTGACGTTTCAGGGGTTTTCGATACGTATCACTTCTTTATATGGGCTTCCGCCGGAAAACCCCGCCCAGCCGTCAGTCAGCCGGAGACGCTAGAGCTTGCTAACAGCTTATCACGCCACTCAGCTTTGTTTAATTTCAAAAGTCAACAATGACACAACAAGAAGTGTGTTTTTGGATGTAAGGAGAAGACATCCAGCCTTATGGAAACAATGGATATAGTTTATTATCCGGATTAGCAGCGGAGTTTTGCGTGTGTGTTTGATGCGGTGGATTTTCAGAACCGGGTCATGACGAGTTACACGTGGTAAGTAAGACTTCTGTCTTATGTTGGAAATAGGCGCGTGTATATTAAATAAATGACACGAACATGTAGTGAATCATAAGTTAAAACAGTGTTGTATAGTGTTGTATGACTCGTACTCGCTCCTCCCGTGTTATAACTCCTCCTTCTTCATTCTTTCGTACGTTATCGGAAAGATTCGGTAAAGCTAATCTTTCTTTTATAAATCTGATTAAACTAAAGACTCTTCAGAGATATAAAGGATGTCATACTACTCCATAGGTACTCCAGATTAATATCAGAAATGCAGAAACAGCGTGTGTTACGTGAGCTTTAAGAATCTATAAAGGATGATGGTAATGGTGCACACTATGCAGTGTTAATTATATACTTTAGTAATAAATGCTTTATGGCTTTCTGTCTTTTAATAAATCTGACATTGACATATTGTATATATTAACATCTGAGATCACTATTAATAAATAAATCAAATGTGTCTTATGTGTAGATTCGCAGTGGATAGAGTGATACACAATAGATTTGTTATTGTTTTAGTTTTTTCAAATAGGCAATTGGTTTACGGGGTTTGAAGTGAATCAGACTGCGGTTTTGAGTGTTGTGTTGTTAGGAAGCATTAAGATGATGGACTGAATCACAGATAAGATTACACTCAGCTGTTAAGTTATATCCATATATAACATGCTCTGTTTTATCACGTTATTTATAACCCACTTCACATTGATCCAACACTATTATTTACACTTTGAATTATATTCATATCTGAACGCTCTTATCTGCAGGGATTTTCCAACCTGCTGATAGATATGGTGTTCATAAACTGCTTTGTAATCTTGTGTGAATCTGTGAACCTTTTGTGTAACACAGCTTGATGGTCTTCGGAAAAAACATTGGTAGACTGACAGTCTAAGTCCCTTTACTTTCATTATTTAGAAAAGTGTGGCCTGTAAATTCTTGAAAAATTCACCTTTATGTGATCATGTGGGTTTAGGAGAACATTTTTATGTGAATTGCTGCTGTGTAATAGCGAGACAAGGTGATGTTATTTGGCACGATGTTTTCAGTGTCCTTGCATAATCCTGTCAAGTCTGTTCCTTTAGAGATGTGATGTAATATCACTCTTTATTTTATATTCCTGCAGTTATGTCGAGAAACCTCTGACCTGAACTGCTTTTCCTCATTTGAAAGGATCCTATTTATAGTGTTTAATGTTTAAACTATATTGAGCTGTAAGGTCATTTTTCCTCATGAAAAAATGTGACACATAAAGAAAGAATACAGTGCAATACATCTAGTGACATTTAATAAAACATCTGTTTTTCTTAAATTGCCCACACATTACTGTTTTTTTCTTTAGTGCTAGTGTTGGCGAACGCACACTTTAAAAGGATCTTTGAACGTGTACTTAACATCTCTGTACTGATGGGGATTGCTGATAAAGGAAACGCACTGTATCACACACAGTCTTAAGACCACAGTCATACATCCCTGTGCTTACATCTTCTCTAACTTTCTGCAGTGTGTGTGCGGGCTTGTTTAGCTGAATTTCAGAGACAAAATTATTTGTGTAGGCGATGGTTTAGTTTCAGTCTGTAGTAGATATAATTAGCCTCATATAACACATTGGAAAATTGCTTGTTCTCAGTTAGATAACCAAGTAAATTTATGTGAGTATTTATGTGGCTTTGTATGCTGTATTTCGGCAACAAAATTGTCCCCTACATAGCACAATCTGATAAAATTTCCCCTTTGGGGACATTTTGGGACATACTCATTAGAAGAAATTACTTAAACAACTTAAAAAAAAAAAAACGTGAAATTCTAAAGATTTGAAATGATTGCTTTTAGGGAAAGGTTTCAGCATACCAGGTAGTATTTGTAAAATATCCTTATATAAAAATAACATGGTATGTGTGTGTGTGTGTGTGTGTGTGTGTGTGTGTGTGTGTGTGTGTGTGTGTGTGTGTGTGTGTGTGTGTGTGTGTGTGTGTGAGACATGTTCACCCATCAGAATGTACCCATTAAATATGATTATATTTCTTGAGGTCGTGTGGTAATGGAACATAGAAACATTATCTCAGTGACATCTTATGTAATGCATGATAAGAGAATCAATAAAGAAGCATCGCTGTAGCTGCGTTCTGTCATCTGGGGTTTCTAAATTTAGCCAGGATCATATTTTATCGTGACCCTGTTGTCTATAAAGGAAGGTCTTTGTTCTGTGTGTGGTTTTATGTCTATATGCATGTTGTTCTCAGTTAAAGCACATGACTGTGCTAAAACACACACAATGTGCTGAAAGATAGAGGGTCGGGATGTTCAAACTCACAGGTGTTGGTCAAAAAGTGTTTTTTCTCTCTCTTGCAACTTTGATGTAACAAGCACATTATTTACAAACGTAGATATGAATTTTCATATTTGCTTTACATACTTATCTTTATTCTTATCTTTTTTAACTTGTAAAAATCAGACCTGACAGCTCAAATGATGAAATTATTATAAACTATTTTTAATATTTTTATAAAGCTTAATAATTAGCACCTTGGTATCATGCCATGAGAATGAGTCTTTATATTAGCGCTGCACATGGTTTCTAAAAAAGTTGATTTTTTTTATATTTTAGGTGTTACCTATTGAAGTATTTTTTAGGGATGCACCGTTAGGATTTTTTTAGGCTGATACCGATACCGATTTAAACAGACAACTTCTTGCTGATACCGATGCCGATATTAAACACTTATATACAATACTATACAGTTGGTCTATTAGCTAGTTTATTTCTGCATCAAATTATTTTTACTGAACATGGATTGGATCTAATTAACATTCAACTGAGCAACATAATAAGAGAGGCATGAATTAAGCTAAAACAAATATAATAAGACAGCATGACAACCTTCAAAGGTGGTTTTTGCTATTCAGCATTTATTTTATTAACAACATTAACTCATTTTTTACATATAATGGATTTCTTTATGCAGTTAATTAATAAACAATCGGTATCGGCCTTTCTCGTGCTATTGCCGATATGCCGATGGTTTCAAATTCATAAAAAATCGGCCGATAAATATCGGTGGCCGATACATCGGTGCATCACTAGTATTTTTTTTTATTTTTCACCTTAAATTTTTTTGACGAGTTGTCTGGTCAATTGCGGGGAAAGAGTTAAAGGGATAGTTCAGCCAAAAATGAAAATTACCCCATGATCTACTCACCCTGAAGTCACCCAAGTTACTTAAGGGCTCATTATAGTTGTGCGTACGTGCTACGACATAGGATACGCGTCGGTTTTCTTGTATACTTCTGCGTCGTCGTCCGCTTCGACGTGCAAACAGACATGCAGACTGCTGGTAGGCAGTATCCACGCGTGTAACCACAGTAGCAGCGTGACCGTCATTGAAGAAGCAGCTAAGCTAGTTTAACCAACAAACAAAAAGAAACAGCAGCTTGTTGTGTATGTTTTGAGATGACCAGCAGGGATAAAAAGTAAATAAACATAGACTTTTGTTGCAGTTTTAGCTACATCACTCCTCAACTTGGCCCATCTTTGTTCTCATCGTCGCAAACAAAAAACCTATTACGCAGTTTTTTTTACCCCGACGGTAGGGGTTCTAGTCGACCAATCACAGCCGTGTAGAACTGATGCGCTGTAAAAAAAATTTGGCGAGGTTCACGTCAGGCTATGCAGAAGCTACGAATAACCTACGGCGTAGACCTTACACACGACTGTAAATTGGACATTATGTCCATCCTTTTCATACGAACACATACTGTATTCAGATATTTTTGAAAAGGTCCTAGCTCTTCCAATCTTTATAATAAATGTGGGGTATATGGGGTCCGCTCCTTCAAGTCCAAAGAATGTGCATCCATCATTCGCAAAAGTAATCAACACGGCTCCAGAAGATAAATAAAGGCCTTTTAAGGGTAATTGATGCAAATTTGTAAGATAAACATACATATTTAAAACTTTACAAACGAAATAACTTGCCTCTGATAACGCCGCCATCTTAGGGCCCGTTCACACATCGAGTTCTTGTCACATGACCTGTAGTGTGCTTGCGGCATTCTAAAAAGTTGAAATGTTTTTAACTCGATGCAGTCGCGTCCGCATCCCTTCCATTATGAGCACACATACCGTGCGCCTACATTTTAAATAAAAAACAAAAAATGTGAACGGCCCCTTAGACTCCTCCGCGTTGTTTTGCTCCCTGCTCTGTGCCTCCGCCCTCCGCATATGTAAAGTGCGTATGCACAAATTGGATTTGAAGAAGCGGACCTCATATTCATTTATTATAAAGATTGGAAGAGCTACATTTTCAACAATATCTGAATTTGTGTTTGTATGAATACGATGGACATAGGGATGCTCATATCAGTTAATTTTCCGACCGACAACCGTAGCTTCTAAACCGAGCATTAACCGTTAACTTATAAGATTTTAATATGAAATTGTCATTGAGTAAAAATACAGTTGACGGTTGTCTGTGAACTAGTAAAAACAAAAGATTTAATTTGAACGTGCAAACAGCAGCGACAAATCAACAACAGAACCAGGATTTATACATTATCAGATATTCACGCAACATTACCTTATTAAAAAGCACGCGATCAGTCCAGAGGATTAATATCCAAAAAGGGCAGATTGTCTCCGTTTCATCTACCACAGTGGTCATTTCTAAAGCAGGATGCTTTTCAGAAAGTTTTGCTTTTGCGTCGTCTTTCTCCGTTTGTGCAAAAAGAGAGATGTTTATGGTTAGGGTCAGAGGCCATCAGCGAACGTCTGTCTCCGTTCAGCTTCCAAACACGCATACAAATGATTTCTCATACAAATGATTACTTTATCAGACCGTCAGGGCAGCAATAATTTGTGTCATTTACAGGACATTCACAAATTAAAGATAGAAAAAGTGGCAAAATGTCTGTCGGCTCATGACGACACGCACCATGTATTAACAAATATTTTTTTATTTTAACTGATAATGTTAATCGTTCATAAATTCTTACCTTCAGTTAACGGTTAAACGGTCAATGTGAGCATCCCGAGATGGACATATGTAACTCTGGTGGCTTCAGGGTGAGTAAATCATGGGGTGATTTTCATTTTTGGCTGAACTATCCCTTTAATAAAAAAATTACAAGAAGTGACAAGTTTTTTCTTCCTTTTATATTTCCACTATTATCCACTAGGAAGCGCTCCTACCCAACTTATAAAACATGGAAGCATCCACTGATCTAAAATCAGTAAAATAGTTTGTGCTTCTGTTAGTTTTGTGTTTATGTCACTGTTTGCATACTGTTTGTGTGTGTTTTAACCCATTGTGGTCTTGGTCACTGTTTTTTAGCTGTGGATCAACAGCAAGATGGAACGTGTTTGTGTGGGTGTGCTTGTGTGTGTGTGTGTGTGTGTGTGTGTGTGTGTGTGTGTGTGTGTGTGTGTGGTTCCTCTGCTTTTGTGTGTGTGTGTGTGTGTGTGTGTGTGTGTGTGTGTGTGTGTGTGCGTGCGCGCGCATTTGAAAGCTTTAATCTCTGTCAGTTTTGCTGCTTGATTGCTGCATGAGTGAATCTAAAAGCTACAGTCTTTCTTTGAAGAGAATATGAGAGAGAGAGAGAGAGAGAGAGAGAGAGAGAGAATACGAAATGCAGCGTGTTGAGTCGATTAAGGATAATTGAGAGACTAGGAAGAAAAATTGCTAGCTTGTTTATAGGCTCAGAACACTGAAGTAAACCATGAAAACTTAGTTTATGATATCATCTCTGTATCGTTTCTGTCCATCACATCATTCCTGTGCGTGCTACATTCCTTAAAGATGAGGGGTGTAATTTTTATAATGTTAAAATTCTTTTTTGTATCCCAGTTAAATGTGCAGAGACAGCTTTACGTAAACCATTCATAGCTCCATTTCCTGAAGAGTGTAAACACTGCGGCTCTGTGTTTGTGTGAGCAGACTGTAGGGCTGGGTGATATATTGACTATAATATATTATTGAGATAATTGTCCTAAAGATGTGAAATTACAGAATATTGCCTATCAAATATTGAATGTGTAAAGATTTTTGTGCCACCAATAGGCAATTTCCCTTCCTGTCTAGATCTCACTAGTAGTACAAATCGTAACTCATTGTTATCAAAATATCAAAAACATTCATCTGGGATGGAACTATTCCTTAGTAGAAATTATACAACAGTTCTTTCTGGTTCTCGAATCTGATTGGCTGAGAGCTATGCGATATTGTGCTAATAACGGCACTGTAACCGCTTCACCTTTCGTATTATTCCACCACCTAGTGAATAGAGGTCCTAAGCAGGCTCATCTCTGAATGGAAAAACACAGACGCGCTGTTTGAATCACTCTCCGTGTGTCTCATTAGTTTACTAGCTCATAAATCAGTCTGTGAATCCCCAATCAGAAGTATTATTCCGTCAAAGATCAGCGCTCTTGGATGTTACGTTACAGTTAATGGGAGAAATGTCTTGTCACATCGTGTGGATTATTAACACTTGGAAAGAGGAATATAAACACTCGTTTTTTTTCTGGAGCTATATTTCTTATCAGAACGCGAAAAACACCGTGGAACTGCAGGTAAGCACCGCAGCTTTTAAATGTGGACATTGATCATTTACTTTATCGTGACGTGACTATTAAAACATGTTATGAGATATCCCCACTGGTATATTTATAAGCAGCATGCAAAAACATCTCTCTGACACTTATAAAAAACCGTTTTGTATAGTACTGACAAGAACAAAGTTTAATAATGATAATCGAGTGCTCGTATCGCGTTAAGAATAAATGAGAAAGCAATAGTAACGTTATACAAGTATAGTTTTATTAATTTTTACCTCGCGCCAAAACAATAACAACACAAAAGACACTAAATATGAATAAAAAAACAAGTACTAGTTTGATCATGACACCAAATACTGCTGATTTGATCTCATTTTGACGATCATAAACAAACAAGGCCAACATGAGAGCCAGGGAATCCCTTTCAGAGATGTAGCCCAGAGAGGGCGGTGGTCAGCGGGGCGAGTGAACACTGACGTCCGCTCATGCTTTGGTTCTCATTCGTACCGAATCTCACTAAGCAAACGTTCAAACAGGCGCTATCTTTACTAATCGACTGCAGATTTAAATATAATACAGATACATTCTCGACTGAACTAATCTTAAAACTACACTTTGTGACCAAGAAACGGTAATATAAAGTGACGGCTTTTCCGTCCATTGAGTTGTTATGAGCTTCAAAGCAGCCGAAAGTTTTACCTGTCAATCTGGCCGCCCTCAAATCCGTGGCGGAAGAAGTAGTTCTCAAACAAAGAGGCTTTTAAAATAACTCCGTTGTTGTTTTCTAGTTTTCGTTTTTCAAACGTGTGCCGTCGAACTGTTGTATAAAAGCAATATCGCTCTCGGAGTCGTGTGATATAGCTCTATATCATCACGGCTGTGATTGCCTCCGGCACTCGGCCTGCGGCCTCGTGCCTCTGGCCTAATCACAGCCGTGATGATATAGAGCTATATCACACTCCTACTCGAGCGATATTGCTTAAGTATAGCATACAGTACCTATTTTGTCTGCTGTGTTCCGGGCTTTGATGAAACCTGTTTGCGTGTCCAACATTACACAAAAGGAAAATGTTTCTGCGCATTTGGATTCCGTGATTCCGTCCGCATTATACGCATCGTGGAAATCATAGGGCCCTACAAATAACTTGCCTCATCTTACTCCACTCCTTCAAATCTAACGTAACTGACACTGTGATTGTAAACCAAGACCGTGTGCAGCATCCGGAAGTGCTTGCGCAACATTACGCACAGTCTTTAAACATTATCGATCACTTATCAAACTGTCATTACCGTTATATATCGTTTATATTGGTAAAATATCGTTATCGAATTATCGCCCAGCACTAAGGTAAATACAGTTTTTAATTCTATGGCACCTTTAAAATTCTGTAAGGGAAATAAATTGTCATTTTATTTGAATAAAACATTTCACAATAAACATAGTTTTACTTAAAGGGGACATTCCATGAAAATCAGACTTTTTCCATGTTTAAGTGCTATAATCGGGTCCCCAGTGCTTCTACCAACCCAGAAAACATGAAAAATAGCAACCCTGTAACTTTGTTTTGGTAAGGCTCTCTCTGCAAGCATGTGAATAAATAGGTCATGCGGATTTCGCTCCCCGCATGACGTAGCTAAGGGCTCTTATTATAATGATACCGCCCCTTCAACTGCGCTATCCAACCATGATGCTACCTCGAGTGCGATAGACAGAGAGAGAAAGAATGACTGACAGCACGACGCGTTTGTATTCCATCAAACACAAACAGGAGCCTACAATCTTATAACTTGTAGTTTTAATAATCTTTCTAAAGATTGAATTAACGTTCTAAAGGATTAACGTTAGTGCAAAAGAGAGAGAGCGAGTGAGCGAACGAACGAGAGAGAGCAACGCGACGGTTCGCTTTCAAGCAAGTTATGTTGTTTAATATGTTTCTCTGAAGTTTATATAAATGAACACGAGGATTAATGCACTGTACGAGACAGAGTGAACAACGCGTATTCACTATCATACACAATAAGTAAATATGTTGTTTAATGTTTCTCTAAAGTTTCAAATGAATGAGGAGTCAAAATAGATGAGAGACTGACAGAAACGCGAATGTGTTCAATATGTGTACACAATAAACTTAAACATGTCATTTGATCTGTTTCTCTAAAGTTTAAGCATTAAACGTGTTGTTTTATTACAGATCATTTAAATGTGCTCGTGTGGTTTGGTCAAAAAGCAAACTTCTGAGTGTTTGTGGACGTGTATTTTATTGTATGCTGAAACTCATTATGCCTGTTTAAAACAAGGGCAGCATGAGACCTTAAGTCTTTATTTTTATTCCACAATGTTCCCCATCTGCTGATAAACATGTATTTAGTATGCATAAAACAGATAATTGACTTTTTAAACTTGTTCAAATTTATAATGCTTAACATCGCTCACTAACTTCTTTCGTGAGAGAATCTCCCTCGATGCTCTGTCAGCTCTACAGCGGGAGCGCTTGAGACTCCGCCCACCTGAGCAGCTCGTTTGGATTTAAAGGGGTACACACAAAAACGGTGCATTTTTGCTCAGCCCCATAAAGTGCCTATTTTAACATGCCACAATAAATTACCTATATGGTAGTTTGAGCTAAAACTTCACATATGTACTCTAGGGACATCAAAGATTTATTTAATATCTTAAAAACGTCATCTGGAATGTCCCCTTTAATTGTATGTAATTAGTTTTAAATGTGCAATGTGTAACATTGTCTCAGAAGATGACACATACTGTGGCGGCTATCATAGCTTCTCTATTTATTTCGAAAGGGAGCAGTAAGCTGTGGACTGAGCCGTTGGTTGCAATTTGCAATCTCACCACTAGATGTCGCTTAAATCTACACACAGCACCTTTAACTGAGACATTAGCCGTTTCTCAATACTAAGTACGCCAAACTCGGACTTGTGTCCTTCGTAGTTCGAACTTGCAAGTTCAGACTCGGAAGAACGAACTCCTAACGCGAAATGCATTATGGGAAACTTTACTGTCATAAGTCCACACAAGTCTCCTCTGATGCATCCTTGATAAAATAGGCGGATCAAGGACACATCCGGGGATTTTATGTAAACTTGGGCTTGATGCGAACTTTGAATTGGAACATTACTTGGGCCGCGACTGATGACGTTTCACAAGTCCACAAGAACGCAAGTACAGACAAGAACGCATATTGAGAAACAGCTATTTTACAAAAAATGAAACTTATTTGTTCAGCTTTGTTTGTTTATATCTGTGTTTTCGTAGTCTACAGCAAATATTTATAATGACTTAATTTCCGCAGAAGCTCAAATAGGCTGCATTGTTACTATATTTAGGGCATATATCAGACCAGAAGTGTATGTTCAATCTTTTACTAATCTCATGTTTCAAATTTAGGACACATTGCTTTACTAATAAGCTGCTTTTTCCTAGCATGCTTTGTGATTGTTGATAGCCAATCAAGTTTTTTGATTTAACCCTTAATGCATTTTAACACAGCAGAATCAGAATTATTGATTTTTCGACAACAGTAGCAATATGTTTTGACTTTTTCTATTTAATTGTTGGGTGTTGTGTTGTCTTGTATAACAGCGGTTTCAGTAATTGCCTTTGGCTGGAAAAGAAGGCGCTGTGTTGATGTGGCTTATTTGCAGATTCTGGAATGAATTAGAAGGCAGTTTTGCTGCCGAGCAGTTCAGAATCTGAAATGTTGATTTATTTACAATGGAAGTGTCTGCCTTGGGTCTTATCATGAAAAATGTAACTTTGGAAATAAAGTTTGATGTACTCTGTAGACGTGCTCGAATTTTCAGAACTTTCACCCCTGCACAAAAACAGCATTAAAACTAATCTTCAAAGATCATAAGAACAAATATAACAATGTGTACAGATGTGATGCTAAGGTTCATCCAAACAGTTGCTAGATTTGTTGTTGGTCGCTTTTTTTGTAAAAAAAAACATAACTAAATAGGTCTAAAGTCACTAAATCTAGCAATAAATTTGGCAAGACTGCCTCAGACACTCTCCGCAAGTAAACCCCACCCGGGGTGGCACCGTGGCTCAGTTGGTAACACTGTAGTGTTGACTCACAGAAAGAAAGTCCCTGGTTCGAGCCCCGACTAGATCAGTTGGCTGTTTGTGTGGAGTTTGCATGTTCTCCCTGTGTCAATGTTGGTTTACTCCTGATACTCTGGTTTCCTCCCAAAGGCCAAAAACATGCAGGTTAGGTGAATTGGAGATGCCAAATTCCCCCTCTCTCACTGTGTGTATGTATCAACCGAGGGGCAACCTTCCGATCTCTCTGATGAAGCCAATACGGAAGTGATTTGAACTGCAATTCATCGACTGGCCGCTGAGGCAGGCTCCAAAAGGGAGTCAATTCCCATAGGCCTCCATGTTAAAATGGCCAACTTTACAGTAGAAAATAATATGTTTACAGCCTAGTACAAAAAGTGTTTTGGTCTGTATAGCTAAGTTTGGGGGGTGAATTTTATTGTAACGCAACCATTTAAATTATATTAAACCTTAAAGTTCTGCATAATTAAGGGTGTGGCCTCTATGCCACTACTGTCACTAGAATCGAGCTAGGGAGGCGTGGTTTCAGCAACCAGCCACCTCTGGTTTACCCATGTCCCGCCTCTTTACCCATTTTCGGTTATCTGCGAGTAATTTGCGATGACGCACGGCCAAGATGCCGACGGCAGGCAACGCCTACTTTAAGCTTCAAAAACGATCTTCAACAACCAGTGGGTGACGTCACAGACACTACGTCAATATTTGTTTTACAGTCTATGGTATTAACTTATTTGGATCAACTTTATAGAGTTCTCACGGTGCATTCACACGGGGCGTAAGAGTTAATGCTTCCCATTCACTTTTAATGGGTGACATCAAGCATTGCAGAACTGAATTGTGGATCAGTCGGCGCCACGCCAGTGCCGTTGCTCGCGGCAGAAGTTGAACATTTCTCAACTTTTCAAGCAGCAATGCGTGCGTCAACCAATCAGTTCGCCTTATGCAAATAACCTAGGCAGAGCCAGCCAATTACGTTTATGGAAGACCGGAGCATGTTTAGCAGCCACTGTGATTGGCTGTTGGCCACGCTTCAGACAAGCCTTCCGTTAAGCGTTAACACTTACGCCCCTTGTGAATGCGCTGTACCCATGAATATAGCCATAGATGCTGGAATGACGTGAACAATAAATATACAAATAAACCCCACCCACTGATTAACATAGAATTTGCATACAAGTGGACTTTGAAAATGAAATTAAAAATCATAAAAGAGAACATAAAATAAAAAGTGAACTTTACCTTTTAATTAGATTTGTTTTCACTATTAAAAAATCTTTTAAAATATGTATTTATAATGTATTTAAGTTTGCCTTTTAATTTTAATATTAGCAGAGTCTTGCCTCAAGGTTGTAGTGAAAATAAAATGTAAAACTATCAATTGCATTTTATTTTTTTTTATTTGACAAGGAAAATGCATTATCACCTTGAAAATGAAAAAAAATAATAATTTTCAATTTTGGCACATACACTGTAAAAAGTGAAAGTTGGATTAACTTAAAAAATACTTTTACAATACAATTGGTAACACTTCAAGTGCACTTCATATGTTGTTGAGGTTCTGCATTAACCCTAACAATGTTTAATATAACTTTAATATCTTGCAAAAAACGATCAATTTCTTTAACAAGACGTCAGTATGTCACCAGGAGTCATGGGGATTACTTTTGTTTTGGATATGTCTGCTTTTTGAGCTCTCAAAGTGGCGGATCTGTTGACTTGCATGAATCACAAATGGGGTTTCTGCAAAATATCTTATTTATTGCTCTAGTAAAGAACAAATGTAAATAAACAGTAAATAAACAACACATTTTTAAAAGAAACAGAATAAGTAAATAAATAAACAAACAGCAACTACCTCTTTTATTATACACTTAACATTATATTAATCGTCCACTTTTAAGGTTTTATACTTTTGCAGAGCAAACTCTATATATCTCACTTAAAGGTGGAAAAGAGGATGTTTGTTTAATACATTTTTGCAATATTACCTGAAACTGTCTTTACTAAATGATAAAAGACTATTTATTAGGCGCACTGAAAGTAATAAAATTAATACAGTGTTTCCTCTAGGATTTTTTTCAGCTGTGGCGGCAGGGGGCGCCCATGATGATTATAAATGTACATTATTTTTTTTAAAAGTAGAATATAGGCTACAGTAAACTAACATGTATTTTTTTTATCATTTTCATGCTGTCATTTACTTTTCCTTATATTTATAGCATATTGCTTTTCTATGTTTGATCTAAAATGTATTTTCTTAAAAAACGTTACATAGCTACGTACGTAGTTCGGATATTTCATTGTAGTTTTAATGTAGTGTGCATTGCAAGTTGTGCTCGTGTTTAGCGTTACAGAGCTGTTGCAAACTCACGCACAGTCCTGTTTGACAATCCGCACCGCTGTGATTGACCGAACATCCATCAGCAGCAATTTTATTTCACACCCGGACCATTTGACATAAAGACCCCGGGCCTGTCACACCGCAAATCGCGCAGTTGAATAGAAACCTTTAACGGTCTTCAGACAGATCTTAAAAACGAGTCGAATTTTGGTCTTGGATGTTAGACCCGCATTTTACCCTTATTGAGTCCCGACCTGCGTCTACAACAAATGACACGTGAATAGTCTATTCTCCAGATCAAATATTATCCGTCTGCCTCAAGTTTCTATTACCAACGTTCTTCTCTTCCACGGGAATAATGTAAGTTTCCTTACAACAGATTCGACTATTAATGTCTTGCAGTCGCATATAAGTAGTATTCAGTATTTAACCTTTTGTTTTTGGACAAATATCATATCATTTAATGTGAAACTTTGTGAGTGTCGATCTAAAGCACAGAAGATTGATTGACAGCTGAGCGGTCAGGAGCGCGCTACTGCGCTTATAGCCTATATTCTGAATAACTAATGACCAGAAAAGTTGATAATATGACTGAGTACAGTGATTCCAAATGAATGTCCAAAAAACTCGTAATATGTTAAATCGAAAGTTTAATAATGTCTTTTCTCGCAGCCCTGCGCTGCGTCCGTGTATATGCGCCGGTGAACATCAAATGCGTGATGACCTTGCACCTTAAATTACCCTAAATTTATAGACATAAAGATAAAAGTAAAACAATATTCGAAACTTCAAATTATGTATTTTTATGTGTGTAAACTCACAATAAGGAGAAAACTATGTGCTTATTTAAAATCATTAAAAACATGACGTGCTTTCTGCTGCTTTGGTCAGCGCGTCACAAAAAAACAGAAACTCAAATACTTTTTTATTCGTTTTGTCAATTTAATTATTAAGTGTAACATATTTCGTATAGGCTTATTTATTTTATTATTATTTCTCAAAACAGAGACGTAGCTTAATCATCCTCTGTTGATTTGAAATCTATTTGTTCATTAAACTAAACCCATGGAAGAAATTATGATACTTTAGGAGATTTATTTATAAATGAGATAACAACGCGAATCCAGAAAGGAGTTTATTTCTAAGACAGCCAGTCTGGCAGGGCGGACATTTCTGTAGCTTTTTTGCGAGCTGCCGCCGTGGGTTTTGTCTAGAAGGGATACAGCAAATGCCGAAAAGTTAAGGATTAGATTTGGAGGTAGGATTATTAGGATGAAAACAGCGGCTCTGGCTAAATGAGATACAAATACATCCTACAATCGTGTGAAATTTTGTGTTTAGAGTTGGGTTTGGTTAAAGGATTAGGATAAAACAGTGCTCATCCAGCGAGATTTCGTTTGCTGTATCCCTTCTATCCAAAACCGCAGGCGTGGCGGGGATGTTTTAGGCATGGCGGGCCGCCACGGTAGAATGTATATAGCGGAAACACTGTAATATATGTCATCTGTGCATAAGGTAGGGCCTTATAAACATCAGCCAATCGTTGATGCAATCATCGCAATCGTCATTGGCCCTCTGGCTTGTCAATCACTGCCATTACGTTTCTTGCGAGAGACGTGCGCGCTCCAGTAACGTTACATGAGTGACGCATGCGCATAGCGCATGAAACTCCGTCTTAAGTTTCGGTTTGTTTTCATTTTCGCTCCTGCTTTCCTCCTCGAATCTGCACCATGGAAGAGAAGAAACCCGAAATAGGACGCAAAAGAAAGAGTTTTTAAGTCGCTGAGAAGAGGAGAAAATTGTCAGAAGAATGTTATCTAACCAGAGTCGTTAGTGGTGAAACATTTAAAAACTGGAGAGCCATGAAGGAACCGATAGGTGTCAGACGCCCCGGTCGCAAAAATACTCCTCGACAGGTAACAGTGATTATTCTTTCTTTGTGGAATAATTATTGTTGTACTGTTATTCAGGTATATCGACGTTGTTCTTGTACTGTAGTTGTAAGTGACCAGTCTGCTACATGCTAGTTGAAATGGGAGTAGCGCCGTCGACTGATCTAACTTTACGTCTTATGTGTTTATTATCATAATCTTTTCACATAATGAATCCACTGACGCGACACAGCATATGTCAGTGGTAAACAAACACTCGTGTTCAAATACTCGTGCACGAGTTATGGAAGGCGTTTCCTAGAAATGAGCTGTGAAGGAGGGAGGCTGTTCTTGCGCATGTGCTTATTTAAAAAACTCAGTAACGGTCTTTGGATTCTCAGTCGGCGGAAACATCCTCTTTTGCGCCTTTAATGGGCTACACGCGATTCTGTACGTAATGTAAACTGCGTGTGAATGCAACCGTCTTAAGGACTCAAATACAAGTTTGACAACCGTATTATGGTACTGTGTGAATGCAGCCCAATTGAAGTACGTTTTTTCACCTTAAATTTTTTATTAAAGTCAGAAACTTTAAGTTGACAAAACTTAAATATTTAAATGTTGCCAATTGAAGAAGTTTTTTAAGTAGATCCAACTTTCACTTTTTACAGTGTATTCTGTTAATGTTTTACTATAATGAAATAGTAAATCTGGTTCTAATTTTCATATTTACAAGTCATTAATTTATTTATTTAAAATTGGCAGAAAAATATGTGGTCGTTAAAGAGGCCAAATTAACATATAACAGGCAAGATGACTAAAGTAAATTTATGCTCACTTAAAGGGATAGTTCACCCAAAAATTAAAATGTTTCACAATGTTCCAAACCTGTATACATTTATTTTACGAAGGAAGATAATGTTTGTAACCAAACCGATCAGAGGCCCTGTTGACTTCCATGGTATTCTTTTTATTCTACTATGGAAGTAAATGGGGTCTCTGATTGGATTTCTTAAAATATCTTTCTTTGTGTTTATCAGAACAAAGAAATTAATACAGGTTTGTAACACACCATGAAAGTGAATAATTGATGACAGAATTTTTTTTTTGGGTGAACTATCCCTTTTAAGCTCTGCCATTTACACGAGAGAGAGAGATCATCCATCCCCTTTTCATTACTTTCAGAAAAAGGCTGTCTGATTGAAATTCTCTCTGATCTATTTTTAAAACAGCTTGATCTGTTTTTTGTTTTTTAATGTGGCGTTATGTCCTCCACTCACAGCTCTAGGGGGTTTAGAGGATGTAACAGAAAAATAAAGTGATTTTGTTTAGTTTAAAGAGCGATGGACCAAACTGTGACCTCCCATGATTGCAGTGGTTTACAAAAAGACATTTTGTTCCCTCTATATAAGCCCATGGTAATATAGAGCACTGTATACGGCTTCAGGAACTATTTTGGACACAACATATTTTCTTTTTTAGGTGAATGTAAACGTAATTTTCCTGGAAAACAAGACTAAGATGATATTATTAAAATAGGATTTTACATATGCATCTAAACCATTTTACTGTACATTTTTTGTGTCTTCACAGAGATAAATGCTCGTTATTATGTGTGGTGCTTTTATTGTGATCATGAGCTATATTTAGCATGTGTAGGTTTGTTGCACGTGTTTGTGTACGTGTCGTGTATTGGAGTGTGAGTTTCCCGCTGAGAAGCTTATGTGTCGTGTTAAAGTGGATGACGCAGGAAGCTTTAAGCCACCTGCTCTCTGTCATTGCAGTAACACCGTTTGGACAGCGCCTCTTAATATTTTTTTATCATATCTGGCTAACAGTGGGTGAAGTTATTTGTAATTTGACGGCATTAGAACGGTGAAATGTTTGTTCGAATAACCATAAGGATAATCTTGTGCTCAACACAGTTTCACAACATCATGATAACACACAGACTAACGTAAACAAACGTGAAGGGGCATGCTGAAAGGGATTGCTCGGATCAACTTCAATGCAAACTGCATTTTTCTTTGCGGACTGAGATTGTTTTTCTCGTGAAGTTTGAATCAACAATTGTACTTTGGTCAAGAAGCTCGCATGCACAAGATGTGATTAAAAACAGAGACAAGTCAGAATGTTGCTTCAGGGATCGGACATGGTAAAAACAGTTTTTTACTGAGTGTTTCCTGTTTCAGTGATATTTGGTAACATCTCTTTTTTTTCTTCTCAGGTGTCTGCAACAGAAGAGCGTTTGGGACCAATGCGTTTAACCCAGGAGCCCATACAGGTAAAGTCCTAATGTTGAGTCTTTAAGCAATTTTATGTGGTACTTCTTAAGTTAGTATTTGGTAACATTTGACTGGTTTGGCTTTGCGTGATTGATAGCACTAGTGTTTAATGATTAAAGATGGATAAAAATGAGGTGTATTGTACATTGACAAATTACTGAGTGTGTTGTGTATAACAAGTTTGTATTTAAACAAGACCGTAAACTCCAGGTAATTTTACTGTGATTAGTGTGCTAGTTTCTTAAAGTGAGACGGATGAAAGTTTCAAATAAGTATTTTTAATCATTGTAGCCTAGGTTAGAAGATTTATAATGTGAAAGGAGTCTGTGACATCAAAATGTAACATTGCAGGGTCTATATACTTTCTTTTTCATGCCATTCCAGCATCTATTGCTATATTCATGGCAAGAACTGGTTAATCCATACACACTAATGGGGAAGCGGCATTTTGGTATCTTCAATTCACCTAACTTGCATGTTTTTGGCCTGTGGGAGGAAACTGGAGTACTTGGAGTAAACCCACAATGACATAGTAAGAACATTCAAACTTTACACAGAAAGGGCACCTGACCTAGCCGGGACTCGAACCGGGGACCTTCTTGCTGTGTGGCAATAGTGCTGTCCCCTGAACCATTGTGCCGCCCATTCTATGTACTAATGAATTATGATGTCACATTATGATCTGATGCTTTATGATGTCACATAGACCTTGAAGTAATGCATTATGATGTCACATAGACACTGCACTGATGCATTGTTGTGATGTCACATAGAGGCTGTTTACACTTGGCATTGACATGCATTTTCGTCAATCGGATCACAAATGGATCCCAGGTGTAAACGGTGTTCAAAACGTTTTGAGCTTGTCCACTTTCAACCACTTTCAACCACAGAGATAGTCGAAAACACTATATATTGGATTGCTTTTGTTGTGTAAATGCAATTTATCTAATCTGAGGTACTGAACACTAAGTTTTACATCTTTTCTGACTTCTGGCACGAACACACAGAGAATGGCGCTATATTAGCTTTTCATTGATTAAACTAAAGAGGCTGATCTCCGCAGTTTCATTTTGCAAGCTTGTGAAAGTTGCACGATCATCTTATTTCATCAATTGCGCTGAAAATTCAAAGAAAGCTCTAACATATGCATGTACAAAACACTGTCCAGCATGTTTACTTACAACTAGGTCTGTCACGATTCTGAAATTTTGTTGACGGTTAATTGTCTAATAAATTGTGCCGATTAGTTTTATTGCTTTAATGTTTAATTCTCATACTTTTTTGGTTTGTTCATGAAATAATTTTACACATTTTACCTGGCAGTAAATGAAGAGTTTGGTTCCAAAACGCAATAAATCCATTTTGACAAATTTCGGTAAAAACGTGTTTTCTATACCAAGAAAGTGACAAAATGAAAACCACTATTTTCTGTTACAAACTTTCCCATAGCATCTTTAGGTTATAAAAACATCAAAAATTCAAATCCATAGCTTGATTTTCAAAGATATATTATAAAAACGAATTATTTTTTTCACAAAATGCAATAAATCCATGACAGTTTTTGTTTCAAAATGCTAGAAATCTATTAATTCAATGTGCAAATGTGTATTCATCTTTGCCATTTTATATTCATTTAGTTGAACAGTTGTACACACTGATAAAAAATAAACATTACACTGAAAAAAAATGATTCATTGAATTTAATCAATTTTTTAAGGTAAGTGGTTGCAATCAATTTGTTTGAGCTACATTTAAACAAAAGTTT
The DNA here is from genome assembly GCF_027580225.2 of Misgurnus anguillicaudatus. Classification (NCBI taxonomy): domain Eukaryota; kingdom Metazoa; phylum Chordata; class Actinopteri; order Cypriniformes; family Cobitidae; genus Misgurnus; species Misgurnus anguillicaudatus. Next base: position 31,407,527 of record NC_073345.2, read on the forward strand.
TATATTTTATTTTACTTTACTAATATTTTTTGTTTAAATGTAGCTTAAATAAATTGATTGCAACCACTTACCTTAAAAACATTGATTACATTCAATGAATCATTTTTTTCAGTGTAATGTCATTAATCAAAACACTTACTTTGTCATATTAAGATCACTGTCATTGCAGCGTACTTGACGTCGTTGCTTAGCATTTTTCACAGCGATCAGCTGTAAAATGTTTTGGTCCTGCTCAATTTTCGTTGACTTTGAGTAAAATAATGTAAAGTTATTCATAAGATCCTCTGGGATCGATGTGTTAGCATGAGAAACTTGATGCTGTCGGGAGATAAGCACCAGTCTCCCGAGTGCTTCGCGTAAATTATTAGATGTTGATGACAATCTTTCCCGTCACAGAAAACAACCACAGGTTTATCAATGCCATTAAAGTATTATTTTGTTTTGTTTGTTGATCATAAAGTACAAAGTAGATGAGGAAAACTAAGATTCCGTGTACTCAACGCTCCGCCATTGTTTGTTTACATTGCGTGAACGGTGGGCTGTAATTTCAGGAATGGATTTATTGCGTTCTGTGGCGTTTATCGCATTTTGGGAAAAAAGGGAGAAAAGATGACAATAACACGGCGGATATTGGATTTTGCGTAAAATTAATTATTTACTTTTAAATACTGACCTGATATAATACTGATTTTGGCAGTAACTAATTTTTTTCAAATATTACTACACATAACACATAATTAAAAGAAATTATTTCATGAACATATCTTTAAAATCTGAAAATTCAAAGTTTTGCATTATTTCTTTAAATGCTGTTTTTTCCTCTGTATTGAATGGCTTTGCAATATGTTACGTTACACTATCAGTTAAGAAGCGCCATCTATGGTCTCATTTATAAAGGCGCTGCAGCTCCCCCTTGTGTTTTTTAAAGAGATGTGCAATCATTGCGGTGATTTGAAATCATCGGGATGAGGTCAAACAATTGCGTTGAGACGATTATTTAATCATTGTGACAGCCCTACTTGCAACAGAAGCAACTTAGCAGACATAATATTAGTTTGCGTCCATGTAAACTCGTTATTACTCCCGCTCTGACAGCAGAGAGACCCGCCCACAGTCTTGACAGACCACCGGCTCACAGTATTCAGGATAGAAGCCGTCAAAAGTGAACAAAAGAGACGGATTTAAATACCAGGTGTAAACTTGATGTGTCTCTCTCATCCACTTGTGATCCGATCGACGAAAACACATCTTAATACCAAGTGTAAACAGCCCCATAGACCCTGCACTGATGCTTTATGGCACATAGACCCTGCACTGAGCATTGTGATGTCATATAGACCTTGCATTGATGAATTATAATGTCACAAAAATTCTGCATTGATGCATAATGATGTCAAAAAGAGCCTGCACTTCTGCTTTATGATGTCACATAGACCTTCTATTGATGCATTACAGTGTTGGCCGATTTGCCCCATTTTGAGATCGTCCTATCATCAGCCTGTGAGATTGACAACACACAATAGTATCAGGGGGCGGGGCAGTGGTTTACGCATTTATTTACTTATTCATTTTTTACTTATTTATGAAAAGTCATAGGTCTGAGCAAGAGTCCAATTAACTCATTCACCGCCAGCCTTTTTGAGAAAAGTTGCCCACCTGCATTTTTGTGATTTTAACAAAAGTTTCACAAAATTCCTTGCAGGAAAAATTATCTTCTATAAATATATAAACATACAAATTATATCAAATTAAAGAACACACCCTTTGCTTTCAAACAAACAATAAACAAACAAACAAACAAACAAAATGGGGAAAAAACGTTTCATTATATATTTACTTTTTCCACTTAATTTAACCACTGAAATATGGATATTTCTCTTCAAAAATATAACATTTTGAGCAAAAAGCTTAAAAAATTGCGTTTTTGTAAACAAATTTATGTCAGATATCAGACTCAGAATGACTATCAAACATATAGGCAGTTAAAATAAATCTTGAAATCTTTTTAACTTCCGTTTTTGATAAATTCGGTTTTGGCGCCATCCAGTGGATTACACTTTCACTTTGAAATTCGTCCAGAAAGGCATATTATTAGTTAAATATTAACTCATAATTGACGAGATAACTCGTCAATGGCGGGGAATGAGTTAAGTCCACGTGCGTACGAGAAAGCTCCCTCACGCAAAGTGTAGCCCACAAACCCTCTCATACGAGGAAAAGCACGCAATGCTCATGTTAATGTGAAACTATGATGATAATAATAATAACCATTGCCAATTATCGTCATAAAAGCCCGCTATTAGCGAAATGTCTAACGATTCAATTCAATTCAATTTTATTTATATAGCGCTTTTCACAATAGTTAATTGTTTCAAGGCAGCTTTACATTAATAGATGCATGAAAAGCATAGAAAAACGAGCATAGTAATAATGCAACGTACACAGTAAAGTAGTAAGTTAAGCCAAAGGTGGCAGACTCTTCAGGGGATGAAAAAAACCCCTATGAGAAAAACCCTCCTGGCTAGTCCAGGGGGGAAACTCCTAGGAGGGAAAAAACCCTTGAGAGAGATACATATATATTTGTATATATATAAATACTATTGGGGTATGTGAACGGCTAAGCGAATTAAACTGGTTCCGCCGGTGGTCCCTGGTCAGGCATCGGCTGGGCATCTCGTAGAAGGACGGTTAGTAGATCAACGGTGTGATGACCTTCACGGTTGCAGGAACTGGGTCTGTTTGTCTCATTGTCCTCAGGGTTGAGGACGAGACAGGGAGAGAGAAACAGAATCATCGATACACAATATTATCGTCTATTGGCACAATCTTAATGTTTTATGATGTCAAAGAGACCTTACAGTGATGCATTATTATGCCACAGACAGTGAGACAATCCCTTCACTGATGCATTATGATGTGATACTTATGGTGTGTGTTAACCTAATGATTGATAGTAAATTCAGTTAATTTATGTAATTATAAACTCTCCGAAACTCAGATTACAGCTGATGTAACAGAGAGTCAATAGAAATTGATTTTACAAATGAATCACCTGTCATCCTTTTAAGCTCCTTTGGAATTTAATTGAGCTAATGCTAAAAATACCCAACCACACACATACACAATAACAACACATACACACGTTTTTATCTTAGTGGGGGTTTCATTCAGTTGCATTGTTTCATGCTGAGTTGTCCCTTACCTTTATAGACAGTCACATGTGTTTTGAACGACATGTGGGTGAGTGAATTGTAAAACCGAGGCATTTTTGAGAGAAACCCATAATACTGAGTCAGCGTTTACTGCAATTTTATGCACTTAAAGTGTCGATAGAAGCAGTTTGTGAGAGTGTTATGTAACTCTGCCCCCTATGGGATTACATATGATGGCGCAAAGTCAGCCTTCTGGTCGAGGTGGCGGCAACAGAGGTGTCCTGGTCCGTGTGGAATTTCACATCTCGGCTCCATGGTTACACAGTGTTGAACAGGATGAAAGACTGTTGACCTTTCGCACGCACCCACCAACACCACCTCTATCTCTCCCTCTGTCTCTCTCTCGCTCAGGTGTTACTGGTTTTCGCTAAAGAGGACAGTCAGAGCGATGCGTTCTGGTGGGCGTGCGAGCGGGCGGGGTTCAGGTGTAACATCACACGGACACCTGAGTCTGCGGTGGACTGTTTCCTGGACAAACACCACGAGATCATCATTATTGATGGGCGGCACTCGCGGTACTTTGAGGCAGAAGCAGTCTGTCGGTGAGTACAGCCAGCTCTCTCTCTCACACACACACATGCACTATCTATGTCTCTCTCTTTCCTCACTTGTCGTACGCCGCACAACCCGCCATTTGGTTCAGTTTTCCTTTTGAAGGTGAGCAGCAGGCTTGTGCGAAGGGTTATGGGATTGACAGCACTGTGTGCTAGCATTAGGGCAATCTGTTTCATATTTCAAGTGCAGTTTTTTTTAACCGAGACAATTTTTTACAAAAAAGCTTGTTTACATATTTACAGCTGTCATACCGTTTTAGGCCTTATTTTCAAACTTTTGACATGAGTGATGTCTTTGGAAAGTTTCGTTTTTAAACTTTCACATGAGACCTTGCATCAGGTTTTCCATGGCAATTAGGTATTTAAAACCCTGGCATACTTGTGAGGAGAGACTGATACGAGATGAACAAGACCTGAACCGACTTACAGAAAGCTCTTGAGTTTCTTGTAGAATCAATCGCATTGTTTTATATTATTCCTAAAGACTTGAAGGAAACTTTAATTGTTTGGATTAAACATGTACGCACATGTGGAGTAGACATGTACTCTTACCTTCCATAAAATACTCTTGCAATCGCATTACAGTGCCTTAGCAACAGTAGCGGCAGTATTGGTGTAATTAAGACCCACTTAACATTGTCTTCAGATTTTGTATATATAAATGTTTTTCTTGTGTTTTAAACAGAATGATTCGTGTGACCAAGCCTTCCGAACACACGGTTATTCTAGCAGTGGTGCCACAAACGTAAGACCTCATACAACCTCAAAACATTTATCCATTATGTCCACATATGTTATGTGTTTACATCATGAGCTTTGTGTGTCTCTCTTTCAGTCCTTCAGATCAAGAGGAATCTTCTTTTCTTCCTCTTCTCTCTGCTGGCTTTTCCAGAGTGAGTATTTTTACCTTACATTACTCTGGAATCCGGACACGTAACTTACTATAATACTGTAAAAAACAACACATTGGCATTTTCATTTATTCAGTTTCTTTATTGCTGGCTAGAATAAAAAAACACAGTCTTTGATAGCACCAGTGTTAAATTTTTTTTTAAAATTGACCTATAAATAGCTTTTAATGCTGTTGTCACTGAAATGTATATTTGACCCTGGACAAAACCAATCATAAAGATACATTTTTTGAATTTGAGATGTATACGTCATCTGAAAGCTGCATAAAAAGCTCTTTATTGATGTATGGTTTGTTAGGATAGCCGAGATACAACTATTTGAATTTTTTTTATTTTGGAAGTTGTCCGCCAGCATTTTTTGTGATGCTCACAAAAGTTTCACATAATGCCTTCTAGGACTATTTTTTTTCTAAAAATATTATAACATACAAATATATAAAATGAAAGGACAGACTCTCTGCTTTCAAACAAAACAGAACAGAAAAAATTAATCATATCTATACTTTTTCTCTGCTTATAAACTCTTAAAGGCGCAAAAGAGGATGTGTCCGCCGACTGAGAATCCAAAGACCGTTACTGAGTTTTTTAAATAAGCGCATGCGCAAGAACAGCCTCCCTCCTTCACAGCTCATATCTAGGAAACGCCTTCCATAACTCGTGCACGAGTATTTGAACACGAGTGTTTGTTTACCACTGGCATATGCTGTGTCGCGTCAGTGGATTCATTATGTGAAAAGATATGATAATAAACACATAAGACGTAAAGTTAGATCAGTCGACGCTACTCCCATTTCAACTAGCGTGTAGCAGCCTGGTCACTTACAACTACAGTACAAGAACAACGTCGATATACCTGAATAACAGTACAACAATAATTATTCCACAAAGAAAGATAATCACTGTTACCTGTCGAAGAGAATTTTTGCGACCTGCGTGTCTGACACCTCTCTGTTCCTTCTTTGCTCTCCAGTGTTGAAATGTTTCTCCAATAACGACTCTGGTTAGATAACATTCTTCTGACAAATTTCTCCTCTTCTCAGCGACTTAAAAACTCTTTCTTTTGCGTCCTCCTTCGGGTTTCTTCTCTTCCATGGTGCAGATTCGAGGAGGAAAGCAGGAGCGAAAATGAAAATAAACCGAAACTTAAGACGGAGTTTCATGCGCTATGCGCATGCGTCACTCGTGTAACGTTACTGGAGCGCGCACGTCTCTCCCAAGAAACGTAATGGCAGTGATTGACAAGCCAGAGGGCCAATGACGATTGCGATGATTGCATCAACGATTGGCTGATGTTTATAAGGCCCTACCTTATGCACAGATGACATATATTAATTTTATTACTTTCAGTGCGCCTAATAAATAGTCTTTTATCATTTAGTAAAGACAGTTTCAGGTAACATTGCAAAAATGTATTAAACAAACATCCTCTTTTCCACCTTTAAATATGGGTATTTTTCTTAAAAAATAACAAATTAGCAAAAAGCTGAAATAATTGAATTTTGTGAAGGAATTTTGTTAGAGATCAGATTCAGAACGATTATCAAAACATAAAGTTTAAAATTAGTAATTTTTTTTTGCTTCAGTTTTTTATAACTTGGGTAAGTAAGTGCACCATCTAGTGGGTAATTGCCGTATTATAGATTAACATAAAACCTCATCAGGAAATTTTTTTTATCCAAATGTTTACTTTTAATTGACAAGATAACTCGTCAATGGTGGGGAAAGTTAGTCCTTAGCAACACATTAGTAATGATATATACATTTTTGATATATATTTAAAGCAACACTATGTAGTTTTTTTTACCTTTAAATAATGTCCCTAAAATTATTTCATTGATAGAACAACTTTTAACTGGACAAATTGTACTGTTGCTGCAACCTGAGCAGTCTCCTAGCTGCTACAAGCACACTTTGAAAGTGGCGGTGGAGGGTAGGAAACACAGCCCCGCCCCTCCCCCTGCCTGCTTTTCAACCACATGGGGGAGCTGTAAGTCATTTTTACATGGAAACTACATAGTGTTGCTTTAAACTAGGAAATTTACTAAATATCTTTATGGACAATGTATTTTTCGGCTATTGCTACAGATATACCCGTGTACAAAAAATAAAAAACAAGACTTATATGCATTTTTTAAGAAAATCAAAGGGCTAATAATACCCAATTAACTCTTTCCCCACCAGTGTTTTTAAAAAAAAAGTTGCCAGTCAGGAGTCGGTGCCTGCATTTTTTTATGATTTTCACAAACGTTTAACTTTTTCCCCGCCATTGATGAGTTATCTCGTCAATTAAGTAAAAAACACTTGCATAAAAAGTAAACGTGTTCCTTATGAGGATTTATGTTAATCTGTAATTCCCAATTTTTAAAATACTGAAATAACTTTTTTACTCATTTTAAACTATGTATGTTTTGATACTTGTTTTGAATCTGATCTCTAACAAAATTCCTTTACAAAAATGCAATTATTTCAGTTTTTGCTAAAAAAAAATGTTAAAATAAAAATACCCATATTTAAGAGTTTATAAGCAGAGAAAAAATATAGATAGGATGAAACGTTTTTTTCCCGTTTTGTTTGTTTGTTTATTGTTTCTTTGAAAGCAAAGAGTCTGTTCTTTATTTGAAATATTTGTATGTTTATATATTTTTAGATAATTTTTTTCTGGAATGCATTTTAAGTTAATGCTTTTCAGAAAAAAAATCTTCTTTAAATATATAAACTAGTGCTGGGCAAAGATTAATCGCGATTAATCGCATACAAAATAAAAGTGATTTTTTTGCATAATATATGTGCGTGTACTGTGTCTAATTATTATGTATATTTAACCACACACACATTCATATATTCATTTCAGAATTGTTTTATTTATATATCATTTTTTAAATTTATATTTAATATAGATTATATAAAAATTTAAATAAATATATATAAACATGTAAATGTTTCTTAAATACATACATGAATGTGTGTGTATATATTTATACATAATAATTAGACACAGCACACACTCATATATTATACCAATAATCACTTTTATTTTGTATGCGATTAATCGCGATTAATCTTTGCCCAGCACTAATATAAACATACAATATATTAAATGAAAGAACAGATCCTCTGCTTTTAAACAAACAAACAAACAAACAAAAAAAATCATCCTATCGTCATTTGTTCTCTTTTTATCACCTCTCAAATATGGGTAGGTTCCTTTAAAAATACAAAATTTTGGGTAAAAAGCTGAAATATTGCATTTTTGTAAATGAGTCAGAACAATGATCAAAACATACACAGTTTTTACTGTTTTTGGATCAGTGGATGCTTCAGTGTTTTATAAGTTGGGTATAAGCGCCACCTAGTGGATAGCAGAAATATGTATTGCTGTAAAAACTCGTCAATGACGAGGAAAGAGTTAATACATTAGCACAGGACAGCTGTCGGAATCTATTCAGTCTGCGCGAACATGTAGTACAGTCACAGTAAAGTAATAAGGTTAAGGTAAAAATACTAATTCAAAATGAGCTACAGTTGTTACAGTAGCTCAAATGATAACAATGCATTTGCAAATGGTTGTGTGTTGAATCTATTTTATGCAAGAAGTTTTCTGGAAAAAAAACATATTGTTCCCTGTGTAGTGTAGGACAATATCATAAAACCTCTAGACCTTTTAAGCACATGTGCTAAACTGTTCGCTTTAAATGCTTATATCTTCTGTAGGCGAATGTTGATTCATATAAAACTGCTTTTTTGCATAGTTGTGTTTGACACATGAAAACGTCTCGGGTTACGTATCTAACTGTTGTTCCCTGAGAAGGGAACGAGACGCTGCATCTCCCTTGCCATACATCCTGCGTCGCTGTAATGCCGCATTTGGCAATATTTCAGATAGCAATATTCTTCCTGGCTCCCGCGTCACCCTGTCTTTGTCGTTAAGCCTCACCATTGGTTGAATTTGATATACACATTCAGACGCACTTACCCCTGGAGGCATCCCCAAAGTGTCACCGCAGTGATGCAGCGTGAGTTCCCCATTGAAAGGGAACTGTAACAATGTATCTTAAAAAGGTAAAACAATGTAACCTTGCTCTCACTTGAAATGTGTCCTCACATTTAGTCCTTGAATTTGAGGGTATTGGACCTAAAAAGTCCTTGAAAGGTCCTTGAATTTGAAGTTAACTAAGGTGCGGGAACCCTGTGAACCCCTTTCATAGTAATAGGAGTGCTTAATAGTGTTATATCCAGTATTTTTGTATGTATTGCACATGCAGCATGCTAATTCTGTAGGGTAAAAACATTTAAATTATTTAAAAATAATTTATATTAAAAACCTAAAACCCTTCTCTCTCTGTCTCAGAGGTATGTGGAGAACAGCAGCGTGTCGGCCTGCTATAATGAGTTAATCCAGCTAGAACATGGAGAAGTTCGAGCTCAGTTTAAACTGAGGTAAGTCCATAAACTTTAATTCCTGAACTGAAGATGTAATGGTAATGTGTTATGCTTAGTTCACATGGCACCCACATCTGATTTGGGACTGTGAACGCTGTATACCGTACAGTATCCTGAATACTGTACTGTACTTTTAAAAACATTCACATAATACAAGAAATTTTTATCATTTGATGCGGATGAAATGAGGATACAGTAATTTTAAACCACATGTGGACATATGGATGTGTTTAGGAGCGGGTCTGTAAAAACAAGATTGTTGGTCATATAACCTCAGTGTATAAACATAAAATAACCTTTAATGTTTGTTTGTGTCATGGTCTTGCAGGGCTTGTAATTCATTGTTTACCGCATTAGAACAGTGTCAGGAAGCCGTTGAGATCAGCAGCGAAGATCACGTCATACAAGTGAGTTCTGGGATCCAAATTTCCCTCGGGCTTTAGTTTCATGACTCTTTATTTAATGTGAGATCCTTATAAGGACTTGACTCCTCAAACTTTAGCACTGGAGCTTAGTGCCTTGGCATACAAAACCGAGTAACACTGCGGTGAACTGTGTGTGTTTAGTATGTAAATCCAGCTTTCGAGAAAATGATGGGATATCATAGAGGAGAACTGATCGGTAAAGAGCTGACCGAACTGCCCAAGAGTGACAAAAACAGCGCTGACCTGCTGGACACCATCAACGCCTGCATGAAGAAAGGAAAGGTCAGCCAGACACAAAACTGCATTTTCCTTAGAAATTATTGTACTGCATTTATAAAGTGCAACAATGAGGTGAAAAAAACATAGTTGTGTGTTTGTTTAGGAATGGCAGGGGATCTATTTCTCAAAGAAGAAGTCGGGTGACAGTATTCAGCAATATGTCAAGATCACTCCTGTGATTGGCCAGGGAGGGTAAGTCACATGATCGTCAAAGAAAAATTTGTATTTCACATCCATATTCTTTGCAGTTGTAGGTGTGTTCGACTTCAAGAACCGACAGGCGGATGACAGCAAAGTACCAAGCGAGCAATTCGAAAGCTCTGACAATACTTTGATGTCATCGACCTGTCGGTTCTTGCGGCGCTGTATGAATTTTCTTTCTATTTTCTTACTAAATTAAAGTTAATTGATTATAAAATGATATTAAAGGTAGGGTGCATGATTTTTAAAAAACACTTTGGAAAAGGGGGTCTGGCCGAGTACCAAAACACACTTGTAGCCAATCAGCAGTAAGGGGCGTGTCTACTAACCGATATTGTTGCCTGGAATGCCTAAGCATATAAAGAAGGTCCAGATTCTATTGGGGTAGGGGCATGTTTGTTTAGGTGATTTCAAATATCAACATTGGCTTTCAGAGATCATGCCTGTAAGTACAGAGGTTAATACTCAAGTGTGGCTGTTTATTGCTGTATTTAAAAACTTTTTTTATTTTCTCTCATTTGTCGCTTTGGATAGAACTGTTTGCTAAATTAATAAAAGTAAACATAAATTTGAAAACAACATATATTGATTATTAAAGGATTATTCAATTTTCTAAAAAAAAAAATCCAGATAATTTACTCAGCACCATGTCATTCAAAATGTTGATGTCTTTGATTGTTCAGTCGAGAAGAAATTATGTTTTTTGAGGAAAACATTCCAGGATTTTTCTCATTTTAATGGACTTTAATGGACCCCAACACTTAACTTTTAATACAGTTTAAAATTGCAATTTCAAATTACTGTAAACGATCCCAAACGAGGCATAAGTGTCTTATCTAGCGAAATGATTGTCATTTTTGGAAGAAAAATAAAGAATATGCACTTTTAAACCACAACTTCTCGTCTTCCTCTGGTCCTGTGACGTGCCAGCGCAACCTCACGTAATTGTGTAATGACGTCGAAAAGTCACGTGTTACATATATGAAACGCACATTTGCAGACCATTTTAAACAATAAACTGACACAAAGACATTAATTAATATCATTCCACATACAACAACGTCAGAACGATCCTCTTTCTCCACACTTGTAAACACTTGGGCATAGTATCGATACGTCATCCGTGACCTCTTGACATGATAACGTATTACGTGAGGTCGCCCTGGCGTGACCAGAGGAAGAAGAGAAGTTGTGGTTTAAAAGTGCATATTTTTTATTTTTCTTGCCAAAAATGACAATCGTTTCGCTAGATGAGACCCTTATGACTCGTTTGGGATAGTTTAGAGTCCTTTGAAACTGCAATTTTAAACTGCATTAAAACTGTTAAGTGTTGGGGTCCATTAAAGTCCATTAAAATGAGAAAAATCCTGGAATGTTTTCCTCAAAAATACATAATTTCTTCTCGACTGAACAAAGAGCGACATCAACATTTTGGATGACATTGTGGTGAGTAAATTATCTGGATTTTTTAAAGAAAATTTACTATTCCTTTAACTTGACTTAAAATATAGCAGATTCAAGTTTAAAGTCTTGTTAATGTGTTATATGTTGTCCGTAATGTTGTACTAAAATATAAATAGTTAATGCAAACTCTTTTTCCCTCACCTTTCAGAAAAATCCGCCATTTTGTATCTGTCAAGAGGCCTTACAGTGACAACCACAGACAGGTACATTCCTGATTTACTGAAAGTGTATTTTTATTTAAAATAAACTTCATCGGGATTAAATGTAAGCCAGAATTTTACTCGCTTGAATTTTAATGTTCACCTATTAATAGATCGCTCAGATTGGCACCAGAGTTTTGAGTGTGAAGCTTGTGGCGACAGCAGTGGGCAGAAATGTTAGCTACGCTAAACCGTTCATCCTGACGGGTCAATGTCAAAGAGTCACATGGGCCGCAGGGTTATTAATACCATCCACAGGTTCTGGTCTAAACCCCGCTGCTGGTTCTATCTGATCAGAGACAGACAGACGCGTATGTGAAATAGCTCAAGCTTTACTCACTGGTGTCTCTGTTAGCTCAGGTATTACCGTTCACACACTTACTCATGTCTGTCTGTTACAAGCATCACAAACATTTACCGTGATAATCATACTTTTACCATGGTAAGAATAGCTTCAGACAAAAACCATAGATGCTAGTGTGAATAGAATAGAATTGCCTTAAATCTTATATCTTAAAGTGATATGTTGTAGTTTATAGATATTAAACACACAACATCAAATTATTGTATCTATCATGTATTATAAATTATCGTTTTTGTATGCATATTGTATACCTTGCATGAAAGTATGTTAATGTATAAGTATGCATTATTGTCTTCAATGCATGCACAGTAATAAAATATGTAAGGAATAATTGACAATCAGCTGTCGAATTGTTCAAAAATAATGCACACCCAAAGTGGTAATGGGGTGGCGTTACACCACAGGCGTGCATTATTATCAAATAATTCAATTCAATTCAAATAATTCAACAGCTGATTGTCAATTATTCCTTACAAATTGTATTACTGTGCGTGCATTGAAGACAATAATGCATACTTATACATTAACATACTTTCATGCAAGGTATACAATATGCATACAAAAATTATAATTTATAATACATGATATATATACAATAATTTGATGTTGAGCGTTTAATATCTATAAACTGCAACATATCACTTTAAGATATGAGATTTCTATAACAACATATAGTTTCACAGTAACTATATAGTCTTGCATGTATTTAATGTTAGTACATGGTAGTTAAGGCCACCTAATATAAGGTGTGACCGTAAATATTGTGTTATCATGTAACTGTGTCTTGTTTAATGTGTAGTTTACTCAAAAAGAGACAGAAATTCTGCTTAGGAAAAGTATTTTGTAATGTAAGTCAAATTAAGGACCTGTTTTAAGATAGTCAATCTTTCTCTTCTAGTTTATTGTGTTTGTATGATGAGAAATGTCTTTGTTAATCTAATTTGGTGACCTCTTAACCTAGTATCTTATCCTCTTATCTACGGTACATCTCATCAAGTGTTTATGTGTCCGTGTGTTTATATACATTGGTCTGGTATTTCAAAACCAGCATGTGTTTTTATCTGAAAAACCTCGCACTGCTTAATTTTTTTTTGTGGCGGGACGGTGTAATCTTCAAGACTGAGATTCCTGTTTCAGTTATTCAAAACTAGATCTGAAAAGGATTAAATAGATGGCGACAGGCAGGATTTGCATCCAGGTGAACTGTCCAAATGCTTAAGCCATTTCGTAACCAACCAGTCTTGACACAGCGAACGTTCGACTAATAAATCCTCTCAGTGTTCGTCTTAAACAGCTGCAGCAATACATTGGAAAATGAGAAAGGAAGCTCAGTATATAATTTTGCATATTTGTTATTGCCTTATATACGCTGTATGACCCACACAATTGCTGCGTCCGAAATTGCCTACTTCCATACTATGCGGTAGGAGCGAGTAGTATGTATTCAAAAAGGTGAAAATTCCCGGATGACCTACTACTTTTGGCAAGATTTTAAAGTGTGCATTTGATGGACACTTTACTGATAAATGTGATGTATCCAATATGGATGTAGTACGTCCAAATTTCATTCACACTACCCATGGGTGATTCTCACGAAAACTTGGTTTTAAAAACGTCAAGCATGAAAATGTAAAAATTGCTTGAATTTACTTTTTTCCCACCAGACATTGAAAAACAAAGTCTGGAGTAAATGGGAACATTAATTTAAAAACTTTTACTTATCATTTAACACTTTTTGTAACATAATTTAAAAAATTAGTCCTAAAAAATCTCATTACCGCAACAGTCAGAAAACATCAACACTGACATATTTTCAAAATGACATGACAAACCTGAAAGAACATAATTTGGAGATTCAGCACATGCATTTAAAAACAAAGTATTATGCTTCTATTAATTAAATTAACATTTAATAAGCATCTGTTGCGGTAATGATAATCAAAATGTCGTGTAAGCATTCTGACAAGACAATATTTCAAATTAACTGTAAAAAAATGATCTTACCTGGTAGCCATCTTGAAGTAACTGGTCCATGTGCTTGGTCACTCAAAATCAAACTTTATTAAAATTCTGTATGTGTGCTTAAACTGTTCTCAAAAAGTGTTGTGGAGGATGAGAACATCAGGCATGGACACATCATTTTCCTAATTTTTCTTATTATTATTATACATGAATATTCAGTAAATATTTTTTCTGTCATCTAAAGTAGTCTAGCAAAACATCCATTTATTTTTTTTCTTAATATTTTTGTGTTAATTTGAGTAAATTACAACATAACGCATGTTCAAACACAGCCGGACACATTGCGGTAATGAGAATTTCAGCAGAAAATGAGATAAAATTTACAATTATAAATTCTTATGTTGAAATCACACATTGTGCTAGGTGGAACACAGTATTGTGTTAATTCTGATGCTTTTTAATGTTACTATATTACACATTTTAAAGCTAAAATCATTAGTGCCGTGGTGTTTCAATGGTTTCGTGAGAATCACCCCCATAATTATAAGGTATTACTTTAACTAATTCAGTACCTACCGTTAGTGGATTTTGGACACAGGGAATGATGCCGCACACTAAACCGAGATTATTGAAAAGTAAAATTTGTGTATGTTTTTATGTATGCTGATTTGAGATCTGTGTTTGCAGGTTCATAAGTTTAGCAGAGAGGATAAGTGCTGTGGTGAACATTCACATTCAGGTAACACACTGTGTGGGCCCTATTTTAACGATCTAAGCGCATTGTCTAAAGCGCACAACGCAACGTCTAAATGGGCGTGTCCGAATCTACTTTTGCTAATTTAACGACGGGAAAAATGGTTTTTGCGCCGAACGCATGGTCGAAAAGGGTAGGTCCTATTGTAATGGGAGTATTTTGGGCGTAACGTGATTTAAACAAATGTGAGACTCAGCTCTCTTTCCCTTTAAAAGAAATTTGGGCTGGCGCTTTGTATAATCCCTTTTTAGTTGACGTACTTTTTAAACTGAAAAAATAAGCGGAGGTAGAAGATCCCCAGTTTAAGATTAATGTTAAATAATTGTGTTGTTTTTCCCTTATATTGAAATTGTTATTTTTTTATTAAAACCTTTAAAACCCGTTTTCTTTTAGTCATGGAAGTAAAAAGCAGGCTTGTAATTGCTTTAAATGTATGGTTATCCAATATCATCAAAACATAATTTACAAGTTTCTAAGATAAGGTTTGTACTCTAAAAATACTTTATTTGTAACAAACAGGAGATAAAGAATTTACAAACGGCTCTCCTCACGTTTCAGCACTTTGGACAGCGTTTTTTTAGCAAAGAGTTTTTTTAAGCATTACTTACAAATGTTTCTTACCTCCCATATCCACAGGTACAGAGTCATCATATACAATAAATCCGTGAGGTAGCATTAAAAAAAAAACATTTAAAAACACGCATTTGTTCAAAGCAAAGCATTTATTTACTTACCAGGCTGCAGGTAAAGCAGCTCTTTGCGCCTTCTAACGTCTCATAATAAGTCCTCAATTATGTCCAAGAGACTCAATAATAATCTTTTACATTAAATCATTTAATCTTTCATATTTAAAAGCATTTTTGTGCTGCTGCGCATTCATGTACTTTGTGATAAGCAAACCCGCGTTGTCCTCCCGTTTATAGGCGCATTTTACTAATGCGCTCTTTAAATAACATAAAACACATTGCGCCATTGACTTTAGACTTTAGACCAGGTTTTTGTTGGTCAATGGCGTAGTCTATTTTAGTTGCCTCAAAATAGCAACGCGCCAACAATGCGCCTGAACACACCTCGTTTTTCAGACCAGAACGCCCATGGGCGCAAAGGGGGCGCAAATGCATTTGCTATTTAAACAACGCGGCGCTAAACGTGAAAATTAGGGTGGAAACTAGCGAAAGACACTTGCGTCGCGCATTGCGCTGCATTGCGCCGGGTGTAAGATAGAGCCCTGTGTCTTTATTAGTGCTTTTTTAAAGGTATATGTTGTTGTTTAATTAGCACATCCATATTGATTGAGCTTTATAGATTTGGTTTGCGTGACATGCTGCAAAACACAAGGTTAATATCATGTGACTGAAAATAAACAGATCAATGTTGCATTGAGAAGCAGAGACAGAAATCTGCATGCAAAACAGACAGATGGTTGCAATGCACCCTGTGATATTTGATCGGTTGATCGGCTTGCCAATGATTTTACATTTTATTCATGTAGCCTTTGTGTGCATGTGTGTATTTTACAGTGTCTTTTTTTTAATAGAGGTGTGTGTGTTTTCTCACATTAAACATGCTGCTTTGTCTTGACCTTATGATGCTGTGTTAAACGTGATGATGATGTCATATCGATGTTGAGTTCGGCAAACAGCGATGCTGGTTGGCTGCTATCAGATAAGAGATGATTAACGTTGTGACGTCTGAAAGTGTCTGCGTGCTGATTGCCATACTCTTCTCTTGCTTTTACCCAGAATGCAACTCCATGCGTCACAAAGACCGGAGGAAAGAATCTGTGGACGTCAGATCTATCAGCTCACACAGCAGTGATGGTGAGAGAGGGTCACAGATGGGGGGATTGAATCAATAAAAGCATAAATACAAAATGAAATAAATGAGAGGATAAAATTGAAATCTGGAAGAAAGAGGAGCCGTTCGGCATTGTGTAATGCAACAGTGTAATTGTAAACATGTGTAGAAATGCTGGATTTTGTTAAAAGAATAGTTCACAGAGAAATGAATATACTGATATACTTATGTCGTTCCAAATTTGTGTGATTTTCTTTCCCCCGTGGGACACAAATAGAGATATAATTTTTATATATGATGGGAAATGAGGATGGTCAGGTTATAAAATTGCAAACATTTTACTATTCAAGTAATCCGTATGTACCATTCCAAATGTGGCTTTACACAACTGATTTATGGTCATTGTTTTTTTTTTTTTTTTTTTTTTAAATGTGAAGAATAAATTCAAATGGGTTAGGAATTAAATAAGCATGCTGATGATACATTTGTTTATTTTTTTGGTGAACTAGTTCATTAAAATATATGCAGAAAACAGGACGTAGAAATAAAAAAGGTGGAAGTACAGATGAATAGAACAAGAAAATGAGCAATGAGTGTGTATAAAATGTATTTGTGTTTAATGTGTGTGCGTGTGTGTTAGCGAGAGAGAGGGAGCACTCTGGCTTTTTGTGACGTGGTCATTGTTGATGACATCAGCACTCCTACAGCTTCAATGCACTCTGACGCAAACTGAGCTATTTAAAGAATCCTTTCTATCTCTCTCTTTATCCCCTATTCTCTCTCTCTCATTCTTTTTTCTCATTCTCTCTCTCTCTCTCTTTTGCTCACTTAGCTCCCAGTCTACAGAATCGCAGATATTCCTCTATGGCTCGTATCCACTCAATGACTATAGAAGCTCCAATCACTAAGGTACATCAGTACATCTATATTATTACACTCAATCAGCTCAATTCAGATGCATCAGCCAATCTTTGTAAACACCGACAGATGCTTGTAACTTAATACCCTTTATTATTAATCTCACTGAGCCTTTAAAACTATGTGTGACCCTGGAGCACAAAACCAATAGTTTTTACATTTAAAATTTATATTTAAAGCTGAATAAAAGTCTAGGCCACCACCACCAGACTTGTTGTTTTAGAAGTTTTAAAGTCCATCCTTATTTATTTTTCAATCTATGTAGATGTGAACAGAAAATACAAGAAATATGCAAAAAAGAAATCAGGACTAAATGTCTTCTTTAGGCATCGTCGGTGTTTAGTGTGACCTCTCTTGGTGGTACTAAACACATCTTGAGCGTTTTTGAGCAGAATTGAGTAAAAAGACTCATTTCTTTAAAATTCAAAATTAGGATTTAATTTTATTTATGTATAAGAGATCACACAGTTTCCTGTTATTGCTCAAGTGGAAGGGGAGTTTACCCTAAAAACTTGACACATCAGTTTACATTTTTATACAGTTTTTAATACTATATACACATTTCCTGTATTTTTTAATGTTTTCTATTAAAGAGACTGAGAAACAATTATATATGATCAATATTACATTGCAAAAACACAAATTTAAAGGTAGCATGGTGGCCTAAGACTTTTGCACAGTACTGTATGTTTTGTTGTGATATGAAAATATATAGCCCAAATACAACTATTTGAAAATCTGGAAACTGGGGGTGCAAAAAATATAAATATTAAAGAAAATCGCCTTTAAAGTTGTCCATATGAAGTCCTTAGCAAGACTTATTACTAATGATAAATACTTTTTTTATATATTTACGGTAGGACATGTAAAATATATTTAAGGAGCATGATCTTTACTTAATTTCCTGATGATTTTTGGCATTAAAAGAACTGTAATTTTCACCCATACTAAGTATTTTTGGCTATTGCTACAAATTTACCCGTGCTACTTTTGTTTTGTGGTGCAGGGTCACATATGTGACCCTGTCTGTCAAACACAGGCTTAAGTCTGATAATTATAAGATTGGCATCATGGCTTGACATTGCTATACGCATTGTATAGAATGATTTTGTATAGAAAACAATTAATTTAGCATAAAAAATTAATTTAGCTAAGTTTTCACAGACTGAGTCACATATATTATATCCAGTATAATAAATGAATAATCTTGTGTTATATCAATTTTTTATGTTTTAGTTGCACCCTACCCACAGTGCAGTTTATGAAGTCATTTCAGTTTTAAAAATCCACTAAACTCAATTTTTTGGACTCAATTGGCATCAAATGTATTTTTTAAAATACAAGTTTAGTTTTGCAATGAGATATTTTCAAGAATAGTTTACTGAAATCTGAAAATCCTCTCATAATTTCCTCATCCTCATGCCATCCCAGATGTACATATAACTTTCTTTCTTCATCTGAACTCTAACAAAGAAATGAATATATTAAAATACCATCATGTTGTCTGCATATGGTATTCAAACGGAGAAGCTCCAAAAATCACAAACATCAATCATTAATGTAACCCCAAAGACTGTAATGGCATAGTGAGTAAAATCTGAGTGAAAAATCATATTTGTTTAACTTATTTCTCTCATAAGTTGGCTCATTTTTTCTACAAACTTATGTCATACATTTAAAGGGACACTCCACTTTTTTTGAAAATATGCTTATTTTCCAGGTCCCCTAGAGTTCAACAATTGAGTTTTACCGTTTTGGAATCCATTCAGCGGGTCTGGCGGTACCACTTTTAGCATAGCTTAGCATAATCCATTGAATCTGATTAGACCATTAGTATTACACTAAAATATAACGAAAGAGTTACGATATTTTTCCTATTTAAAACTTGACTCTTCTGTAGTTACATTGTGTACTAAGACTGACGTAAAAAGTTGTGATTTTCTAGACAGATATGTCTAGGAACTATACTCTCATTCTGGTGTAATAATCAAGGACTTTGCTGCCGTAACACGGCTGTAGGAGGCGCAATGATATTACATAGCACCCAAAAATAGTCCCCTGCCATTGACTTTTTATCAAGGGGACTATTTTCAGGCGCTGCGTCATATCATTGTATTAGTACAATGGATTCCAAAACGGTAAAAATCAAGTATCCCTTTAAGCATGTGCTTTTAGAAAGGTGATCCTGAACTTTTCAGGAGTAGTGCAAATGATTACATAGTAAATTATAATTACATTTTAAATGATACCTTGTAATAAAATATCTCAGACTAACAGCCGGCTCTGCGTATAGCTGAATAGCATAAAGACACACATTCAGTGGCTTTGTCCAAATGTGTGCCTTTGTGTATTTACGACTGCTTGTGAATGACCGAGGATTTGTTTAAGTCAGCGTATGAAAAGCAGACGCCTTACGCCTCAGATATGTTTATGTGTCTAAACCTTTGATAAGTGGTTTGTTGTTTCCTACCATCTGTCTGTATTTTATTTCCTCCAGGTAATAAATATCATTAACGCAGCACAGGAGAGCAGTCCCGTGACCGTGGCAGAAGCTCTAGACCGTGTTTTGGAAATCTTACGGACCACGGAGCTCTACTCACCCCAACTGGCCTCAAAAGAGGACGACCCTCACACCAACGACCTGGTGGGGGGACTTATGAGCGTAAGTTAGGGGGCGTTAATCATATCTTTTATTTTAGAATAAATACTAACTTGCATGCCTTTGTAGATATTGTGCGCTGTGCTTTGTATGTCACTGTGTGCCAGCATCTGAAAATATTTTTTATTTTAATAAAGGGTAATAATTGTTTTATGAGAGCACATTTTAACCGTATAAGAGCAAGAACCCCATTTGCGTCAAATTTCAATTGAGTTTTAATTAATTGAAAGCAGTTTGCAATTTGAAGAATTGTGGATGTTACTTATCAGATCAACATTAAAGATAAAGTATCTATAAATAATGATTTTAGGCCTTCAATGTAATATCATTTAAAACAATCAAATTTTACATTATAATGAACATTTTCATTTCTTTTCACATTTTGGGCTTTTTATGTCACTCATGTTATCATGCCATAAAAATAAATGTAGACGGACATATATTAAAGGATTAGTCTATTTTCTTAAAAAAAATCCTGATAATTTACTCACCACCATGTCATCCAAAATGTTGATGTCTTTCTTTGTTCAGTCGAGAAGAGATTATGTTTTTTGAGGAAAACATTACAGGATTTTTCTCATTTGAATGGACTTTAATGGATCCCAACACTTAACAGTTTTAATGCAGTTTAAAATTGCAGTTTTAAACGACTCTAAATGATCCCAAACAAGGCATAAGGGTCTTATCTAGTGAAACGATTGTCATTTTTAAAAAATATTAAAAATATGCACTTTTAAACCACAACTTCTCATCTATCTCGGGTCCTGTGACACGCCAGCGCAACCTCATGCAATACATCATCACGTCAAGAGGTCACGGATGACAAATGCGAAACTCGGCCCCAGTGTTTACAAGTGTGGAGAAAGAGGACCGTTCCGACGTTGTTGTATGTCGAATGATACTAATTAATGTCTTTGTGTCAGTTTATTGTGCGTTTCATATAACACGTGACCTTTCCACGGCATTACACAATTACCTGAGGTCGCGCTGGCGCGTCACAGGACCGGAGATAGACAAGAAGCCGCGGTCCAAAACTGCACACTCTTAATTTTTCCTGTCAAAAATGACAATTGTTTCGCTAGACAAGACCCTTGCGCCTCGTTTGGGATTGTTTAGAATCCTTTGAAACTCTCTTGAAACTGCAATTTTAAACTGCATTAAATCTGTTATGTGTTGGGGTCCATTAAAGTCCATTAAAATGAGAAAAATCCTGAAATGTTTTCCTCAAAAAACATAATTTCTTCTCGACTGAACAAAGAAAGACATCAACATTTTGGATGACATAGTGGTGAGTAAATTATCTGGATTTTTTTTTAAGAAAATGGACTAATTCTTTAATATAATTATGATGTCATAACCTTAGCAAAGACTAAACTGTGATTTTAGTTTTAATAAATAGTTTGTGTAAACTATGGAGAAAAAGATGTTTTAGAGATGATCTCATGGTAATTCATACAGATTTTATTTTACTTGTTGATATGTTTTATTATTGTTTAAAAAGAAGCCAAGCTAATATAACAAATATCTAATAAATAAATATTAAAATTGAGGCTTTTAATAGAATTTGCTTTAGCGGGCAACTCACAGACAACGTACGGGCAACCTGGTACCCGCGGGCACCATGTTGGAGACCACTGGACCAAATCATACAAAAACGTACGTTAGTGAGGATAAAGCATTAATGAAACCTCACTTTTAACCCAACTTCACCGGGGCGAAAGTAATTATACAAATGAGATTGTATGAATTCATATGAATTAACCATTTTTTAAAATACGAGTGAATTGGCATGAGATTGTGTTGAAATGATAGAAAGTACTGCAGATCAAACACACAAGCGGTACACATTTCAAGGAGGCGGGAAATGCCACAATCTGATTTTACAGGACTAAACCTAGAGAAGATCTTTCATCATTACGGGAGACATTCAGGCGTGGTCTACCAGGAAACATGTCCTGTATACCGAAAATGGCATTCATGTGATTTGAAAAGTTGTGTTTTTGTGGCACAAAAGCATTGAGCTCCAAGCTGCCTGGCACAGACTGGTTCACAGTTAGCCAGCGGTCAATGACGATACCGCCGTGTTTATTTACACATCATTTTTCTGTCTGTCAGCTGCACGTCGGCCTCTTTTTAAGTCTTCCACATGATTCAAAATGCTTCACATTTGTGGGGCAGGTTATGATAATGATATTTTGGGTTGCGGTTTGAGGATTGAGTTGGAGAGTCTCTGTTGAAAGTAGATGACAGCTTGAGCACATACAGTGTTTACTAGAGTCAAGACAAGAGTAACACCAGGGCTGTGTATCGCCAACAATTTCCCGATACGATACGTGTCCCGATACAAGGCCATGATGCGATGCGCTTCACGATACTAGAGACTATTCTGAATTACATTTTTGTTCAGAATTTAGTAACATTATTGTTTATTGTACATTGAATAAGCAGTGTCGTAACCGTTGTGTTTTTGCCATTCATTTATTAGCTTTTGGGGTAACTTGTGGAAATACTTAAAATTAAGTTAGTACTTATGTTTTTTCAAAGCAGTTTTACAAAGATAGTGCGTTACTCTAGGCATTATATCATATTGGTCTCTAATTTAATTATTCTATATCTATGAAAATATGTATAAACATGCAGTCAGACTTAATACTATTTAATAGAAATCAGAATATTAACGTGACAGCTATAGTTTGAAGAAGCTCTGTATCTCTTCTCTAGACCAGTGGTTTTCAAACTGGGGGCCGCGAGATGGTGCCAAGGGGGCCCCAGTTTTATGACATTTTATGAAATACATTAATTTATCATGAATTCTGTGTAATTAAACCTAAAAAAATAAGGCTACTAACCAAAAGCACTACTTTTTTTATTAAAATGTTGCGTTTTAGAACAGTTTTTGTCACAAATTTTCTTTGGGGGGCCGCGAAGTAATGCACCGTACACAAGGGGGGCCGCACGCTGAAAAAGTTTGGGAACCACTGCTCTAGACGTACACTTCTCACATGCAGCTCTTTGTCGTGTTTCTTTTTCAAATGCGTTAGTACTGTTTTGTAAGAGAGTGGCTAATAAAGCCCTTCGCATTTTAAATAAGCACGCGTGTGAGAGAGCAAAAAGCCAAATCCTGTAGGAGGGACGGCAAAAACAACTTTCCAATCAACAAATGTCTTGATCGTGTTCCTCTTTTAAAATCAATGCGCTGTCGAACAGACTTGATGGCAGAATCTTCACATCTCAGTTCTCCAGTGGCAGCCATTTTGTTGTAAACAGATTCAACACAAGCGCTCATTTGGGGATGTGGTTGGTTGATTACGTTACTGTTGATCATCTGTCCATCATCATATAAAGCCCGCCCTGACAATTTGATTGGTCCGAATAGTTTTTGTTTGGGCATAGTAGCCTTAGATATGTATAAAGGCTAGATGTCTCGCCCGCGCTGCTGGCCAATTGAGTGGAATGTCCGCATTTGGCGGCCATCTTACCACAGGGCGCTCGCTCACTCGTAGCATTGCGTTTAATGGAGCATGTACTTTTAAATGACCATAACTTGCTCAATTTTCTACAGTTTTTTAAACGGTTTGGTTTGTTATAAACATCAAAGATGTATCTAGGACACTATATACTTAATGAATAATTTTCATGAATCTTGTTAAAGCATCCAGAATTATAGCCACGTTAATAACGTTTGTAAAAGACCAAACCGTTTGAAAATCTGCAGAAAATTTAGCAAGTTATGATCATTTAAAAGTACATGCACCATTAAACACAATGCTGACTGAGGTAAGATGGCTGCCAGGTGATGATGCTAGTTAGAGACTCCGCCGTAACACATCTAGCCTTAATTATACACATCTATGATAGTAGCGCCACAACAGAGCGATTCCAGAACAAACTTCACGTCCTGAAATGTTGTGGGCGGGGCTAAGTTCGGCTAGCACCCAGGCTAGAAGGGGTTAGGGTTTGTAAAATAAGTTGGCATGTAGTTGCAAAATTACTTTCAGTATAGTCAGAAGAATGTCTGTTGGGGGATCATCGCAATAAAATGTTAGCAGGCAGTCTACTAATACTCAGTTGACTTGTAGTTGACAAGAAGTTGCAAAGTTACTTACAGTTCTGAAGACGTCTAAAGTGGACTATCGAAATCTACCTGTTTTGCATCGATATGTAATCAGATGAACATGCAACAGATGTGATCAATATGCAAATGAACAGCCATGATGAAAATGTTTCTCTGTTATGGAGGTCGAGCGGATGTAATGTGTAGATCTCAAGAACTGGGAAGAAGTAAAAGGTCAACTATCCAGTAAAGTATCTGCGCAGCTGGGGTTGTTACAGAGATGATGTGTATGAGTATGTGTGTGTCAAATATTTATTCATGTACAGTTCTGATTTTAGTTCTTGATGAGTCTGTTTGAAAATGTAAAATATTATTTGCATGTTTAATATCCTCTTGTCACGATGAATGGCTTTAACTCGTGAGAGCACGCATATACACGTGGGCGTGAGTTATGGGTTGTGCGGTAGTGCTGTTTTAAAGTGTGATTATGTTGGCTGGAAACAAATGTTTTACTTTCTCGCTCTCCTCCCCTGAAGTCTTTCTCTCTGTGGCTTCAGTATGATATATTGATGTATAACTTTCTTCTTTCAGGATGGACTCAGAAGGCTGTCTGGGAATGAATATGTCTTCTCCAAAAGCGCATTACACAGTAAGTGCTAACCTTCAACATGGCCAGGGCATAACCTCGCCAATTCTTATAATCCAGTCGTGGCAGAAATTATCTCAAGAGACCGTTTCTGTCTCTGGAAAGTAAACAGCGGGGATTTCATGTCGTAAACCTTGTGAGATCTTGACCTTGTTCTTTTAATAAACAATTTTTTAGCCAGAAAGAATTCAAAATGGATCCTGTTCTTTATAAATTTCCCTTTTAACTGTTTATAATCTGTTTACATTACAGAGAAATATATTTTTTTATAACTTTTTCTGCCTTTTGCTGCGCAGGCCATTTTTATCAATCCATTCATCCTGATGGAAAAAAATCCTGCTAAATATTCTGTTTTACTCAGTTTTATTAGTTGGATCCAAGTATTACTGAATCTGAATGCATCTACTAAGTGCACAAATTGTTTAATTGTTACTAAAATTATGAGTTTTGCATTTCCGATAACATATCGACACCGGTTTGATTTCTCAGATATGAGTCAGAGTCAGCTGCCGGTGCCTGTCCCTTTAAATGACGTCCCGCCCTCCATCGCAGAGCTGCTCAATAAGGAAGAACATTGGGAATTTAACATCCTGGAGCTGGAAGCAGCTACACACAAAAGGTGAGAGAGAGAGAGAGAGGGAGGGAGGGTAGATAAGCTGGATATATATAGGCCTACCTTTACTACTTACAACAGTATTGTAGCTCAAAAGAAAAACAGAAGTTATCATTTAGGAGTCTAATAATGCATCTATCAATATTTTGATATTCATATATCATAATGATTTATTGCAGAATTTATTAGCCATTTTGTGATGCAAAGATTGATGCAGAAAAGGTTGATGATGCAAAGATTGGCTCATACCAAAGTGTCATGTTGTGTCATTCATGTTTTTCTGTGGGTCTGTGTTGGTGTGTGTGTGTGTGTGTGTTTGTGTGTGTCTGTGTGTCTGTCTGTATTTGGGCCTGCCTGCATGTGTCTGTCTGTCTGATTCTGTGTGTCTGCGTACATCTGTCTGCATGTGTGTCTGTCTATGTTTGTGCCTGTATGTGTGCATGCCTGGGCTTGTGCCTGTTTGTGTGTTTGTCTTTGTGTGTCTGTCTGTCTGATTGTTTGTCTGTCTGCTTTTCTGTCTATGTGTCTATCTGTGTTTGTGTGTGTATCTGTCTATGTCTCTGTCTTTTCTGCATGTGTCTGTCTGTTTGTCTGTCTCTATGTGTCTGTCTGTGTGTCTGCCTGTCTGTCTGTCTGTCTGAGTATGTCTGTTTGCATGTGTGTCTGTCTATGTCTGTGCCCGTATGTGTGCATGCTTGTGTTTGTGTCTGTCTGTGTGCTTATCTGTCTGTGTTTCTGCATCTGTCTGTCTGTCTGTGTATGTATCTGTCTGTGTGCCTAATTTTGTCTGTGTGTCTGCATACGTCTGTCTGCATGTGCGTCTGTCCATGTTTGTGCCTGTATGTGCGCATGCCTGTGTTTGTGTTTGTCTGTTTGTGTTTGGCTGTGTCTGTGTGTCTTTCTGTCTAATTGTGTGTCTGTCTGCTTGTCTGTCTCTCTATGTGTCTGTCTCTCTGCATGTCTTTCTGGTGTGTGTCTGTCTGTCTGTGTGTCTCCATACGTCTGTCTGCATGTGTGTCTGTGTATGTTTGTGTCTGTATGTGTGCATGCCTGTGTTTGTGTCTGTGTTTGTTTGTGTTTGGCTGTGTCTGTGTGTGTGTGTCTTTCTGTCTGATTGTATGTCTGTCTGCTTGTCTGTCTCTCCATGTGTCTGTCTGTGTGTCTGCCTGTGTTTGTGTCTGTGTGTCTGCATGTGTCTGTCTGTCTGTCTGTCTGCTTATGTCTGTTTGCATGTGTGTCTGTCTATGTTTGTGCCCGTATGTGTGCATGCCTCTGTTTGTGTCTGTCTGTCTGTCTGTCTTTTTGTCTGATTGTATGTCTGTCTGCTTGTCTGTCTCGCCATGTGTCTGTCTGTGTGTCTGCCTGTGTTTGTGTCTGCATGTGTCTGTCTGTCTGTCTGCTTATGTCTGTTTGCATGTGTGTCTGTCTATGTTTGTGCCCGTATGTGTGCATGCCTCTGTTTGTGTCTGTCTGTCTGTCTGTCTGTCTGTCTGTCTGTCTGTCTGTCTGTCTGTGTGCTTATCTGTCTGTGTTTCTGCATGTGTCTGTCTGTCGGTCTGTGTGTGTGTGTATATCCGTCTATGTGCCTGATTTTGTCTGTCTGTCTGTGTGTCTGCGTACGTCTGTCTGCATGTGTGTCTGCCTATGTTTGTTTCTGTATGTGTGCATGCCTGTGTTTGTGGTTGTTTGTTTGTCTGTGTTTGTGTCTGGCTGTGTCTGTTTGTCTGATTGTGTGTCTGTCTGCTTGTTTTTCTCTCCATTTGTTTGTGTGCGTATCTTGTCTATGGGTCTGTCTGCTTGTCTGTCTCTCGGTGTGTCTGTCTGCATGTCTGTCTGTCTGTCTGCATGTGTCTGTCTGTCTGTCTGTCTGTCTGTCTGTTTGCCTGATTCTGTCTGTCTGTCTCTCTGCATGTGTGTCTGTCTATATTTGTGCCTGTATGTGTGCATGTCTGTTTTTCTGACTGATTGTGTGTCTGTCTGCATGTCTGTCTCTCTATGTGTCTATCTGTGTTTGTGTGTGTATCTATCTATGTGTCTGTATTTTCTGCATGTGTCTGTCTGCTTGTCTGTCTCTCTATGTGTCTGTCTGCATGTCTGTCTTTGTGTCTTTCTGTGTTTGTGTCTGTGTGTCTGTGTGTGTGTGTGTGTGTGTCTGTGTGTGTCTATCTGCATTTGTCTGTCTGCTTGTCTGTCTCTTAATTTGTGTCTGCCTGTGTCTGTAGGCCACTCTCATATCTGGGTCTGAAGGTCTTCACTGATTTTGGTGTGTGTGAGTT
The DNA here is from genome assembly GCF_027580225.2 of Misgurnus anguillicaudatus. Lineage (NCBI taxonomy): Eukaryota > Metazoa > Chordata > Actinopteri > Cypriniformes > Cobitidae > Misgurnus > Misgurnus anguillicaudatus. Next base: position 31,435,256 of record NC_073345.2, read on the forward strand.
TCTGAACTGCACAGAAGCCACGCTGCGCTCCTGGCTCCAGGTGATCGAGGCAAATTACCACGCATCCAACTCCTACCACAACTCAACACACGCCGCAGACGTTCTGCACGCCACCGCCTACTTTCTGCGCAAGGACAGAGTCAAGGTAATCCTGACAGCCAATCACAACAATGCTACAGACATTTCTCAATCCAAAATAGAGTTTGGGGAAGAACAGAGGGACAGATGGATTTTTTAGAAATTAGATTAGGAGCATCAAACTTTGATTTCAATCATTGATTTCAAATCAATATTTTCACAGAATGTTCTTTAAATTGTGTAGCATGATTTTTTTATATAAAACATTTACTTTAGCTGGGTTTTCACAGGTGGGGTCACTTCTCGTAACCAAAGCTATCTGTACTGTGTTTACAGGGAGGTCTTGACCAGTTAGATGAGGTTGCGGCGCTGTTAGCGGCAACAGTCCATGACGTCGATCACCCTGGTCGCACCAACTCATTCCTGTGTAACGCGGGAAGTGAGCTGGCGATACTGTACAACGACACAGCCGTCTTAGAAAGTCACCATGCCGCGCTGGCGTTTCAACTGACCGTACGAGACAGCAAGTGCAACATCTTTAAAAACATGGAGAGGTATCACATCCACGTTCACTCATTTACATGTAACAAATTAATTCACAACAAACGTATATGCCCTTAATCTCTTTGTACGCAGGACTCAGTTTCGGACCCTCCGGCAAGCCATAATAGACATGGTGTTGGCAACGGAAATGACACGGCACTTCGAACACGTCAATAAGTTCGTAAACAGCATCAACAAACCCATGAGCGCTATTGAGGAGACAAGCTCTAATGTAAGATACACACTACTGTACTTCGTATCTAATACCGTATGTGCTTTTTTTGTTAACATTTAAATGGCTGATTTATACATAACACAGAGTGAAGGCAGCGATTGTGAGGGTCAGGCCAGTATCCGAAACTCTCCTGAAAATCGCTTGTTAATTAAACGGATGCTGATTAAATGCGCCGACGTGGCCAATCCCTGTAGGCCTTTGGAGCTGTGCATCGAATGGGCTGGACGCATTTCAGAAGAGTACTTTGCTCAGGTAAACATAATGAACCGCACACGCTACCTGACACTAGCTGGGTTTCCATCACAACTAGAAGCAAATCTTTTCAAAATTCGCAAATAATGAAAAACAAACAAATGCGAATTAGGTGCGCTTTCATCAAGTTGTTAGAGCGAATGATGGTGGTATTGGTAACCTAGTTTACCAACAATAAATAAAACAAGGCATGCTTTAAAAATGGAGACAGGACTGCATTTCATTAGGATTTGACAAATTATAAATTTACTAGCAGTGTAGCTTGTAATTGACAAACCGAATGCTTTGCCCAGAAAAAGAAATGCAGAATTTTTGATGCAGGCACTAGCGGCAAGGGCATTGCGGTGACGTCAAGCCCCATATGTGGTAACGACAACGTTATCTGATACAGCTAGATGATCAGTAACGTGGGTTTAACAGACCTGCAAACTTGTCGCTTTTCGGCGACAATCGCCGTTTTCTTGGTCAATTGGGTCATTCACGTGAATCGCGTAGAACCGGAGAGTTTTTTTTTTTGAGGTGGTGGTGGTGGGGGGGGGGGGGTCGGGAGGCTGCCCTTTATCTGAATGCCATGCGGGCTAGAATTGCCAAACATTATTGGATAATTCTTATAATTGACACTTCTCTGGGCCAATCGGAATCTTGGCATTTGCTTTTCTCTGGGCCAATCGGAATCTTAGCACTTCCTTCAGAATCTTGAAGACAGCGCGCGAGCGCGGTCCTTTGGATGAGAGACACACCTGGCTACCACGCGAGTCTGATGGACACTTTTAACGTGAAGGAACCATCTTATTCAAGGTAAGTCAACTTTTTTGGACCAAAAACAACAACTACTTGTTTGCTTGATTTAAATTAGCGTTAGCTACCGCTTACGGTATATTGTACTTTTAGGAACGAGTCTACGCCGAGTAATGCACAAACGTAGACCTTGCATAAAGTTTGCCTATGCTTCGAGTAAAATGACTAATGTTAGCTAACTTAGCAGGACGATTGTTAGCTAGGCTTATCGTTACCCGGGTGCTCTGCCCTGAGTTCCTAGATATACGGCTACTACTCGAATTCTGAGCTAACGTTACCCTAAATAACTTCATTACGGTGGCTGGCGTGCGCGCTTGCGCAGGCAGTCATTCGTGACGTCACGAATGACTGCCTGCGCAAGCGCGCACGCCAGCCACCGTGCTGATGCGAGAGTAATGTTAAAGGAAAACCCACTATTTTTCAATATTTTACTATGTTCTTACCTCAACTTAAACTAATTAATACATACCTATCTTTTTTAAATGCATGCACTTAATCTTTGTACATCGCGTTGTGAATGTGATTTAGCCTAGCCCCGTTCATTCCTGGTGGCTGTATACCTGGTAAACAGTAATTTTTTACAACAGGGCTGTTTAGACAAAACAATCTAGCGAGCGTGTTGTCCTAGGCTAATACACCAACAGCAAATTTCTGTATAATAAAGGGCTACATTTTGCATCAAAGTCTGTCAATGAAATCTTTACATTGTGTTGTTAGTTGAATTTACATTATGAACACTAGAACTTTGAGATTGTTTATTCAATGTAAGGAGCCCTACATATAAAATGCATTATTATTATAATAATTATTGAACAGAAATGTATGTTGATATTCACTGCATATCAGCCATACAGTATGGCGACACGTTGTTTTATCATATTAGTCCTATGTATGATAGTTTGCAAGATTACATTTTAATGATTTTAATTTACTTTCAGGCAATGGTTCTGGACACTTTGGTGGAGCACTCACTGCCATTCACAATGGCCCGTCATCGTCATCCTTGCACAGATGCCGGCTGAGGACAAAGTGGCTCTGTCGCACGAACATCGGCAAAATATTTATATATTTTTTATTTCTGTCTGTCTCTTGTTATTTTTTATTTCAGTGTCATGCTTCACAACACTTCCAGGCGTTTCCGTGAGTTGTAAATAAAAACATTTGTAAAATATTAAATGTGTCATTCTCCTTAAGCTTCAAGGATGTTTTAACATTGATTTTTGATTAAAGTATGGTGATTTTTGTTAAGTCACGTCCAGAATCATATTCAAATCACACAAAAAATAGAGCTGGGGTAACCGCCCCAAAAGTACACCCCCCAAAATCCCCCCCCCTGACACTGTCACCTTTTTTTCTCTGAGGAGTTTGCAGGTCTGGTTTAATGTTCGCTACGTCAGAATTTATTCGACATATACATTTCCATCTTCCATTATTTGGTCTTTTTCGCATAAATCGTCAAAATCCACCGCAAGCGAGCCTAAAAACTTTTGCGCAAAATATGCAGCCTGGCATGATTTCATAAAAAATCACAGATATCTTAGCAGAAGTTGAAAAATATGCATTTACTTCACACAAGTGTAGCCATGTCCCTTGTTGCCATGGAAACGTTATGAAGTGACGTGATTATGTGATGTGAACAGCATTGAAAGCTGCAAACAGTTTTTGCAAGTTCCCGCAATTTCATCGCATAAAATTGCATAAATATCCCGCATATTCCATCGCATTTTTTATGAAAACATGCCGCAAGATCAAGGTTTTTTGCCCGCAACAATCCCCAAAAATCTATCAAAAGTCCTTTACAACAATGGAATCATCTCAATGGAAAAATTTGGCATTTTTGAAAAAACCTAACCTTCTTTGAAAGGTGATAAAGAGAGAGCACATCAAGGTAGGATGAAACTTCTTTTTTTTTTTTTTGAAAGTAGAGGGTCTGTACTTTCATTTGATATATTGTATGTTTATATACAGTCTTGTTCAAAATAATAGCAGTACAATGTGACTAACCAGAATAATCAAGGTTTTTAGTATATTTTTTATTGCTACGTGGCAAACAAGATACCAGTAGGTTCAGTAGACTCTCAGAAAACAAACAAGACCCAGCATCCATGACACGCACGCTCCCAAGGCCGTGCAATTGGGCAACCAGTCGAAAGGGGTGTGTTCAAAAAAATAGCAGTGTCTACCTTTGACTGTACAAACTCAAAACTATTTTGTACAAACATTTTTTTTTTTCTGGGATTTAGCAAAACTGTTAATCACTAAACTAATATTTAGTTGTATGACCACAGTTTTTTAAAACTGCTTGACATCTGTGTGGCATGGAGTCAACCAACTTGTGGCACCTCTCAGCTGTTATTCCACTCCATGATTCTTTAACAACATTCCACAATTCATTCACATTTCTTGGTTTTACAGCATTTTTGATATCACCCCTCAAGTTCTCAATTGGATTAAGGTCTGGAGATTGGGCTGGCCACTCCATAACATTAATTTTGTTGGTTTGGAACCAAGACTTTGCCCGTTTACTAGTGTGTTTTGGGTCATTGTCTTGTTGAAACAACCATTTCAAGGGCATGTCCTCTTCAGCATAGGGCAACATGACCTCTTCAAGTATTTTAACATATGCAAACTGATCCATGATCCCTGGTATGCGATAAATAGGCCCAACACCATAGTAGGAGAAACATGCCCATATCATGATGCTTGCACCTCCATGCTTTACTGTCTTCACTGTCTACTGTGGCTTAAATTCAGAGGTTGGGGGTTGTCTCACAAACTGCCTGTGGCCCTTGGACCCAAAAAGAACAATTTTACTCTCATCAGTCCACAAAATGTTCCTCCATTTCTCTTTAGGCCAGTTGATGTGTTCTTTGGCAAATTGTAACCTCTTCTGCACATGCCTTTTTTTTAACAGAGGGACTTTGCGGGGGATTCTTGAAAATAGATTAGCTTCACACAAACGTCTTCTAACTGTCACAGTACTTACAGGTAACTCCAGACTGTCTTTGATCATCCTGGAGGTGATCATTGGCTGAGCCTTTGCCATTCTGGTTATTTTTCTATCCATTTTGATGGTTGTCTTCCGTTTTCTTCCACGTCTCTCTGGTTTTGCTCTCCATTTTAAGGCATTGGAGATCATTTTAGCTGAACAGCCTATCATTTTTTGCACCTCTTTATAGGTTTTCCCCTCTCCAATCAACTTTTAAATCAAAGTACGCTGTTCTTCTGAACAATGTCTTGAACGACCCATTTTCCTCAGCTTTCAAATGCATGTTCAACAAGTGTTGGCTTCATCCTTAAATAGGGGCCACCTGATTCACACCTGTTTCTTCACAAAATTGATGACCTCAGTGATTGAATGCTACACTGCTATTTTTTTGAACACACCCCTCCCAACCAACTGCCGAACAGCACAGCCCCAAGAGCGTGCATATCATGAATGCTGGGTCTCATTTGTTTTCTGAGAATCTACTGAACCTACTGGTAACTTGTTTGCCACGTAGCAATAAAAAAATATACTAAAAACCTTGATTATTCTGGTTAGTCACATTGTACTGCTATTATTTTGAACAATACTGTATTTAAAGAAAAACATTTTCTGGAAGGCATTAAACTTTTGTGAAAATCATAAAAATTGCTGTCACTGGCTAGCAACTTTTTTTTAACGCTGGCGGGCAAAAAGTTAAGGAATTTGGCATTTCCATCTCTTGTTTCTTATGTGATATTTGTGCATAAAATCAGTGTGATGAAAACCCAGCTACTGAAAAGTACATGAAACATCTATCAAACATTTACCTTTCATATTTCTGACAGAAACAAAATAATGTTGAATATTGCTTGGATTGGTGAAAAGTGGGCTGTGATTGGTTAATATTGTTTTCATGTCCGCTCAGCCTTGGTTACATTAGCAAAAAATCTAATATTTTATGAAAACAAAATGTTTTTTCCATTTTAGCTAAATCCTGATGTCTGTTTGGTCTTATTTCCTCCAACCAATTACCGCTGTGCCTATAAACTCTCTCTAGACTGATGAAGAGAAAAGACAGGGTTTGCCAGTTGTCATGCCAGTGTTTGATCGGAATACCTGCAGCATTCCCAAATCCCAGATCTCATTCATCGACTATTTCATCACGGACATGTTTGACGCCTGGGATGGTAAATATCCATAAACACTTCTACAAATTTGGCTGAAGCTATTAGAATCAAACTCATGATCTTGCTGTTGCTTGTGAGTTGAGCTTCAGGAACATTCAAATGTTTAAATACTTTAAAAGTACGGTAGTGTCCAGAAACATGCCAAACAATGAAAAGCGAATCAACATTGATGTACACAAGAAATAGAAGTTTATATATCCATTTGTGTCTGTTTAAGAGAGAGAGAAATGTTTTCCCAGGCCATCTTTGTAGTCATCTGGTTCTTCTAAATGAATTGATATGGTCTATTAGCAGCAGAAGATGTTGGTCCGGCGGGTGGGGGATTAGATGGTTGCTGATAGGTTGTGATAATGTTATCCAGAGGTTGATTAGAGTGTGGCGAGCTTTGGAAACTTTAGGTCCGTCTTTCCCACTGAGATCAACCCCAGAGAATAAACCTGCGTCCTGTCAACACGCAACACACATGATGTCACGGAAACTTTAAAAATGCCATAGAGGGGCAGGGGGTGTTGTGTGTGTATGTGTAAGTATGTGTGTGTGTGTGTGTGCGTGCGTGTGTATGTGTGTGAAAGGAGAAAAATGTGCATTTGTGTGCGTCTGTGTGCGTGTCTTTGATTTCGTAGTCTGGGGTCAGAATCCAGTGAAGCAGAATCTCTTGAGCTCTCTGCAGAATTAGTTCCCAAGGTCACGAACGGGACAGTTTATCTGTGTGTGTGCGCCTGACAGATTCAGCGGGCATTCTCAAGAGAACGTAAAAGAAATCTGAGAAAGAAATGCATGTGTGAACATACAAAATGCCATATTTACACTCATCCAAACATACAACACACACACACACACACCCTGCCGTCTGCAGTCCGTCTGCCAGAAACAAATTCAATCGAGCAGATGGTGGGATGAGGGGGAACGGGAAACATTAGAATAAACAACATTTGCTTACTGTTTCTTACTGTTTAGATAGACGGACAGTAATCTACTAGAGATAGAAAGACAGATAGATCAACAGTCAAAAAGATAGATAGATAGATAGATAGATAGATAGATAGATAGATAGATAGATAGATAGATAGATAGATAGATAGATAGATAGATAGATAGATAGATAGATAGATAGATAGATAGATAGATACAGTAGATAGATACAGTAGATAGATACAGTAGATAGATACAGTAGATAGATAGATAGATAGATAGATAGATAGATAGATAGATAGATAGATAGATAGATAGATAGATAGATAGATAGATAGATAGATAGATACAGTAGATAGATAGATAGATAGATACAGTAGATAGATAGATAGATAGATACAGTAGATAGATAGATAGATAGATACAGTAGATAGATAGATAGATAGATACAGTAGATAGATGGAGTAGATAGATGGAGTAGATAGATAGATAGATGGAGTAGATAGATAGATAGATGGAGTAGATAGATACAGTAGACAGATAGATACAGTAGACAGATAGATACAGTAGACAGATAGATACAGTAGATAGATAGATAGAGAGATACAGTAGACAGATAGACAGATAGATAGATACAGTAGATAGATACAGTAGATAGATAGATACAGTAGATAGATAGATAGATAGATAGATAGATAGATAGATAGATAGATAGATAGATAGATAGATAGATAGATAGATAGATAGATAGATAGATAGATAGATAGATAGATAGATAGATAGATAGATAGATATAAATTGATTGATCGACAGACAGACGGGTAGATGGGTACATAGACAGACATGGATTGGTAGATGGGTAGACAGACGTAGATTGGTTAACAGACAGACAAATAGATAGATTAGACAGTCATAAATGGATTGACAGACAGGTAGACAAATAGATAGACAGACAAATAGACAGATTGACAGGTAGATAAACCGACATAAATTAATTTACCGACCTACAGACAGACGAGTAGATGGGTAGATAGACAGACATGGATTGGTTGATGGGTAGACAGATAGATAGATAGATAGATAGATAGATAGATAGATAGATAGATAGATAGATAGATAGATAGATAGATAGATAGATAGATAGATAGATAGATAGATAGATAGATAGATACAGTCGATAGATAGATACAGTAGATAGATAGATGGAGTAGATAGATAGATAGATAGATAGATACAGTAGATAGATAGATAGATAGATAGATACAGTAGATAGATAGATAGATAGATAGATAGATAGATAGATAGATAGATAGATAGATAGATAGATAGATAGATAGATAGATAGATAGATAGATACAGTAGTTAGATAGATAGATACAGTAGTTAGATAGATAGATACAGTAGACAGATAGATAGATACAGTAGACAGATAGATAGATACAGTAGACAGATAGATAGAGAGATACAGTAGACAGATAGATACAGTAGATAGATACAGTAGATAGATAGATACAGTAGATAGATAGATAGAGTAGATAGATAGATAGATAGATAGATAGATAGATAGATAGATAGATAGATAGATAGATAGATAGATAGATAGATAGATAGATAGATAGATAGATAGATAGATAGATAGATAGATAGATAGATAGATAGATAGATATAAATTGATTGATCGACAGACAGACGGGTAGATGGGTACATAGACAGACATGGATTGGTAGATGGGTAGACAGACGTAGATTGGTTAACAGACAGACAAATAAATAGATTAGACAGTCATAAATGGATTGACAGACAGGTAGACAAATAGATAGACAGACAAATAGACAGATTGACAGGTAGATAAACCGACATAAATTAATTTACCGACCTACAGACAGACGAGTAGATGGGTAGATCGACAGACATGGATTGGTAGATAGATAGACAGACAGACAGACAGACAGACAGACAGATAGATAGATAGATAGATAGATAGATAGATAGATAGATAGATAGATAGATAGATAGATAGATAGATAGATAGATAGATAGATAGATAGATAGATAGATAGATAGATAGATAGATAGACAGACAGATAGATAGACAGACATATATTGATTGACAGACAGGTAGACAGATAGATAGACAGACAAATAGACAGATTGACAGGTAGATAAACCGACATAAATTAATTAACCGACCTACAGACAGACGAGTAGATGGGTAGATAGACAGACATGGATTGGTAGATGTGTAGACAGACATAGATTGGTTGACAGACAGACAGATAGATTAGACAGTCATAGATAGATAGATAGATTAGACAGACATATATTGATTGACAGACAGGTAGACAGATAGATAGACAGACAAAAATATACAGATTGACAGGTAGATAAACCATCATAAATTAATTAACCGACCTACAGACAGACGAGTAGATGGGTAGATAGACAGACATGGATTGGTAGATGTGTAGACAGACATAGATTGGTTGACAGACAGACAAATAGATAGATTAGACAGTCATAAATTGATTGACAGACAGGTAGACAAATAGATAGACACACAAATAGACAGAATGACAGGTTGATAAACAGACAAATTAATTGACCAACAGACAGACGAGTAGATGGGTAGATAGACAGACATGGATTGGTAGATGGGTAGACAGACGTAGATTGGTTGACAGACAGACAGATAGATAGAAAGATAGACATAAATTGATTGACAGACAGCTTGATGGGTAGATAAACAGACATAAATTAAGTGACCGACAGATGAGTAGATGGGCAGATAGACAGACATGGATTGGTAGATGGGTAGACAGACAGACAGATAGATAGATAGATTAGACAGACATAAATTGATTGACAGACAGGTAGACAGAGAGATAGACAGACAAATAGACAGATTGACAGGTAAATAAACCAACATAAATTAATTGACCAACCTACAGACAGACGAGTAAATGGGTAGATAGACAGACATGGATTGGTAGATGGGTAGACAGACGTAGATTAGTTGACAGACAGACAGATAGATAGATAGATTAGACAGACATAAATTGATTGACAGACAGGTAGACCGATACATAGACAGACAGATTGACAGGTAGATAAACAGACATAAATTAATTGACCGACTGACCGACAGACAGACGAGTAGATGGGTAGATAGACAGACATGGATTGGTAGATGGGTAGACAGACGTAGATTAGTTGACAGACAGACAGATAGATAGATAGATAGATTAGACAGTCATAAATTGATTGACAGACAGGTAGACAGATAGATAGACAGACAAATAGACAGATTGACAGGTAGATAAACAGAAAAATTAAGTGACCAACAGACAGACGAGTAGATGGGTAGATAGACAGACATGGATTGGTAGATGGGTAGACAGATGTAGATTGGTTGACAGACAGACAGACAGACAAAAAACGTTTGACAAAGGAACATTTTCATAGAAAGGAAGCCAGATAGACAGACATAGATTAACTAACACATAGACCAGTGGTCTCAAACTCCCGGCCCGCGGGCCATTTGCGGCCCGCCCTCCCCCTCTCTGCGGCCCGCGTCACCCTTCAACAATATAACGTAATCTGGCCCGGCCCGCAGAAAGATTTTTATTTAAATTCGTTTTTTTTTATTTAAACTTTAAGGGTCCGGTCACATGTCGCGTCTAACAACGCGAGTTAAAACGAGTCGAGGCGTTTCTTAAGTATGTTTACTTTTCAAAGTGCTTGCTTGGGAGCGGAGGTTGCGCAACGTGGGGTCGCGTCACCCGTTGCTACGCAGCCACGAGCGCGCGCTCCGTGATAGCGAGGGTAACGGAATGCGTGATCGGATTTTAATTCCTCTCGCGTCAATCATATCATTGTCACAATGCGATCAGTTGTGAGACACCGCAGTGGGAGATGTAGTGCAACAGTTTAATATTAAACTACGGATGAGAAAATGATCAAAGTGCCCAGGTTAGGAAAAGAGGAAAGATGAGGAGAAATTACAGAGGATACAAGTATGTACACTTCTATATGAAATATATATGAAGTATAATACATTATTATCTTGCTTGCTTATACATAGAGCAGTATTATTTATTTTTACTGTCCAACTAGCTTATGTAACATTGACTACCCATCCAAATGTTTTAGGATCACTTTCACTTATTAATATTTTTCTAAGTATAATAGCAAATTCATTAAAACGGTGGAATAACAAAAAGGAACATAATAAAGTCAATACTATGACTGAAAACAGTCAAAAATAAATAAAAACAGAAACACTTACTGTTGGTACATTTTTTATAATAGTTTATAAATGTATAGGAACTAAATTTGTTAGTTATAATAGGCCTTAGTTAATAATTCAAAGCCTAATAAGGTTAAAAAAATATTTACTTACTTTTATAAAATAATGTTTATTAAAAAATAAAAAACACTGTTTATATATTTTCAAGTATTATTATACATTAAAAAAGAAATATTGTACTTTTTGAACGTTAAAATAGCTCTGCGGCCCTCTGATGAAATGTCAGTCTCAGAAATGGCCCCAAGCCAGTTTGAGTTTGAGACCCCTGACATAGACGGTTAGATAGGTAGATAGACAGACATAGATTAACAGACAGACAGATGTGTAGACAGACAGACAGACAGACAGATAGATAGACAGATTGCTAGGTAGAGGTAGATATAGATGTATAGACGTTTGAGAAAGAAAGATTGCTTTTCATTTACTGAGATAGAATGCAGAGATAATTTATCTGTCTCTCTCTCTGTGTCAGCATTTGCCAGCTTGCCAGGCTTGATGGAACATTTGGCAGAAAACTACAAATACTGGAAGAACTTGGATGAGATGAAGTGTAAAAGCCTGCGACCCCCACCACCTCCATGAGCCCCCTCCTGAGGTCAAGGGTCAGAGGTCATGCCGTCTCTGTCTGACATCAAAGATTCCGTCCGCCGCACGCAGATCAGCAGCCCTGTTCCCGACGACGCTCCGCCCCCTAGCGACAATCGCCCCGGTTACAAGGGTAAAACAAGCGAATGCACTTTATCACCATACACTCCTCCTCCAGCATCCTTCCTCTCTCTCCTCTTTTGGAATCGCCTGTTTTTAATGATTTCCGAACAATATCTTTTGTAATCACGTACGTTGAACACAAGAAGATGAAGAACACTGCTGTACACATGGGACACACAGTGGGACTAAAACATGTATTGCTCAGAGAGTTTATAACTAAACACATGCACATATGCACACAAGCAAAATGATAAGATCTGAATGCCAAAAGGGCTTCAAATAGACTTTGAATCGGGAGTAAAAAAAACTACCAGAGGAAGATAGAGACCCGCCTGCTCATCGCCCTTCACAGATCTTCAGTTTGCACGGTTTAAGCTTTCACTGATATCAAATTTTGAGATCGTCAATTGATGTTTTGTTCACAAGGGGGGTACGGGTTTTTACACCCATGAAGAGGGACAGTCGCCCCTAAACCTCACTGCAGCGGAGTCAGTTCAGTTGCTCCACACCTGCCTCCCTTCACTTTGATCAATGAGGTCAAGATGTTTTGACTGAATTTGTCTACAGGACACAAAGGTCAAGTTGCCAAACTCGTAGAACTGAAGACATGTTGGTGTTTATACACGATTCAGTTTTTAAGAATGTACAAACACTGCGACGGCCGACCTCACTGCGGGTCGTCAGTATTCCGGCACTTTCTGTATCAGAACGATTCAAGCCTTTCTCAGACTCCAAGGACTGGTGTGTAATACTCAATAATTTTGATATAAATAGCCAATAATATCAAAGAATATATTTCTCGAAACACTGTATATCCAGACACATACTGTAATAACATAAAGCTTGATGATGAAGGTGTGTGTTTGTGTGTGTGTATGAGAGAGAGAGTGTGTGTGTGGCAGTAGGTTTTACATTTTACGCAGAACATTACAGTTAACATTCCTACTTTACACAACCGTCCGCACGGACACAACATTCCCTAAACTTTGTGTGTAAACTCCAGCACAACCTCATAATGAGACCACCCATATATGTGACATGTGTTCATGTTAATGGGCGTGCTGCATGTATTGTGTTATACCATTTTTATGTATTATTTATTTACAAATCAGCTTGGCTGTATATTGTGCCGTAATCTCCGGTCTACTTTTACTACGGTCATACACGACAGTTTTCGGATGGTGGTTAACATAGCACTCTGAAAGCCAAATAGTTCAAACGTTCACCGGTTGTGGACCAGACTGATCCACCTATGATCAGTGTGTTTATAATCGAACGTGTTGAGAGGTTTTGATAAATGTTTGGCGGCTTCGACACTGTGGCAGGGACTATAAAGTATTTTCTCCTTTGGAATAAAACGCAGCTTTGTCAGAATCACTGAACAGACCAGAAACGAATTTATGTAATATATATTCTCTCCTGAGTGCAGTTGGACGCATAGCTTGAACAATGTTGGCTCACAAACTTGTTGGCTTAGAATTATGAAATGTTTATATTTAGCAGATGATACATGTTGTGTAGGTTGGTGAAACGAACCCATGAGAACAACATTATGAGAACCTACATCACAAAAGACCCTTCTAGAACACAACAGATAAACATCACAGTTCTAAAATATGACATCATGAGAGTTCTAAAACACGACATCATGAGCATTCTAACACATGACATCATTAGAGTTCTATACACAACATCATGAAAGTTCTAAAACACGACATCATGAACATTCTAAAACACGACATCATGAGCATTCTAAAACACGACATCATTAGAGTTCTATACAGGACATCATGAGCTTTCTAAAACACGACACCATGAGCATTCTAAACAGCGGCATCATCAGAGTTCTATACAGGACATCATGAGAGTTCTAAAACATGACATCATGAGCATTCTAAAACATGACATCATTAGAGTTCTAAAACACGACATCATAAGCATTCTTAAAACATGACATCATAAGAGTTCTAAAACACGACATCATGAAAGTTCTAAAACACGACATCATCAGAGTTCTAAAACACGACATAATGAGACTTCTAAAATATGACATCATCAGAGTTCTATACACGACATCTTGGGAGTTCTAAAACACGACATCATCAGATTTCTAAAACACGACATAATGAGACTTCTAAAACATGACATCATCAGAGTTCTATACGCGACTTAATGAGGCTTCTAAAACATGACATCATCAGAGTTCTATACGCGACTTAATGAGGCTTCTAAAACATGACATCATCAGAGTTCTATACACAGCATCTTGGGAGTTCTAAAACATGACATCATCAGAGTTCTATACGCGACTTAATGAGGCTTCTAAAACATGACATCATCAGAGTTCTATACACAGCATCTTGGGAGTTCTAAAACATGACATAATCAGAGTTCTAAAACATGACATTATCAGAGTTCTAAAACACGACATCATGAGACTTCTAAAACATGACATCATCAGAGTTCTAAAACACGACATCATGAGACTTCTAAAACATGACATCATCAGAGTTCAAAAACACGACATAATGAGACTTCTAAAACATGACATCATCAGAGTTCTAAAACACGACATCATCAGAGTTCAAAAACACGACATAATGAGACTTCTAAAACACAACATCATCAGAGTTCTAAAACATGACATCATCAGAGTTCTAAAACATGACATCATCAGAGTTCTAAAACACGACATCATCAGAGTTCAAAAACACGACATCATCAGAGTTCTATACGCGACTTAATGAGACTTCTAAAATATGACATCATCAGAGTTCTATACACGACATCTTGGGAGTTCTAAAACATGACATCATCAGAGTTCTAAAACACGACATCATCAGAGTTCTAAAACACGACATCATCAGAGTTCTAAAACACGACATCAACAGAGTTCTAAAACATGACATCATGAGTGTTCTAAAACACGACATCATCAGAGTTCAAAAACACGACATCATGAGACTTCTAAAACATGACATCATCAGAGTTCTAAAACACAACATCAACAGAGTTCTAAAACATGACATCATGAGAGTTCTAAAACACGACATCATGAGACTTCTAAAACATGACATCATCAGAGTTCTATACGCGACTTAATGAGGCTTCTAAAACATGACATCATCAGAGTTCTATACACAGCATCTTGGGAGTTCTAAAACATGACATCATCAGAGTTCTAAAACATGACATCATGAGAGTTCTAAAACATGACATCATGAGTGTTCTAAAACACGACATCATCAGAGTTCTAAAACACGACATCATGAGACTTCTAAAACATGACATCATCAGAGTTCAAAAACACGACATCATGAGACTTCTAAAACATGACATCATCAGAGTTCTAAAACACGACATCATGAGACTTCTAAAACATGACATCATCAGAGTTCTAAAACACGACATCATGAGACTTCTAAAACATGACATCATCAGAGTTCTAAAACACGACATCATGAGACTTCTAAAACATGACATCATCAGAGTTCAAAAACACGACATAATGAGACTTCTAAAACATGACATCATCAGAGTTCAAAAACACGACATAATGAGACTTCTAAAACATGACATCATCAGAGTTCAAAAACACGACATAATGAGACTTCTAAAACACAACATCATCAGAGTTCTAAAACACGACATCATGAGACTTCTTAAACATGACATCATCAGAGTTCTAAAACACGACATCATGAGACTTCTTAAACATGACATCATCAGAGTTCTAAAACACGACATCATGAGACTTCTTAAACATGACATCATCAGAGTTCTAAAACACGACATCATCAGAGTTCAAAAACACGACATCATCAGAGGGTTCTCGGTCTGTATCCCATACTGTATATGGATTATTCACAGAGGCACTTGTGTGATGGGATTGTTTGAGTTTGCTTGGCACTGCGTTCGAATGACAGAGCGTTCAGAATGTTCCAGATGGCATCGCGTTTGGAAGCATACAGCACACGTTCAGCACGTTTCTGAGTTTTTCCTCTTTTTCCTGTTCTCTTGTTCTCTCATCCTTCCTGTCTCTGTTTCCCCCCTTTCTTCATATTTCATATGTGCTCATGACAGTGAATCAGCAGATCGGGTAACACTTTCAATAAAGCCTGTACTGTATATAATTCAATATAAATTCATCACAAGATAGAGATACACATTAGCTGATGTATGTACTTGATGCGTTCTTGTTAGCTCTTTGACAAAATGTTAAATACTTCCTCGCTTGTAATTCACTTTGGATAAAAGCGCCTTGCTAAATAATTGTAAAATGTAAAAAATTGAGACAAATAATATCATGGCTTACTTTTAGTATGTTAATCTATTTAGATATCTCTTTTCTTTCCAAGTATTACAGTGTACTTTTCTGACATGTTTTTAAATATTTCTCTGCAATTATATTCTAAACAAAACAAATTCATAATTTCTTACAATACATAAAACCTGTAGCTGTGAATAGGTAAAAAATTATTATTAATTGTGTAATGCAAGGTAAAGGCAATATAATTAAATCTAAAACATGATATAGGTTTAAATGTGAATAGTTCATTATTATATTTAGTTGTATAGTTACAGCTGTGGTTATTTATGAGTGCATATAGGCATTGATTTATTATAAGGTCATTATGAATGCATTATAGTGCATCTAGATATTTGGAATATGCAATATATATTATATACACAGGCTTTATAGAAATGTTATCATGTTAACACATGCTATATGGACAAAATGCAGTGTCATACGTTAACACAACTTTTGCCTTTATTTTACTTTATTTACACTGTAGCCTTCCAGACAGTGTATTATGTAAATGAAGGTTGCAGATTTCTGAGTTCTGGAGTCATGTCAACACTTTACTGATACAGTCCAATCTCTACGATACAAATAAAATGGGATGCGCTTGTGCCCTCTAGTGGTAAATCCTAAGAACATGTTATCCATCATAAACGTAAATCTTCTCACTGTTTGCTCATCCTCATGTTGTTTCATCTTTCTATAGGAGAACACACAAATACATATCATATGATCAAAGATAAACCATTCAAGTTCTTTAGATGTGGTCAGAAAGACTTGTGCATTGCATTCTTCTTGTAAGATGTGTAAGAAAAGATTGAAATGTCATTACTCACTAAAGATATTTCCTTTTTAAATTTGCATCTGTGCACACTTACATTACGCGAAAAATTCGGCAAACACTAAAGATAATAAAGTCATTTGGGTCTGAAATGTCAATAAATGATGATAGAATATTTGCATAAACCAATCTAGATTTTGAGACATATATTTAATAGCACAAATTAGAAAACATGCAAACATGTTTATTACAAGATTTTTTTTTTATTAATAAATTATAATAATGTTGCCTAAAGTCTTTGTGACCACAATTACAAAAACCATGAACACTTTACATTAAAAAACATTAATTATAAGCTAAATATTTAAATAGAATATAATATTTACGTGAATACATATATATACATATATTATACTGTCCCCCATTGTGTAATTGTAAATGTTATGCTATGGTGTCGTTTGTGTAGGTACACTGAGATGAATGTTAAATTTTAAAATGTCATATTTTAGGGTAAATCAGGATTACAATTGCAGGTTATGGATGCTATTAGTTAGCTGTGATTCACTGCCAGTTTATAACATCCTACCAGGGTATGTTGGGTTAAAATGATTTTTCCCATTCAACATTCCTGTCAATATTAATGCTGTGTATGACAAAAGTGTGACTGTGGCTGTATGGATTGACTGAACCTTTTGTGAATGTGATATATAACTATTCATACATTTATCACTGCCTGCTGGCATGGAGTTCACCAGCAGCATCTGGAAATGAAACTATAGAGATGAGCCATAAAACATACTTACCAACCTGTTTGAAAGCGTTGGTCATAACATTCCCTTCTTTTCCTGTTCTCCACCCATCTGATCCTCTCTGTTCCTGTGTTTCTGTGTTAAAAAGCTACTGTATGTCCCATCATGGCTCTTTTAAAACATTGCTTATTTTTTGTCAGACACAGGGTTTATATGTAATTTAAAAAAACTGAGTATGAATTTATATGGACTATTTTGGAGATATTAATATAAATATGTAGGACATTTAGAGACCTTTTTCAGATACATGCCTTAATCTCTATTGTGGAAACACCACAGGCTAGTGTCTTTATTCAGCAAACAAAGAGCATTGTGAAGAGATTCCCTTCTAATTCAGATTTATAATATGGATATATGATCTGCCATTGTTACCATGTGATTGTTACATTCTGTTTTATTATGTTATAACACTTGTCAAATTGAATATTGGTTTCTGGATTGTTCAGGTATTGGTTTGTTTAATACGTCTAGTATACTTTGGCTGTTGTTAAAGTAACAGTATGTAGGATTGTGGCCAAAACTGGTATTGCAATCACAAAACTTGTGGCTAAAACTGGTACTGCAATCACACAACTGGTGGCCTATACACAAAATGACAACATAAACATCAGTTGAGGGCTGCAACTCCACTTTTTAAATGACAATATCCTGGCCAGACCACTGTTGTCAGTGATATAAATATGTGGGATGAAAATGATTTCTTAATGTCTAGTGACAAATCAGGGCCATTTTATGATTAATTGATATACATTTCTTACATACTGTTCCTTTAAATGTTCAGCTGTGATGTGATTTAAAGGGAAAGTTCACCGAAAAATCATTATTTACTTACCAAACCTATATAAATGTATTGGTTCTAATGAACACAATGAAGATATTTAAAAAAATTTAAATAACAGATCTGGGGCACTATTCACTTTCATAGTACAATTTTTGTGATTATGAAAGTCAACGGTCCCAAGGACTGGTGTGAAAAAAAAACAGTGTTTGGTTACAAATAGTCTTCAAAATATATTTGTGTTCAGCAATACAAAGAAATGTGTGACCCTACACCACAAAACCAGTACATTTTTTTTAATTGAGGACAATATTTTGGCTGAGATACAACTATTTGAAAATCTTGAATCTGAGGGTGTAAAAATCGAAAATTGTCTTTAAAGTTTTCCAAATTAAGTCCTTAGCAGCAAATATTAAAGGCAGGGTGCACAATTTTTAAAAATGCTTTGAAAAAGGGAGTCGGGCGAGCCAAAACACACTTGTAGCCAATCAGCAGTAAGGGGCGTGTCTACAAACCAACATCATTGCTTGGGTTGCGTATGTGTGGGGCGGGTCTATGAAAAGAAGGTCCAGATTCTATTGGTTTAGGGCCGTGTTTGTTTAGGTGATTTTAAAATGTCGACATTGGCTTTCAGAGATCGTGCACCCCGCCTTTAATGATAAATAATTTTTTATACATATTTATGGTAGGAAATTGAGCATGATCTTTACTCAATATCTTAATGATTTTTGGCATTAAAATCTGTCATTTTGACCCATACAATGTACTTATGACCGGTTTTGTGGTTCAGGGTCACATTTGTACAAAGTTGGAACAACTTTAGGGTGAGTGAATAATGATTTTTTGTACACTATCCCTTTAAGAAATAATTCAACCAAAAATTTTCTCAAACCTTTATTTTGTAGTGGGAAACAAAATTTATTTCCATACCACAGTTTATAGTTGCCAAATCTATCACGTATCAGAAAAGAGCATTAAAGCAGTCCATGTTTCATAACTCGTATGCCTTATATTCCCGGTCTTCTGAATCCATGTGCTAGCTTCGTGTATGAAACAAACTGAGATTCGACTGAAACGGACTCATCCCCACTGTTCAGATGCAGATTATGTGGAGACCCAGATAGCAATAGACCTCACACCGTAGGTACAATGAACCTGCCGACTTCTGAACTGATCCGCCCCGGAGTCTATTGCTATCTGGGGAAGGTCTACTTTGTTTTATATACCT
The DNA here is from genome assembly GCF_027580225.2 of Misgurnus anguillicaudatus. Taxonomy (NCBI): domain Eukaryota; kingdom Metazoa; phylum Chordata; class Actinopteri; order Cypriniformes; family Cobitidae; genus Misgurnus; species Misgurnus anguillicaudatus. Next base: position 31,455,142 of record NC_073345.2, read on the forward strand.
TTCTTCAGGAGGTAATCCTCATGTAAAAGTGGCAGAAACGCTCAGGCTAATGTGAAAGTTTTATTTGTCGTACTTTAAACAATAACAATGCAGCCAAAACCGTCCCCTCAGGTGCAAAATGTTTTCCTGTGTTGTCACAACACAACATGCTTTGTTTCGCAACTACCTAAAGTATTTGTGTTTTTTTTCTGTGATTATTCATGATTCCTGATCAAAGCTGTCAGTCCCTGTTTGTTGTAATTCTGCTGCCAGACATCCTTCACATTCATTATTGAAGGGCTCACTTACTGTCATACCACCGTGACATCATAATTGGGGGCGGGTCTGAAGTAGACAGACGGGTGTGATAAGCGCGTGTATCGGTGTATTGATCGATGGCTGCAGAGTCTGTGCCAATTACTGTATTTTTAAAGAGTGGGGAATGCAAAATCTGCGTTATCCCTTGAGCAAATGTATATAAACTATTTTTTATTGAACACAATATTGTTGAGTAAAATTGTTCGTATGCCATTCAACAAGTTTTTGTTTCTTTCAAATGATTTTATTTTATCGTTAGTTGTACAAAAAGATTTATGTCACATATGTTTAAACACGGTTTCTTTCTGTCTTTACATCTGTTGTTTGTGAGAGACACAAATAAACATTTGCAATAAAGTCTTTCTGATCTGAATTCAGTTTAAATTGCATGCAGTTCTGAAAATAAAAAATAAACACGCAACAAACATTTAAAAGAAATGTGCAACACGATGATAACAACACATCGAAAATATTCTCATACCAAACATCGTCAGTTTTTCTTTCTTTATATATACAAATCAACATCCACATAAAATGATTCAACAGCTATTTATAAAACAATCTCATTAAAATGACGTACAATTGTGTTAAAGCACAATGTGGCTATTGTAAATTTAAAACACAGACATGATCAGACTTTACAAAAGGGTTAGTCCTAGCAAGTTGTTCGACAGTTAATACTATACAGATCTGAGACCTGTGGTCATTCATTGATTTTTCAGTGCATACAGTACATACTGAACACAGGCCTGGAGATCAGTTTTGTGTTAAGTTTCAGAAAAAAGGAGATATGAAGAAGATCACAGTCCCTGGTTTTCCTCTAGTTTGTGAAAGAGCGCAAGGCTGCGCAGCTGCGACTGCAGTTCTCCGTCCCTCCACACGATGAGCAGATGATCAGTAGAGCAGGTAACCAGACCCTTCTCCTTAAAACTCACAAACATCTGAAACACAAGACCCATTCGGTAAAAATAGCATTAGGACACATTTAACTCGTTCCCAGAGTTATCTCGTCAATTAAGAGAAAACATTTGCATGAAAAACGTGTGAGTTTTTATGGTTATCTGTAATACCGCAATTATCCACTAGATGTGCACTTACCCAGTTTATGAAAAACTAAAGTAAAAATGACTTATTAATTTTACACTCCGTGTATGTTTTGAACATCATTCTGAATTTGATCTCTAACAAAATTCCTTCACAAAAATACAATTATTTCAGCTTTTTGTTAAAAATGTTGTATTTTTTAAGAAAATACCCATATATAGTTTATAAGAATTTTTTTTTAGATGGGATGAAACTTTTTTCCAGTTTTGTTTATTTGTATATTGTTTGTTTGAAAGCAGAGGGTTTGTTCTTTCATTTGATTTATTTGTATGTTTATATATTTTTAGAAGAAAATTTTCCTGGTAAGAATTTTGTGAAACTTCTCAAAAAAAAAAAGGCTGGCAGGGAATGAGTTAATAACCTTTTGTATTGAATAGAGTTTATTTCGAATTAATACAAAAAAGAATGACAAACAAGAAATTGAAATCAAGTATACAAATCATATAAAATGTAAAATAATGATAATTAACATTTATTACCCCCCAAATTACACAGTCAATGTCATTTCGAATAGGCAAAGGATATGGAATATTTAAAAAAAACTTGCCTTGTCTCAGTAAATTTACTAAGAAAAGGTCTAGCATCTATTATATTGTATATTGTACAGTATCTAGAGATATAAGATATAGCTTAATTGGTGAAATACCGTAAGTATCGCATTATGAATATTGCAGTATCTAGCCATACACTGCAAAAAATGATTTAAGAAAAAAAAATGTGTATTTTGGTCTTGTTTTCAGTGAAATATCGAAAACTTCTTAAATTAAGATGCTTTTTCTTTATGAGCAAAACGACCCAAGAAAATAAGTCTAGTTTTTAGACCAAAAATATAAAATGTAAGTGATTTTGTGCATAAAACAAGCAAAAAAATCTTGGACATTTTTCTTAAACACTAAACTCAAGAAAAATTTGCTTACCCCATTGGCAGATTCCTTTGCCTGTTTTATGCACAAAATCACTTAAATTTTATATATTTTTGGTCTAAAAACTAGACTTATTTTCTTAGGTCATTTTGCTCATTAAGAAAAAGCATCTTAATTTAAGATTTTTAGATATTTTTACTAAAACAAGACAAAATACTAAGAATTTTTTTTTTTAAAATCATTTTTTGCGGTGTAACAAGTTGAATCAACTAAAAAAAAATGTAATTGGTAACACCTACAAATTTTTAGTTTATTTCAATTGTGAACTTAATTTTTTAGGTGTTACCAATTGAAGTAATTTTTAGGTTAATTCAACTTACTGCAAAAAAATGATTTTCTAATTTCTAATCTCTAGTATTTTTGTCTTGTTTTCAGTAAAAATATCAAAAAATTCTTAAATTAAGATTATTTTTCGTGATGAGCAAAAATGATCTAAAAAAAATAAGTCTAGATTTTAGACAAAAATATACAATTTAAGTGAATTTGTGCCTTAAAACAAGCAAAAATATCTGCCAATGGGGTGAGAAATTTTTGCTTAAATTATATGTTTAAGAAAAAACTTAACTTATTTCAAGTTAATTTTTTTCTCACCCCATTGGCAGATATTTTTGCTTGTTTTATGCACAAATTACTTAAATTTTATGTTTTTGTCTTAAAACTAAACTTATTTTCTTAGGTCATTTTGCTCATTAATAAAATACATCTTGATTTAAGAATTTATAGATATTTCTACTGAAAACAAGACAAAAATACTAAGTAAGAAAGTCATTTTTTGCAGTGTACAATGTGGCCCGGTATGTTTGGTTGGAGGACAGAAACTTCATTTGGCATCACAAGAACCATCAAGCACATCAAAATATAGCAATAGTGATTTGAGGGTCAACTGCTGTGTACGCTTTTGAGACGCTCTTGCAGTTTTTTTATGCCATCCGCATGTCGTTCTGTATGAAGCCCTGGTTTTTGGAATGACTTATCACCAAACAAAAATTATGCTGTAGTCGAATAACATTACAAACAATATAACATTGTTTTTTGTCGACATTTAGTAAATAACACTGATTTACGCAAATCTTTAATGGAAATAGAGCTTTTGATGCTTGCTTTTCCTAGCTTGATTACATAATTTTCAGTTTTTAAACTTAAATATATTTTAAACAGTCAACGTATTATGGTATCGTATTGCATATGGCATTATTTAGCAAGTATGTCCATACTGCATTTTTCTTCAGTATTGTGCAGCCCTAGTATGAGTATGATTTAAGAGGCCAAAAACTGTCTGGGACCATGGTACATAAATGTATTTGTCACTCACTTTTATCCACAGCAACTTACAGTGAGATGTACTTACAGAGATGTACAATTTATCAGTATGTTTCCTGGAATTTAAACCCATGACCCCAGCAATGCTTACCACGCTTTACCAGTCGAGATACAGGAACTTCACAACATTCCTCAACTTTATACACAGTGCTAATAATGGAAGTCTAGGTCATAAAATGATCTCTTTTTCCTGTTCTCCACCCATCTCATCCTCATCGTTTAATGTTATAAAAGCTGTGGCTCTGCACCAATTAAATTTTTTTTAGATATTTTTTCATTTAATGAATACAATACAGCTCATACTGCAGTTCAGAAAAAATCTGATATATATTTAGTTCAATTAACTATAAGGAATAATTTTCATATGAATAATTAAATATGAATATGCAGTGGGTTTACAGGCCACTGTCCAAATCATCTCAGTAAGCCAACTCTGTGTAATATGTTGAGTGTAAATAAATAAATATAATCGTGTGATGCTAATGTGATGCTTGAATGATGTAGAAGCCGATTGGAGCGCATGTCAGGTGATCAATATAAAAGTTGACTTGTATGTAGATCACATCCTTCATTCTGACAGAAACTTTAATTAAAGCGCGGTTGAACACGAGCCCCTGCTCCACCCAGAATCAATGGCTCTTAATAAGACACGACTTCGACGTGCATAATCGAAAGCTTTATTTAAAACTAGCCGGCGAAATAAAGGCGGGCAAAAACATTCAATTAAAAAAGTTGAAGTCAAATAAATTAAAATTTGCTCCGACAATATTATGCATTACAGTCATCTGGTTGATCGATGGGTTAGGTGGGATTAGGTTTAGCCCTAAACTTCGATTGCTATCCAAACTGGTCATGCAACCAACCTACCTGCACAGCTCCAGAATGGCCAATCAGATCACCCGTCAGTTCCAGCGACCGCAGACTGGGGACTTCAGGAACTTTCTTGGCAGGAGGACAAACCTGCTTACTGGACCGGCCAAAAGTGCCAAACATCCCGAAAAGCCCTGAGAGAGTAAAAAAAAAAACAAAAAAAATTAACAAAACATGATGATGAATAACACAACTACACTTTTATATGCACTGTGCAAAAGTCTTGGGCCACCATGCCATCATTAGATTATATATATATATATATATATATATATATATATATATATATATATATATATATATATATATATATATATATATATATCAAATTTAATTGATTTTGTGCATAAAACAAGCAAAATAAATCTTGAACATTTTTCTGAAACACTAAATTCAAGAAAAATTCAAGAAAAATTTACTTACACCATTGGCAGATTTTTTTTGCTCGTTTTATGAACAAAATCACTTAAATTTGATATTTTTGGTCAAAAAACTAGACTTATTTTCTTGGGTCGTTTTGCTCATCAAGAAAAACCATCTTAATTAAAGAATTTTTAAATATTTTTACGGAAAACAAGAAAAAAGTACTAAGAATTTTTTTTCTTAAAAATATTTTTTGCATATATATATATATATATATATATATATATATATATATATATATATATATATATATGCAAAAAATATTTTTAAGAAAAAAAATTATATATATATAAAATACTAATTATATAAATAATAATTACCCCTATATATAATTTATTTATTTATTTCTCAGTCTCTTTATTAAAATACAACTAGAAAATACAGGACATTTGTATGCTGTACTAAAAATTAAAATAAATGCTAATAATAGCTTTGATGACTTTGAATTATTTTTAAAGCTGGGAGTAATAACATCATTTAAAGGCAACTAAAAACATTTTTTTTTTTCAATTATTATAATGAAACACACACACACACACACATATCCTCTACACAGGATGACAGATAAATGATGATCCAGGACCATCTGGATCTCTTACAGGAAGAGGAAAAGAAAAGGAAGGATATGGGTTGTGCTAGAAAAGGAAAACGGGTGAGAAGGTTCTTGAGGAAAAAGATCCAACGCGGATAGAAAGAACAGACAGAAGGTGATTTTGTGTCGAAGGGGGTGTGGCTCTCTCACCTGAGGAGGCGGGCTCAGCAGGTAAGGGGAGGTCCTGTAACTCCCACATTCTGACACTACCGTCCTCAGAGCACGTCATCAGCTGCCTACACAACAAAACACATGCTGTTTTATCCCTAATGCATCATGCCAGGATGTAAGGAAATCGTTGTTGGAAAAGGTATTTAATGACTGATACCCATCCTCCTGCAGCAGGGTGTGTAAGACATCAGAGTCATGTGCGATCTTTCTGTACGCAACAACATTCTTCATCTGCACATTATAAACAAACAGACCACTGCCTACAGCTGCAACCAGTAACTGAAAGACAGAGAGAGAGAGATTTTGACAAAAAGATTGAGAAAAACTAAATGCACTTCATACACTGCAAAAAAAAATGATTTTTCAAGAAAAAAAATTCTTAGTATTTTTGTCTTGACTTCAGTAGAAATATCTAAAAATTCTTAAATTAAGATGTTTTTCTTGATGAGCAAAACGACCCAAGAAAAGAAGTCTAGTTTTTGGACCAAAAAATGTCAAATATTAAAGGGATAGTTCAGCCAAAAACGATATTAAACCCATGATTTACTCACCCCCAAGCTGTCCGAGTTGCATATGTCCATCGTTTTTAAAACAAACACATTTTCGGATATTTTAGAAAATATTTTAGATCTTTCAGTTGATTAAATGTAATATTACGGGGTCCAGCAATAGTCCACGACCTTCAAGTCCAAAAAAAGTGCGTCCATCCTTCACAAATTAAATCCAAACGGCTCCAGGATGATAAACAAAGGTCTTCTGAGGGTAATCCGTGCGGTGTTGTTGTAGAAATATCCATATTTAAAATGTTATTAACGTAATTAACTACCTTCCGGTAGCGCCGCCATCTTAGTCTCATCCGCATTCAGGATGAGAGCTTACGCAGCGTACAGAGGTTTCTCTTCTGCTGCTCTGTCCCCCTGCCCTCCGAATTTGTCATACGTCACTAAGAAAAGTGCGTACACTACGCTAATACTCTCTGCTGAGTCTAAGATGGCGGCGGTACCGGAAGGTAGTTTATAACGTTAATAACATTTTAAATATGGATATTTCTACAATAACACCGCACGGATTACCCTCAGAAGACCTTTGTTTATAATCCTGGAGCCGTTTGGATTTAATTTGTGAAGGATGGACGCACTTTTTTTGGACTTGAAGGTCGTGGACTATTGCTGGACCCCGTAATATTACTTTTAATCAACTGAAAGATCTAAAATATTTTCTAAAATATCCGAAAATGTGTCTGTCTGAAAAACGATGGGCATATGCAACTCGGACAGCTTGGGGGTGAGTAAATCATGGGTTTAATATCGTTTTTGGCCGAACTATCCCTTTAATACACACACATCCATGTATAATTTAAAGAAAAAAATAATTTCTATATTACGCATTTATACTCATTTATAAATCATATATATATATATATATATATATATATATAAATGTATATACACATGTAATTGTTTCTTAAATATATACATGCATGCATGTGTATTTATATAAACATAATTATTATACACAGCCAACACACATAAATGATGTAAACAAAAACTTTAATTCTACAAACGATTAATCGTTATGCAGCCCCAATGAGATGCAAAGTTTGAGGAGTCATTCACGTCTGTAGCACAAACAGTATATAGGATGAGTTAATAAATAGAGTTACAATTATATAAAACCCTTGACTACATTTACATTCATGCATTTGGCAGACGCTATTATCCAAAGAGGCTTACAGTGCATTCGAGCTATTCAAACTCACAATGTTTTATACAACCTGCTGCTAACCAAATGCTGTACCAACCGAGCTAACCCATAACAACCCTTAACTTTCCATTATTTAACACTGATAAAATGAATAATAATTAAAACCTTTTCACTTCTATCCTCATTACTATTCCTACATATAAACATAGCTTTGTGTAGCGTGCTTATTGTCTCTTATAGCACAAATGTTAAATGCTCTCTCATTTGTGAGTCACTTTGAATAAAAGCGTCTGCTAAATGTAAATGTAAACCCATCATTTGCTGCGTGAGCGCCACTAATTATGCCACATTAATGCATCTGTGCTGTTTGTAATGGATTTTCCCAAGCTTTTAAGACAGACTGTTTACAGTCATTTTCTAAGGCATCCTTTACCTCTCCATCTGTGCTCATGTGCTGAATGGATCTCTCGATCTGTTTCTGGTGAGTCAATCTGACCTCCGATTGGCTGTCTCCCGCCGGCTCCTCCCACAGAATGTGCTCATAGGCCTGGATTGTCCAATCCACGGAGTCCCAGACGATGAGTTCGCCGATATGAGAGCCGCTCGCGAACAACCCGTCTGAGATCCAAGAAATACACAACACCCATCACAATGCATTCATTATTCAAACATTCATTTTAAATGATTAATATCTCACCATTGATGTTGATGAGCGATCGAATTGTGTCCTGATGATCAGATAGGTGGCGCATGGGCATAATAGCAACATCTGACCCCGACACATTCATCTTAACTATCACTGAAACATCAACAGCAAATGATCAACTTACGTTTAATGTTGTACCTAAAAGGTGGTTTGGCTTTTACAAGGAGTTGTCAGAATAATACTTCAAATTACCAATCTCTTTATCCATGGCAGCTGCAATGAAGTTCTTCGGTAACTCCACCATGGCTGAGATGCCTACAGATTTAAGCACAAAATTGAATTTGCACCATCTTGCAAATTTTTGACCCAGATCATTATGTAGAGAACATATATAAGCTTGATATCTTTAATATTGACTGAATAAGGTCATGTGTCAAAGATTAAAATAAAAGTGAAATCAAAGTTTGATGGTCCAAATCTCATCATTACATTATGAGACAATAAACCGGATTTCACATTTAGGGTCACATATTTGTTTAGCTCCATGTGTTTAACCCAATCTTACCCCCGAGCCACTTTTCTTTAGTTAAAAAACATGGTTCCTTTCATCTCAGTGGAATAAGATTTTGTGACTTTTTTAGACTATCTGTCAATATTCCAAACATACATTTCAAAATGCATCAAAAACTACAAAAAAATTCTACTATTTGAAATAATATTTATTTTTAAAGTCCTTTCTAATGTGTATATATACATAAATTCACAAAATGTATCACTAAAGTTGTTATGTGAGCAGTCGGCCACATCCAGTGAAATGAATTGGTCTCTGCTGGTCGAAATGATTTATTTCCTAAAATGTAATTCTTTTATGTTTTTTTCTAAACACCAGATGGCTGAATTCAACATATAACATCTATGGAGGACCACAAGAGTCATGCAAAATTTAATAAGGAACTTCTATATTTAATAACTACCTGGACAATAAAAATAGTAATAAATAGATTTGTTTAAAAATTCATTAATTAATCTATAAATAAATAGACAAAGTTACAAAAAAAATCATTATGTAACATTTTATTAGACAATAAAATGTGAGATTATAAAAATAACGTAGAAATGAAATATTAATCCATTAATAAATAGTTCAAATTAATATAACAATTTACAAAAATAACATAAAACACTCAATAAGTTCATCATTTTAAATTGCATTCATAAATTCTTAATTAAATAATGGAATTTCAAAATGTATTTCAAAAAGCGATTTAAAAAGAGATATAAATAACTGGATTTATAAATTGAACTTCAAATACAGGTTTAAATTAGACATTTAAAAGGGCATTTCCGTTTAACATTTCTGTTTTCATTTTCCCGATGGTTCTCATTATTCTTTTCGCTATTCAATTTGCTTTCGTTTTTGCCTCTCTATTTAGCTTTTCCATGACTCTTTGGGTCCTTGCAAATTGTCAAATGAGAAATGCAAATTAGCTATGGCCAGGTGGATGTTACAAGCATGCTGATTGGCTCTGATTGTACATCATGCGCAGATTTATAGATCTCGGATGAGGACCCAAAGAGTCACAGAAAAGCTAAATAGAGAGGCTTAAACGAAAAGCAAATCGAATAGCGAAAAGAATAAGGAGAACCATCGGGAAAATGAAAACAGAAATGTTAAAAGGAAATGCCCTTTTAAATGCCTAATTTAAAACTGTATTCGTAGTTCAATTTATAAATTCAGTTATTTATGTCTCTTTTTAAATCGCATTTTGAAATTCCATTATTTAATTGAGAAATTTATAAATGCAATTTAAAATGATGAACCTATTGAGTGTTTTATGTTGTTTTTGTAAATTGTTATATTAATTTGAACTATTTATTAATGGATTAATATTTAATTTCTACATTATTTTATAATCTCACTTTTTATTGCCTAATAAAATGTTACATAATGATTTTTTTGTAACTTTGTCTATTTATTTATAGATGAATTAATACATTTTTAAACAAACGTATTGATTGCTATTTTTATTGTCTAGGTGGTTATTAAATATTAAAGTTCTTTATTACATTTTGCATGACTCTTGTGGTCCTCCATAAACATCTAGATCAATATCTAAAAACTATTTAAATCAAATTTAGATCATAATTTATGTGCATTTTTCATAAACAATTGATATTTTACAGGCAAGCTAATGGTGTAGTTGAGGAATTTAGTGTTAAAAAGGTATAAAAGTACTTTATATCTCACAAAACACAGCATTAATGTATAGAAGGGAAGTAAACAAAAAAAAAAGATATATTATTTGTATCATTAAAAAGTATATATTTTTTGTAATCACTCTTTTAATTTCTGGGTTCATCTTTACCCCCACTGAACTATAATGTATACAGGAAAATAGGAGCTTATGAGGGTTAAATTCAATACCTGTGTCGCTATGATGGACAGTTTTACACTGCAGCTCAAAGTCACTGTTCCACACACAAAGTTCATTTCCACCCGAGAGCCACACGTCCAAGCGATCCAACACCAGCAAACACTGCAAAAAAAACACACACACACACACACACACACACACACACACACAATGCAATATCTAAATGTAATGAGAAGAAATATTTAAACACAAAATCCTTATTCTGTACCTTCACAGACGACTGGAGATCAGAGACATTCTGTACTCGGTTTCCCGTGTCTGGATCCCATAACTGCAGTAGATTTAAGAACAACACGCACACACATATTGTATATCATCAGCAGACTTGGTGTTTGTAAGGAGGATACACTGAGCGTGCGGTCTGATGATGCAGTAATGAGAGCAGTATGTGTGCTCCCGCCTCTCATGTAAGGGTATGATGTCATAGCGGTGATCTGCTGTGTGTGGCCACGCAATTCATACAAACACTCTCCGGTCTGAAACAACAACACACAAACAAATACTACATGATTTTCTGCATTGACATTATTCACAGTCTAATGCAGACATAAGGAACAGCGTATTTAAAACGTATAAAAATGTGTTTATTTGCATCTTGGTTTAATTTTCAAAAGTCTTAAAAGTCATTTCAGAGAATTGTTTCCAAGCACATGTTACAAAGTATTCCTGAAACATGTTACAAAGATGAATTGTGGGGTTCAGGATTATTTGGGGGGAGCTAAAACAGGGGCTTGATGATACATGGGAGCCACCGAGCATGGCCCTGCCCCTAACACATCGCAGGCATCCATTCGTTCAGAGAGATTGGCAGCGCAAAGAGCAGACACGCCCCTAGCTTTTGAGAGCAGATAATCTTAACTTATTTTGTTTACTTGTCGCTTTTTTAAGCATTTAAATTTGTCTGGGTGGTAAATAAGACATTTTTCTGTGTGTTTTTGGTAACTTTATTTATTTATTTGGTTGGATTTTTTAATTATTCAAATTTTGGCTGGGTGGTTAATATCAAATTTTTCTGAGGGTGTCACAAACTGAGAACACATTTAATATCGAACTTTAAACAAAATAAAACAACCTGTATTAACTCTTTCCTCACCATTAACGAGTTAAGTCGTCAAGGAGAAAACGCTTCCCTGGCAATGACGAGTTTTTACAGCAATCCTTATTTCTGCTATTATCCACCAGGTGGTGCTCTTACCCAACTTATAAAACCCGGAAGCAACCGCTAAGACCAAACAGTAAAAACCCTGTGTATGTTTTGATCATCGCTCTGAATCTGATCTCTATTAAATGCAATTATTTCAGCTTTTTGCTTAAAATTTAGTATTTTTGAGGAAACCTATCCATATTTTAGAGGTGATAAAAAGAGAACAAATAAAGATAGCAGGGTTTCCTGCAGCATATATCAGTTAAGGCGGCACGCCTTAGCTTGGAAACCCTACCACCTTAACTAGGTTGTCCACAAAAAAGAAAGAAATTTGCTGCACAAAAGGCCATCAAGTGCATGTCCATTCAACGATCATGCACACGCACCACAAGGCCGAAATGAGATAAGACGTGGTCCGTCATGTCTGGAGGATAGCCAGTTGATAAAACGCGTGTCCGTGAGAACTGTAAGTGGACTTATGTTTTGGGTTTATTCAAGCCTGTTATTGTATTAGTCTATATTTTTTGCAAATTTAAAGTAAGTTAGCTAGTGATTTTGTTGTTTAAGCAACCTGCTAGCTAGGTTTCACATACCTGTTGATTAGATATAATTGTTGAGCGCTCTTGCTCACTTTATTTATGTGCATTATTTACATGCTACAGTAGTTACACTCCTTTAATATAATGCAATTAATAGTGGAAAATAATCAGTTTTTACCATTTTTGCGCTATCTATCATCGTTCGCCAGACGTTCTACAACATCTGCTTTAGTTTGTGTTTATTAACCCTTTAGTTTCAGTTCATCACGCAGCTATTCCCATTAGAGTTATCTGTTAAAAAAATTTAATTCAATAATAATCTAGTATGTGTTCATTTTCTGTCATAGTTTTTAAAAAATTAAGTTTTATTTAGTAGTGTTTTAAAAATAAATATTTTATTTATTTATTTTATTCAAATATTTAACATTTCATCATGACGCATACGCCCCTTTGGTTGCCACGCCCTCGGCCCCACCCACGCGCCCAACCCTACCACCTTAACTAACAAATTTTCTGCGGGAAACCCTGGATAGGATGAAACTTTTTTTTTAAGTAGAGGGTCTGTTCTTTCATTTGATATATTGTATTTTTATTTATTTAAACTTTTTCTGGAAGGCATTAAACCTTTGAGGAAAAATCATAAAAAAATGCTGGCGCTGGCTGACAATTTTTGTTTGGGGGGGGGGGAAAAAAATTAACTAATGAATATTTCAGTATTATTTAGTATTACTGGACCAATTTAAAACTAGGTTATATCAATTAGTCACACAATTAAATATTTGAGATAAATTTTTTATTATTCTCTCCTATGATCTCTTTATAATTATTGTATATATTTCATCAACTTTATTTTCTGATATAAATTATTTTTTTATTTCTGTAAAGCAACTTTGCATTGTAAAAACGCAGTACAAATAAAAGCGAATTGAACTTTTCATTATTCTCTTGATTCTGGGGTAAAACATGATGACCCAGACATTTCTCAACAGTTTTCATAAGATTCACACATGTGCATAAATCTGTACACAAAGAGCTCACAGGATCAAACTGCAACCGACTGACTATTGACATATTATTATTAATGAATGTAACATGTCGTTAACATATTTATGAAGTTGTGCTGTGCTTACCTCAACATTCCAAACCAGCACTAAACCATCATCACCAGCAGAAGCAAACCTGGCAAACACAAGACAGACAAACAGATTTTGAGTCAGACATGACAACTGACATTAATTCTTTAAATGTATAAAGATTAAATTCTTCCTGTACTGAAATCCAGGTACTTTATATGCTGTTTTAAATATGCTTTAAGACAAATCCTGTGGAAATTCACCAGTAAACACCAGTGCATTGAATATTAAATATTGCATTTTTGTTTACCAAAACGCGGTTTAAAACCACACGTTTTTATTTTCTAAAGTCACAAGCATGTTGTAAGCAATCACGTCAATGTGATGACCGAGTGGATCGGGTTGTCTGAGCTGACATGAATAAGTGAAGGTGGGGAGTAATTTGCATATACATTAAATATTCAATACATTATTTATTTTCATAGGAGAAACATTTAAATGTGTAATTTTCATGTTAAAATATGAGTCTTATGGTGCGTTTACACCAGATGCAAATGAAGCGATACTTGAACGTAGTTGGACATTTTAATGTAACTCGCTTCATTCATGCGTGAAATTCGCATAATTTGCGCTTGAAATTCAGACGCGAATAGGCTCAATTTCCCGGCTTTAGCCAGCTTGTAGTCTCAATATGTATATATAGCTCAAATTGACTAAAGAGCATTTTTATTACAACTTAACAGATTGTCCGACCTCCTCACTCACATTCTTCCAAGATAATTTTTTTCCGGTTTCTATAAAAGTACAAAGATGTGTCGTACAGCTCCGTGTGTCCACATACAGCGACAATGATTTTGTCCTCCATTGTTGTTTCATATTTCTGCCACATAGATATACTAGTACACTAGATGTCGCCTTGGCTAGGGCAGTTCATTGGACCGAATGTGTCAAATAGAGCCGCCATCTTGAAACAGGGGAACCCCGCATCAGCGTCATTGTAGGCAATGGTGTAACGGAAATAAAATCACTTTAAATTGTCATGAATGCGATTTTCTTGGTTTTCTTTTGGTTCATTTAAACAGTCAGACATGTATTTAGCATTGAGTCCAGAAAAATAATTAAAGTTTTGATATTATAAAAATCTACTTTTTCTAACTATAATGCATAGTGCTAGTAGGCCTATCATCCATACGCAGCACAAAACTCCTGCATCGTCCATGAATTCGAAGTACAGGCGGAGATAGTAGCGTTACCTAGCTACTTCCAATGACAAGACCCCTGTTCCAAGATGGCGGCGGTTTTGACGCATGCTTACAACCCCAAGGCGAAATCTAGTGTATATATCTATGTTTCTGCCACAGCTCGCTACATTGTAATCACGTCACTACTAGAGCCAGCTCCTGGATTGGTTTACGTGCCGCGAATATCCGTAAAAGTTCCTTTTTTTTGCGCAATTTGCCCGAAATTCTCAATTCGTGCCGCATCATTTGCGCGAATCGTGCCACAGGATGTCTATCACATCTTTGCACTGACTTAACATGTAAATCACTCGCGCTCAATGCTTCATTCGCCTCTGGTGTGAACGCACAATTAAAGGGGACATTTCACAAGACTTTTTTATGATGTTAAATTAATCTTTGGTGTCCCCAGAGTACGTATGTAAAGTTCTAGCTCAAAACATCATATAGATAATTTATTATAGAATGTTAAAATTATCACTTTGTACGTTTTGGGGTGTGTCCTTTTAAATGCAAATGAGCTGATATCTGCACTAAATGGCAATGCCGTAGTTGGATAGTGCAAGTAAAGGGGCAGTATTAACCCCCTTATGACATCACAAGTGGAGCCAAATTTCAATGACCTGTCTTTTCACATGTTTGCAGAGAATGGTTTACCAAAACTAAGTTACTGGGTTGATCTTTTTCACATTTTCTAGGTTGATAGAAGCACCGGGGACCCATTTATAGCACTTAAACATGAAAAAAGTCAGATTTTCATGATATGTCCCCTTTAAGGGACAAAATTATGTTTTTGGGAACTGACAGATGTTTACTTATGCCTTTACATTTAAAGAGCAAAACACAGGGCACAGATGATAAACATTGCGCAAAAATCTTGCAATATTGCAGTTTCCAGATTGGATTTTAGGAACGGGTTCATTCTGAGATGACCTTTAACCTGTGCAGCTCAGAAACAAATCATCAGCAGGAAGAACCGAAGAATGAAACCACGATAAAGGGATGAGATACAGGAAGTGGGAAGGATCTCCAAGAAGAGAAACAGGACTCTGGACTCTAAAAGCAATCAGCACACGTTCTGC
The DNA here is from genome assembly GCF_027580225.2 of Misgurnus anguillicaudatus. NCBI lineage: Eukaryota > Metazoa > Chordata > Actinopteri > Cypriniformes > Cobitidae > Misgurnus > Misgurnus anguillicaudatus. Next base: position 31,470,703 of record NC_073345.2, read on the forward strand.
ACACTGACTTCATCTAACGCTCCTGTAGTGCACTGAGATCATCACGAGCGGTCAGCCGTAACACACACACATCTTAAACGTACAGTAGAAACCTCTCATTACAGTCACACTTACATTGTGTTTACTTGTGATTGACTTAATCATCCTACATAATGTAAAGATCATTCTGTGAAAAATAACCTTGACATGTTTAATATTGACTGATCAATGATTGAAAGCAAACTTTAGCCTTGATCTCACAGACAGGGTCACAAATAACCAAACGGGAACCAAATGTTAGCATTTGTGGGAAAGTTTTGTGTTGGCTGGGATAGTAGTTTGTTAGTAGAAAGGCCTTATTGTGGAGAGGTCTTGTGTCCAGAGGTAATGGACACTAGTGAAGTATACACACAAACGCACACACAGCAAACTCTGTGAAGCTGTGATGATTAAGCTCTTGTCACGCTCTGTAAGTTTGCTTTTGGAGTGGATCTGCCTCCGTCTGAGCTGTCAATCACCGGTCAGAGGCAGAAGAGGAGAAATAGAGGATTGCTTACCTTAAGTCATCAATCTGCACCAGAAATCGAACAATGTCAAAGTGTCCTTTCAGCACCTGCATCTCCGTAAAACAGTTTTTGGGCTGTTCCTCCCCAATGAACAGCGCCGCGCTCTTCTGCACACACAGCGAATATAATAGACAAACGAATCATTGCTTCAATCTAGCTGTGGATCTGCTGAAATGACTGCTGTGTGCTCCACTGCTTCAGCCCAAGTACATGAACTGCACCCTTCGGTCTTTAACGCTCGCTGGACACTGAATCTGGATACTTTCCTGACATTATTGGTAAATAACGGCAATGTAATGGACAGGGGCCGTTCTACGAAACATGTGGCTTCTGTCCGCCTTTGTTGTGCAGAATTTTAACTCCCTTGATTGATTATGATACCTGATTACTTCATCTTAACCAAACATCTAATCTTAACCATACTGGGCTCTCAAATTGTACTATGTGTACTGATGATGTTGAAATAGCCTGTACTTCATTTTATACAGCACACTTATAGTATAAATAGCTTTAGGTGGCATAATGATGCATAAATAACCCAAGATGAATAAGGTTGAGCCAAATATTCGTATTCAATAATGTTCTTACTTTTTAGGGCTGCGAGATATATCGGAAAACCGCAAAAATGTGCATATCTTAATATCGATTTGTAATATCTGAATTATTTTAATACTTGGTTGATACAAATAACAGAGAGACTGCAGAGACAGTGAGAGACTGACGGTTTCTTTTACCAGAAACAATGTGAAACGTATGTTGTTATATTATTTTCAGTTTTTAAACTCTGTGTAAAGTAATTTCAGATTGTAAATGTTAGCAATGCATTAAAGGAATAGTCTACTCATTTTCAATATTAAAATATGTTATATTACCTTAACTAAGAACTGTTGATACATCCCTCTATCATCTGTGTGCGTGCACGTAAGCGCTGGAGCGCGCTGCGACGCTTCGATAGCATTTAGCTTAGCCCCATTCATTCAATTGTACCATTTAGAGATAAAGTTAGAAGTGACCAAACACATCAACGTTTTTTCTATTTAAGACGAGTAGTTATACAAGCAAGTTTGGTGGTACAAAATAAAACGTAGCGCTTTTCTAAGCGGATTTGAAAGAGGAACTACGTTTTGTGGCTTAATGGCACTTTTGTGAGTACTTCGACTCGGCGCAGTAACACCCTCCCTCTCCCATTATGAGAGTGAGAAGGGGAGCGGACTTTTCAGGCGAGTCGAAGTACTCCCAAAAGTGCTATTACGCCATAAAATATAGTTCCTCTTTTGAATCCGCTTGGAAAGGCGCTGCGTTTTGTTTTGTACCACCAAGCTTGCTCGTGTGGCTACTCGTCTTGGATGGGAGGGATGTTGATGTGTTTGGTCACTTCTAACTTTATCTCTGAATGGTGCAGTTGAATGAATGGGGCTAAGCTAAATGCTATTGAAGCGTTGCAGCGTGCTCCAGCGCTTACGTGCACGCACACAGATGATAGAGTATCAACAATTCTTAGTTAAGGTAATAACATATTTTAATATTGAAAATGAGTAGACTATTCCTTTAATAAAACACATTACAAAGACTGTGAACTATGTAGCAGGCAACTTAATTGTGTAGTTACACCATTAAACAGTGTTTCATCCATAGATATGTATAAAGGCTAGATGGCTCGTCCGCGCTGATGGCCAATTGAGTGGAACGTCCGCAGTTTGGCGGCCATCTTACGACAGGGCGCTCGCTCACTCGTAGCATTGAGTCTTAATGATGCAGGTACTTTTAAATGAGCATAACTTGCTTAATTTTTTACCGATTTTCAAACGGATTGGTTTGTTATAAACGTCAAAGATGTACCTATGACACTGAATACGTATACTAAAAATAAATAAAAAAATCATGAAACATGTTAAAGCATCCAGAATTATAGCCACGTTAATAACGTTTGTAAAAAACCAAACCGTTTGCAAATCCGTCAAGAATTCAGCAAGTTTCGAGCATTTTAGTTGGCGTATGTCACTCACCTTCCGTCCACAGCAGCAGGGAGCAGCACTATGGCAGCACTGACCTAAGATGGCCGCCAAGTGACGACACAGCTGACTCCGCCTTGAGCCATCTAGCCTTTATACATATCTATGGTTTCATCATTTCTGTGTTTAGGATTATTTGGGCGGGGCTAAAACGGTGGCTTGATGACGCACTGGAGGCACCGAGCATGGCTCCGCCCCAACACAGTCGCAAATTAAGCTTATTTGAAATTTGAGAGGTCACCCGCAAGTGGGCGTGGTTTGAGCGCTGACAGCAGACACGCCCCTAATGTTTGAAAGTCTGTTCTTCAAAGATTTTGGTAACTTATTTTATTTATTTGGTGGAATTTTTAATCATTCAAATTTTGGCTGGGTGGTTAATATAAAAAAATTTCTGTGGTGTCACAAACTGAGAACACATTTAACATCATTTTATTAAATTGAATTTACAACTTAAAGCATTATTGTATCGCATATCTTATAATCGCATGATTTGCATCATTTAGCACGTTATCGCCTAGCGCATTTTTCCTTCAATATCGTGCATCCCTATATGCTTTGTTAAAGGAACACTCCACTCCTCCTGAAAATACGCTCATTTTCCAGCTCTCCTAGAGCCAAAAACTTTTATCGCCTCGGAATCAATTCAGTCGATCTCCGGGCCTGACTCTAGCACTTTTAGCATAGCTTAGCAAAATCCATTGAATCTGATTGGACCATTAGCATCGTGCTAAAAAATAACCAAAGAGTTTGGTTATTTTTTCAATTTAAAACTTGACTCTTCTGTAGTTACATCGTGTACTAAGACCGACAGAAAACCAAAAGTTACCGTTCTATTAGGCAGATATGGCTAGGAACCACACTGGCGAATACTCATTCTGGCGCAACAACCAAGGACCCCGCCGATGCAACATGGCTGCAGCACGCACAGCGACACCACGCAGTGCCCGAAAATAGTCCCCTGCTATTGAAAGTTACCAAGGGCAGTGTTTCTCAACCCCGGCCCCCAAGGACCCCCCTCCAGAAAGCCCCAGATGTCTCCTTATTTAAAACACCCGAACCAACTCATCAGCCTCCTTTCAGAATGTCTCCCTATCAAGCTAATAATTTAAATCAGGTGTGTTAATTAAGGGGACATGTAAAACATTCTGGAAGGGGGTCCTTGAGGACCAGGGTTGAGAAACAGTGACCAAGGGGACCATTTTCGGGCAGTGCGTAATATCACTACGCCTGCTGCAGCCATCAGCAAAGTTCTTGATTATTACGCCAGAATGAGAGTATAGTTCCCGGCCATATCTGCCCAGAAAATCTCAACTTTTAATTTTCAGTCGGTCTTATTACACGATGTAACTACAGAAGAGTCAAGTTTTAAATAGGAAAAATATCTTAACTCTTTGGTTATTTTTAGCGCGATGCTAATGGTCTAATCAGATTCAATGGATTGTGCTAAGCTATGCTAAAAGTGGTACCGCCAGACCCAGAGATCAGCTAAATGGATTTCAAAACTTTAAAAATCAAGTGTTCAACTCTAGGGGAGCTGGAAAATGAGAACACTCTCCCAAAAAAAGTGCAATGTCCCTTCAAGGAGTCACATGCATAAAATTGTGTAATTGAACACATTTTCAAAAATACTATTTTTTTTTAATTTTTTGTTCCTCTCTGTATCTAAACTAAGCATTTGAAGTAGGATAAATTTTACCCAGTAAAGCACTGTGAGCCCAGAGAACACAAATACACTGTAAAAAATGATGCTAAATTGTACCAAAAGCTCGTAATCATATGGGAACCATTTTAGCGCTATATAGCACCTCTGTAGAACCATAAGTGGTACTAAAGCATGACTATAGCATCACCTATGGTTCAACATTGCACAATATGGTTCTACACAGTTTCTGGTGATGTTTAGCACAAAAATGGTTCCCCCATGATTGCAAGGCAGTGAACCACTTTTAGTGCTATTTGGCAACATTTTTTTTTTTTTTTTTTTTTTTTTTGAGTGGACTGACAAAAACATCTGTTTTTAATGCACTGTGAGTTGTTTTGGATAAAAGCAGCTGCCAAAAGCATAAAAATGTGAAATGCAAATACTAGAAAAATCTACTGTCAACCCGTTTAAAGGCATGATCATAAATCAACAATAACTAATTTGTTGAGTAATGCTTGTAAATAGATTTATTTAAGTGATTGGATGAACAATGAACAACACTTCTACAGCATCATTAATCTTAGTTCATGCTAATTTCTGCATTTAATGATACATTTCTAAAATCAAAAGTTGTAACTGTTTACATTAGTTAAGCATAATTAACTAACACAAACAATTGCACTGGCATTAACTAACATGATTAACAAATGCTGAAAAACTATATTGCTCATTGTTAGTTCATGTTAAATAATTTTTACGTTATTTTACACAATGAAGGTATGAAATAGTTTATCATACAGTTCTTTTGTAAATAAAAAGGGCATCAGTTTATTAGAATGACACATATGCACCCATGTGGTTTACTGAAATTATGCACTCACCTCTACTGTCCCCTGCGCTTCCCGACCTCCAAGAAACCATCGCAGCATCCTGATCCTTTATAAAAACCTGTTTTTACACGCGACTGGACTTTTAATGCAAACCAAGAGAAAAGTAAATCAGTGTCGTTTCATATTGCGAAACCTGTCAGGCAATGGCACGGTGTCTTCTATTGGTATTGATTATGAGAAATCTTTATAAATATATATGAAGTCGCGTATCAATGTGATTTATACGTAAAGGTATTTAGAAGTAAGACAACGCGCAACATTGTAGCAGGATCTGATTGACATCTGATCGTCACGCGTCTGATACAATGTATCAGTTCTGTAACAGCCGCTTCTGCGTTTGATCTCACACACGTCAATATAAAAAAAGTATTACGTTAATATCGATATTCGGAAATGTTAATATAAAATCATCCGTAATAAAATCATCCTCACTATAAACGCATTTTGGGGCAGATTCTCGGATCTATGACAGCCGCTGTGTACCAAACAAACCTGAGAATTCACGTGACTGACTACGGAAGCTTCAAGAGGACAAACGAATCCCAAGTTGTTTTCGAAGTTAAAAATACCAAAGCTCTGTGATGACTTCTCCAAACTTGATTTAAATCTTTAAAGTACGACTATAATCAGACTCTTTTACAAACGCCAACATAATCTGTAACACTGTAGTAATGCTTCTATATAATTACATACATGAGTACATATATAGTAACTTATAAATAATTTATATAATGACTTATCCTATTTATTTTTATTTTATTTTATTTTCAGTTGTTTATTGGTCCAAGTATTTTAAGTAAAAAACTACCTGCGATTTTTGTGTGTACACTAAAAAAAAAAGATTTTCAAGAAAAAAATTCTTAGTATTTTTATGTGCTTTTTCTTGATAAGCAAAACGACCCAGGAAAATAAGTCTAGATTATAGACTAAAATATCAAATTTAAGTGATTTTGTGCATAAAATAAGCAAAATAAATCTGTCAATGATGTAAGCTAATTTTTCTTGATTTTTTCTTTAGTGTTTAAGAAAAAAAAAATTTTGCTTACCCCATTGGAAGAATTTTTTTGCTTGTTTTATGCACAAAATCACTTCAATTTGATTTTTTACTATACTAAAAAAATTCTTGAAAATATTTTTTTGCATTGTATCGAGTTTTATTTAGTTCTGTTGGTCTTGTAGTGTAATTTGAGGCCGCTAGATGGCAGTAGACACCAACACGACAATTCAATTCAGTGCAGTTTAGGGCCTGCATTCCTGTGCAATAACGAGGTTAAGCATCATTTCAAGAACAAACTCACTTTATTGTTATCATTCACAAATGTCTTTGATCCATTACAAATTTATTATGTGCATGTTTAGGCTACAATACTGAATTTGGCCGTAGTATGACATATATTACATCTAATGTATTATTGTTTTTAGGCCTCTCTGTTGAAATCTCTCTGGCTACAATCTTTCCTCAGATCAAAAACAGAGCGAGAGTGATTGACTCCCTGTGTACATTGAGTAATTATTTGAGGATTACCATCACCTCACACCATACAGATATGTGGCCCCTGTCAAAATCCCACAGGGCCCGTGTGACCCTCTACCACACGCATGCTCTCAGATGAGCGAATCGTGTGTGTTCTCAGATAGAGACGAGTGTGAGTGAGTGTGACCTTCATGCTGAGCTCCAGCGTTGATTTCTGATTTAGTGTCAATCCGCTGCGCTTGTCATGCCAGGCGAGGTGCTTTCCACAAGGTAATAGAAAAACTCAAGGGCAGAGAGAGAGAAAGAAAGAGAGTGAGAGAGAGAGAGAGTGGGGAAAGGAGTCAGGAGTAAAAGAGGGATGTGTAACTATCTAAACAGTGAAAGAAGAAACAACCGAAATATTAAAACACAAAATGAACTAATAGGGGCTATAGTGAGAAAAAGAGACAGAGAGAGAGAAACTGTAGGCCTAAAACAATATTGTCGCAATTCTTCAAGTCTGTGAAAACCAAGCTAAAGTCTTTTTTTGTGAGAACATTGTGTGAAAATATAACCTTGATATCTTTAATATTGACTGAGAGCATGTCAAAGATTGAAATCAATAATTGAAATCAAACTTTGATGCTCATAATCTCATCATTAGATCATAAGTATACATAATTCATGCAAATAGGTTTAAATTCTAACAAATCAGCAAAAAAATGACTGTAAGTTTGAAATATATATATATATATTTAACATAAAGTGCATAAGAGACAGCACACTTACACCCTAAAATGCTTGGTTGTTTGGTCAAATATGGACAAACCCAACCATTGGTTTGAATTAACCTATGCCAGGTTGTTTCATCCCAAAATACTGGCTTGTTTTAACCCATTCACGTCTAGGTTAATTCAAACCAGGTTTGTCTATATTTGACCAAACCATGCATGGGTTGAAAGGACCCAGCATTTTTAGAGTTTAAGGCTAATATTATGAACACTTGAAGGTGCCAAATAATATAATCGTTTTGTGTTTGCATATGAAACGCAATGAAATGGTTATGCCAGACATGAACAATAAATAACATTTATTCACTCGATGAAATCAATAATCTAAAACACAAAGATGGCAAAACAGAAAGCAGAAAGATCAGCCTGGTCTGCTCTTCTCTCGCTTGGCCTTCCATCGGGCAGAGGAGAATAGATGGTTATTCTAAAAGGTGCTGATTTCAGCTATAAACTGTAGGGGAATGTTCAATAGAGGTTCCTCATACAGAAGCAGAGTAGAGTAGACAAACCCATTTATGTGCAACACACAACCTTGTCCCCCTGTATCACTGAAACACTAAATTCTGCTTTACACACACACACACACACACACACACACACACACACACACACACACACACACACACACACACACACATACATTCAAATATACCATGCAAAAACAAATACACAAAAGCACATTGACAGCCATTTTGTGAGTCTGTAAAATTTCTCATTGAATTTCTCAAGGAACGTTGTTTGAAAAAAATTACAGTGCTATTTGTTCTTTGAGAAAATATCTGAATATTACACTCTTAAAAAGAAAGGTGCTTCATGATGCATTGGAAGAACATGTTCTGTCTAAATGTTTTTAAAGCACCATCTGAAGAACCTTTCTGTTTCACAAAAGGTTCTTTAATGTGCAAAAGGCTAAAAATGGATGAAAATGGTTCTTTAAAGAACCTTTCACTGGTTCTTTAAGGAAACATTTAGGTGTGAAGACCCTTTTAAGCACCTTTACTGTAATTTTAAAGGGGACATTTCACAATACTTTTTTAAGAGGTTAAATAAATATTTGGTGTCCCCAGAGCATGTATGTGTATGTATGTATGTAAGTTCTAGCTACAAATGTAATAGATAATTTATTTAACATGATAAAATTACCACTTTGTAGATGTGAGCAGAAATGTGACGTTTTGGGGAGTGTCCTTTAAAATGCAGCTGATCTCTGCACTAAATGGCCGTGCTTTGGTTGGATAGTGCAGATTGGGGCGGTATTATCCCCTTCTGACATCACAAGGGGAGCCGTATTTCGTTGACCTACATGTTTGCAGAGAATGGTTTACCAAAACTAGTTACTGGGTTGTTATTTTTCACATTTTCTAGGTTGACAGAAGCACTGGGGACCCAATTATAGCACTTAAACAAGTTAGATTTTCACTATGTGTCCCCTTTAATAGTGTAGTGCCTTAAAGGGATAGTTCACCCAAAAATGAAAATTCTGTCATCATTTACTCATTTTAATGTTGTTACAAATCTGTATAAATGTCTTTGTCTTGATGACCACAAAGGAAGATATTTGGAGTAATGTTTGTAACCAAACTGATCATGAGCCCCATTTACTTCCATAATAGAATGCTATAGAAGTGAATGGGGCTCATGATTGGTTTGGTTACAAACATTCCTACAAATATCTTCCTGTGTGGTCATCAGAACAAAGAAATATATACAGGTTTGTAACAACATGAAAGTGCGTAAATGAAGACATAAGTTTCATTTTTGGGTGAACTATCCCTTTAACACCGGTCTTATTCAAACTTTAGGGGTTTAGTGAAGTGTGTAATATTTCTGCTATACAGTGCATGTGAAACACAACATTCAAACACTGATTAACACGCATTTTTATTTGCTGTTAGAGTGATCACATGACACTTACTTCATTGCGCCGTAATTATTGTTTTGACAAGGCGCGCAGACATTAATGAATAACATGGCTGTGCGTTTTTAGCCCGGCTTGCACATCACAGATTTTATGTCTTCGAGAAGGAACCACAAATAGTGGAACTGTCATAAACATGTCGGAAATGTTATTCGTTTTATGAGTCTGTTTTTGTGTCCAAACAACTGTGATTAAACTGGGATACAAAAATGGCAGTCTTTCTTCTCATCACCATCGTAAATCAATAACTAACACGTGGCAGGTTTAAATGCCACAACATAGTAGTAAAATATAATTTTTTATCACTCAAAATATTAAACATAAGTAATTCAATAAAAATGACAGTAAAGAAAATAATAAGGCAAAAAACATAATATTTATTTAGAAATGTTTTCAGAAAACTAACGTAACCGTCTTTGAAATATTTTTGCTACATTGTTATGGAAGACAAATGTCTTATTTATTATCTATATATTAAATTTTGAATATTTATTTTGAATATTTGTAGACTTGCATACAGTAGCCGCATATTTTCTAATTGTTGGGTTTATGTTAGGGATAACCCAGAGCTGCATCTCTCTCTCTCTCTCTCTCTCTCTCTCTCTCTCTCTCTCTCTCTCTCTCTCTCTCTCTCTCTCTCTCTCTCTCTCTCTAAATTTGTTTCTCACTCAATTGCATGCCTTTAGTCTGACACACAAAAAAACACACACGCACGCACACACACACACACACACATTCACACACTTTTACACACCAATTTTTAGGCCCAGAAAATTAATGAGTTCTCATTCATAACCCAGACAGAGAGAGCTATATTCACCCTCGGATGCTTTATTGACTGATTTCATTTATTTGCAGGAGATGAATTGGAGGTAAGCAGGCGGCCTCCCCGCCACATTCTCCGCTTCGCTCGCTCGCGCACTGCATTGTGGGAGAAATGATGCGAGGCGCGGCGGGTCAGCGTTCGCCTCTCTCGTCAGCGTGTGACAAATTAGCTAACGAGGAACGGCCTTCGCATTTCCACAAACTAATTAACCCGCCAGGTACTGAGACAAATTATAATATTTATGTAATATCATCTCGCATCTGTTTGCAAGGTGCACATCCGCACGTATCACCTGATCTCTCTTTTAGATACACGCGCGCAAAACAACCCGCGTTTCAGTATTTCACGTTTAATCAAACGGTGCTTCTATTTCATCAACATTGTTTTTGATTTCACAACACTCATATCGCCATGCCCATTATTGGTTGGTTGTAAAGCCCTGGTGATATGTTGAATCATGCATCGTTTAGCTTACAGTCTTTTACATTTTGAGAATCCTATAAATGCTCTTATCTGCCTATTTGTGATTCATTTTATATATAAGTAATCCAGTTTAATTTGAACTCATCAATAGTGACGCTAAAATGCTATAGTGTTTCCATTCAATTAACCTTTTTTTTTTTGTATTTATTTATTTATTTATTTATTTTGTGGTAAAAGTGTAGTAACCATGTTTTTTGGTGTATTGATTACTAGCAAAACAATGGTTATTTTCTGGTAACCATACTTTGGTTCACTGGCTCGTAATCAAAGGGGAACCATTTTAGGTGCTCCATAGCACCTTTAGCACCTGTGTAGAACCATATTGTGCTCTGTAGAACCTTAAGTGGTGCTATAACACCCCGTATGGTTCTTCAAAGGTGCTATAGAGCACTAAAAATGGTTCCCCTATTATTACGAGCTTTTAGTACTATTTAGCACCAATTTAGAGTGCATGGTTTTAATAATCATGTATTTTTTTCTTTTTTGTATTTAACTGTAGAAAAACCATGGTTAATATTCGTGAGGATTTTGAAAGATGTCATAGTAAAAATTTAAGTATCTTATGGTATGTACAAGAGTTTATCAATTCACTATAAAATACAGAATAGGCCTACTCAAAAGTGTATAATTACTATAATGTGTTTACACTCTAAATGCTGGTTGTTTCAACCCATAGTTGGGTCAAATATAAACATTTTCTAGGTAAATATGCCAACTGTTGGATTTGTCCATATGGGTTAAAAACAACCCAGCATTTTTAAGAGTAGCCTATACTATAGTATACTACAGTAACTTTTATGTGGGACTTAAAAGTCCTGTTGTTGAATATTTATCATACATAATTTTCAAACATAAAAAAATTAATAATAATATTTTGCTACCTTATCCAGTTTCCCAAACTCAATGTATGATGCCAATATGCTTGTAATAATACACTGATATGAAGCACTAATGTAGCTATGCTACAGAAAACAAACTTGCACATAATCTAATCTGTTAATTTCGATTTTCTTATAGGATATGCTATTTCATAGCCACATGAATATAGGCTACTAAAAATAGCATGTTGGTCCTTTAATGGATCATATTGTTATTGTATTTTCGCGTTATGAATGTGTTAATTATGAAATCATTAAAGAGTATTTGTACAACGGTCATTACACCGTATAAATAATTGCGGTATTATTGCAATGGTTTGGAGGACAGTGATGGCACGCTCTTGATATTGTATTTGGCTGAGTCCTGATCTCTCATCTGTGAGGTCATAATGCCAATAGCTCCATAGCCAATCAAAAAGAGAGAGGGAGAGAGCATCAATGTAACCCTTGCAGCATCTGCAAACGACTTATTAGAGCACAATCAAAAATGAATGTATAAAACTATATAAATAAAGTTTCCCGACTTTTCGTATGTAGAATTTTTAAATAAGCACATTTTAGTGTTATTAAAATAATAACGTTCATATAACTAGAATCAACGAAAGCTGTTCACAGCTCTAAAAACACAATATTTCCAAAAACAAGAAGGGTACAAGGTGTCAATAATGACATATTGAAAATGATTTTATTCGTTAATTTACATTCAATCGTTATAAACATGTTCAGCAAACAAAACAGCCGTTAAGAAGATCAAACATTTAAGAAATTTATATTGGTATAAGCACATACAGTAACTCAGAACATATCACAAACTGACCGAATGAGAACAAGTTAAGAATGCTTTATCTACACAAAACATCCTATTTAACAGCATATAACAAAGTCATACTTTTTCTTTTAAATGATATTTCCCCGTTGTTGTTTACCTTTGTCGGAACATGCAGTCAAGTTTCTTAATTCTTTTTGAGATATTTTCCTTTCCTCCACCTTCTTTCACAGTCTGAAATTTTGAACGATTTCTTCCATAATGATAATAATAATAATAGTAGTAATACTAAAATGAGAGAGAGAGATAAAACTTTACTCCCAGAATCCGGCATCAGTGCACCGTCGCTCGTCTGGTTGTCAAAGACCAAATGCAAACGGATATGAACGAATACATCGCAAGTGGACAGTTCATTTTCATCTGTCCCGGATGACATTTGCGTCAAATTTGGCAAAAAAATTGTTAATAAATAAAAATAAATACTAAATAAATAGGACATAAATAAATAAATAATTACATTCACGTTTGCTAAATTCAATGGATGACAATTTTTTCAGCCTATAATTCTCCAGATTTTATTTCCATCAGGTGCGCACAGTTCATGAACTCGTTTACTAGATGACAGTCGTATCCTTAGTTTTCCTAGTGCGTCACTTGGTGATCAGAAGTGAAGATTGAACGAGGAACAGTAGAAGAATAGCACATCAAAATATTAGGTGAAACTCATGGATACTGTATGCTCGAGCGCTTTGCGGCGCAGCGACGCGATGCTCGTCCCTCTCCAGACGTCAGTGTCCGGGGAGCTACAAAGCTGGGGCGAGCCGGTCACATTGGTTGGGCCGGACAGCGAGGCGGGCACCATACCGGGGAAGGTGGGTTGGTAGAGGTGGGACTGAAGCCCAGAACCATTAGAGGACATGGAGGACATAGAGGACATGTTGGACAGGCTCATGGAGTTGGGTGGCGGTCCGGCGCCCAGGCTGCATTGGGAGAGAGACTGTGCCATGGCTTGTTGTCGGCCTAGGGCTGGCGGTAACTGCAGCTGGGAGACTCCTGGCATTCCAGCCGCCGCCCAGCGGGTGTCATTAGCGTGGAAAGAGCACAAGCTGTCGCCCATGGCTGCTGCGGCCGCCGCGGCGGAGGGAAACTGCGATAGGCCATGGTGAGTGGGCAGCAATGTGCCCGGTGCGCGAAACACGTTGGTGGTCTTCTTGCGCTTCTTCCACTTGGCGCGTCTGTTCTGAAACCAGACCTGCAAGAATATGCAAGAAAGGAGAGAATTAGTCAACAAGCTCTCCAAATGCAGTGTAAATTCCACAAGACACACATGTAAATACGCGCACTCTTGCTATAACCATGGTAGGGTAAAATATGGACAAACGCAACTGTTCGTTAAAAAAAGTCAATATTTGAAAAAGAACTCAGCATTTTTTAGGTGTGCGAGATTGGTGACGTCCAAATCTAGCAAAATTATCAAATAAATCACATTTGACACAATGAACTGTTTTAAGTTGTAATAATATGAATGCGTGATGATCCATTTGCGTCATACTATGCCTCTGGTAACCTATTTTATGGTTGACTTCTAGTTATGCGTAATGGTGATGTGACCAAGTAAAATCTGCCACACAACAAATTTCTATAATATTGTTTCTTTTTAAATGGTAATAATTGCTAAATAATAATCTACACTTAACACTCCCGACAAATTTTAAATATTTCTGATAGGCCTACATTTAATTTGTTTGTGCTATGGTATTGGTATTACATCCAAATTAAGTACACTTATGATTTTTTCTTTCTTCCTTTTATATTCGTTGTGTTATATTATAGGAATTTTTATTGTAGGGTTCGTTTGTTTTTGCTTTTCTCTCTGAGAAATATCACATCATTCCAAAATGACGCTATAAATGCTATGGAATCATAATATTTAGACTATCCATTATTGCGTCCTCGATTTTACAACACCAGAGCATAAAAAGGCCGCTCGAGCCCTGTGCGGTAAATGGCGCGCGCGGTGTTTATTTCCTGGGGTCCTTCAGGTTTATAGAGATCTCAGCCGAGCTCAAAATGATTAACGAGCAGATTTTGGCCGAACGAAAAGAGGTGAAAAAAAATGTAGAGGGGTTCATATTAGATCCCCGAATCCCACTCCACGCAGCCAGCCGTGAAATCCGGCCTCAAATGCATTACACTTCAGGGGTTAAAAGAAAATGCAATTTCTCATACCATTAAAAAAAGACACAGAGCACCGTCCCATTAAGATGTGCACACTGACAGACCTATTTCACAAGACTGGAAAACATTCATGCAATGCGCCAGCTAAAAGAAAAAGGCCAATGCGTTATTTCAGATTATAGCGGATCACTGCGCGGTCATCGTTTCGTTAATTTATTTTTTATGTAAATAAAATAGTTGAGGCAGAATATGCAGCCGTGCTTAGATAGGCCTGCTAATTATGGTGGTTATTATTTTACACATAACCGGCTCATCAGCGTGCCTTTTGCATCGAGCTTAATACGCCTGCTACGTTATAAATAATCCTGAAATTGGTTGATAATAATGGTCTTGGTTTTATTGCCCTATCAACTCAAAAAGCTATACATATATAATGAGTCGCTATACATCAGACGTTAAAAGAGAGAGAGCGCGCGCTGGAATTCCGTGCGAGCCCGATGCGCTCTACATTTGTCTCGCGGGTTCATTTAACGCGCGCCGCATTTGCTGCTGACCACCAATCACAGGAGCAGGACGAGCCATAATCTTATAAAAGTGATTAAGAAATCTGTCTGCTTCGGTGACTGAGATAACAATAATGAGGCTGTAAAAGGAAGATGACCCAAGCTGTAAAATGATCATGAGATTCGCCCTATGTTTTAAATGGTTGGACTTTACAGTTTAAAAAGGCAAGAACATGTTACTTTCAGAAATCTAAAATAATTTATACACAAAAAACAAATACAAAATCAAATGGAAATAAAAGAAACAATACAAAACAAAAACAGACAAATTAAGTTTACACATTTATGGGACAATAAGGAACTGATATATCGACACATTATAAAATATTCTAAGTACATTTTAAGTATCATTTGATGAATCAAATTAGTCAAATTATTAATTTTAATTGGACTAAATATAAAGTGAATATGTGTTTATTCAAAACCAATACGAAATGCGGACATTCTCTTGTTGTAAAAGTGTTTACATTAAATATCAAATCGAATTTGTAACACTTTCTGGAATATCGATTTTTGTACGTCTTATTTGCACATTTGATCTATTTCTGTATTTTGTGTCTGACACATATGAGCGCAAAAACAAAATTACTGTTAGAGCTCTTTTTTGAGGAAAACGGAGAACGATTGTTCTCCAAACAACATGTTTTACTCCACCGTTTATCTTGTATTTATATATTCTGGTCCTTGGATATGATCCATTTAAAAAAAATAATGCAACATTTATATTGATATTTGATTAAAAAACATGGCTAAGCGTTGTTAACATTTAGTTACAATGATTATCCTACTGTTTATATGACTTTATGGATTAAATTTATTTATTTGAAATTCGATTTTAAATAAATTGCCTACCTAAATTTTCACCTTACAATTGTCTGAGAAAATAGTAATTTGTCTATTTGAATTAATTACTAATTTCACTTCGATATTTTATAAAAAAATTATATAGTAAATATAACGCTTTTTTAACAAGTTTATTGCACCCTACAGTAACCGGATGCCAGACATCACTTTCTATTCTACACTTAAATAGTTAGACATAGGTTATTACCGAAATATTAATATAAAATAAACATTCATTGATAAATTTCCACATGACTCACCTGCACGCGTGATTCCGTCAGACCGATCCGTAGTGCGAGCTCTTCGCGCATGAAGATGTCCGGATAGTGGGTTTTGGCGAAGCTGCGTTCCAGCTCGTTAAGCTGGGCCGGAGTAAAGCGAGTCCGGTGGCGTTTTTGTTTCTGAGACTGCTGCCCACCAGACTGGGTGGGATTCTGTTGTTGCTGCTGTTGCTTCTCTTGTTCCTTACTGTTCACCGCTACACCCGACGGATTGGATCCAGCATTGTTGATATCGTCTCCGGGGAGAAGGGTGGCCCCTTCCACGGCATCGTTGCCTTGGGCGAGTTCTCCTGGGTGGCCCGGGTCACCGCCACCGCCGCCTAGCCTGCATTTCAAAGCTTCCCTGTGACCTAAAAGCTCCGCCGCCGCATCCTTCATCCCTGAAATACAGAGCATTGGTCAAACTGAGTGTGTTTCCAAACTAACAATAACCATTGCTGCAAGAGAGAAAAGTGTTACAACAGAATAAACAAACATTTTCTTTTAGAAATAAGACAGCGAACACTAATCACACTATAGCTGATAAAACATCCACCAAATCTGTCTTTAGTATTAAGCTACTATTTGTCATGTCATTACATCCATCAAGAGCTAATACTGTTAAAAATGTTATTCCTGGCGTGCTGAAAACAGAAACACACAACAGACTATCATCTTTTAAAACACTTAATTCCATTTGATTCCCCTCAATATCTTGGAAAACGCCTAAATCAAATTACTGTTTAATATAATAATAATGATTACTTTTCCAATGAATTAGTTCGCTTAAATCGAATTAAGATAAAATAAGAGACAAATTGTCAATTTTCTCTGGTTGATTTAGATGAGAAGAGTACTCCAGCTTACAGTAGAGTTGCAGACCGGAGTTTGGCGTTGATAACTCACCGAGGCGAGCATCCAGCAGGTCGGCGTGCGAAAGCATCGCGCACCGCTCCAGGGCAAAATGCTTTTCCAAAAAAATCTCTATGACTTTAAACTATTTAAAAAATATATATGGCCTAAATGAAAGCAAATTCGGTTTGTGGTTAAAAAGGAGGTTCCTTGCATTATAATGTCCTTTAGAGAAACGGGGAGGCGCTTAATAGTTGAATGAACCCATGAGCTCCTTCAAATAAGAACCAATCAGCGTTGAAGCCTGGAGGTGTCAGATGCGCGAAGCGTCACATTCCAGCCATTCGATGCCCTCCCAAGTTCATTTCTCCTCGTTTTTGATCCCGGCCCCCAAATTATAACCTTTAAAATGACCTGATTTAATATCATTTGAAAAGCTCTTGCAGAAACTCGCTCAGAATTGGTTTAATTGACCGTGCTCACAGAATTATTTTGAGGTCTCTGATTATTTAAAGGGGGAACTCTGAATTAAACTATTGTTATTTAAACATGTCATCCTTATCAAAGCCATATGGTTCGTTAATGGCTTCCCAAAAGTTTATTACTGAACTCCCACATCACGCTGACTCGATAAATAAACCGTGCTCTCGTTACCATTATTATTATTATTTGATTACGCACCACAAACTAAATAACTGGTTGGCTTTTTATAGACTCGATTATATTTTTAAAAAAAACTGCATGCTTCTAAATAGCCCGATCGTGTTTTAATTACAAAGTTTCCCCTTTGTTACGGACTCCCAGCTCCGAGATTTTCCACTTTTGTCATTTAATCGTTAGTGATAACCGCGGATAATTTCACGTTTCCTCGCGAAAAGTTCCGGCCTTCGCGTCGCGCCATGTTCAACTCTCGCCTTTTAGAGACGAAGTGAACCTCTTCTAATGTTTCTAGTATCCCGGGGCAGCCAACAACAAAGTTTAGATTAGCCATATATCTCAAACCAGGGTAATTTTCAACATCATTAGGCTTTTATGTAATTAGTGCCAAATCTATAAGCTTTTTATTACGATTATTAGCAAGATCAGTATAAATTAGGGCTGATTCAGTAGTGTTTAGGCCAGACTGTCACGGCGGGAGGAACTTGGAGTAAATGATATGTGAGCAAATTAGGTGCATAATTCGGTGGAAAGTGAGATTCAGAAATGCGCTTCGCCAAGGCTGATACGCGCAGGCACAGGGATACCCCCACGCGAGGGGGAGTGAGAACTTACGCACCAAAATAGACACATTTACACTTTAAACACTCTACACTGACAAAGTGTATTCGTTGCATTGATTTTTCATCCGATTGCCCCAATTTAAGTTGATTTATTTCATGCAAAGAAATAACACTGATCTGCTAGTGTAGCCCAATAAATGAACCCGCATTTACACCAATTAACACGATGGCTTTTGTCACACATGCAGTCGAAAAAAAATACAAAACAACCAGCGCAAACAGACTCTAAGCAGATGTCAGTGGGACGGTTTAAAGAACTCCTTTATTTGCAAGAGTGAATAGTGTCCTTTCACTGCGCACAAAGGACGCGTCCGAGCGAGAAACTTGGGCATTTTTTAAGTCTTTTCTTTTATGTGCGTGTCCTAGACCCAGCTTTCAGGAGCCTGGTGATAAGTACGAGAGTGTTCGCCTCCAAACGCCGGGTCAGATGCGACTCCTGGCTCGCCGGGGAAATGTATACGGCTTGCTGGAAATGAGGATAGGAAGAGAATGTGGATTCAATTTGGAAACAATTGTTCTTCCGCTGCGTTTTGATATCTGAAATGTCAGAGAAGGCGAACGAAGCACCGGGCGCGTAATGGAAGATTTCGGGTTTGTGTTCATCTCACACTTTATTTTTTGGGTAGGAAATTGCCTGTTCTGTGTATGGGCTTTTTGAGTTTGGCTGTAGACATGGCTATCAGTGGCATGAATATAAACAGAACACGATTCTTTTTTTTGCCGTAGTTTGATCTACGCTAGGGTTGATGTTTAATATTTATAGAAAAACTGTGCACATGCATAATCATAAATCTTAGGTTTATTATCGATGATTACATTGGTATTTTTGCTCGGGAAGAAAAATAGCAACAACGAATGCATAATCTCGCGTTATGGCGACTCCAAACAATAACGATCGTTTAAAATCATTACATTGTTTGTTCTTAGCCGGTGACTCTGAAACACAGTTAGCGCGTGATTGATAGCGCGCTTCATTTTACGACTTTTCAATAGCTCGATCCTTTTATAGCTGTACAAACAGAAGTGAATCACTCTTCAGGAGGCACACGGTCATATTTAACGGGCTAAAAGTGCGACAGACGCCTAACGACGCTTTCAGGGGACATATAAATGAAGGGCTGCCCTGCAGTGATGGTACTACTTCATAAAATATGAACAAATTCTGTGCAAGCTGTGACCCTCAATTAAAATTCATACATCAACTTATCGTTTGGCTTTGTCTTTATTCGGCATGATTTGTCGGTGCCTCGGATCAAGTGATTTTTTTCCCCCTAATAAATAAGTTTTAGATTGTTGCACACAAACGGAGCAAGGGTAGAAAACTGTCTGGTTGGAAATACATTGGCCTGCTCTAATGCAATTCATTTCGTCTGTTTACCTCGTACAAAATGTACAGATTGAATTTCTCTACACCAATACCCGGCCTGCTGCCAGCAAGGGGATTTCAAGCTTTATTTGTGAAACACAAAGCGAAGCAAAACATTTTATTAAATGCATTTGAGGGGGGATACACAACTGTTTCTTGACCTCTCTTGCAATGAAAAAGAAAAAAAAAACTTTCTGGGTCCTTTGGGCTGCAAGAAAAAGTGGTGATCAAGAATAAACCATAGCCTACTATACAAACCAAAACAGCACCCATATACTAATAAAAGCCACAAATACAATATTTAAAAAATACATAATAATAAAAAAGTTAAACTAGTATAAACCAGTAATATTGCAACAAATGTTTGCTGAATTGTATTAACCTAATTATTGCAACTGAAATGAGAAATGCAATCACTACCAATGTACAAACAATTAGGCTATAGTAAAAAAATATTTTATTATATTAAATAAATAAATATATATTTATTCATCTAAAGTAATTCAGAATTTTATAATTACCACTGTTTTCATTTTTATATCAAAATGTGCTTTATTTAAAACACAATTTTAGCAAAACGTAAGTCCGCTTAGACATAATGGTGCATATAAGAAATCTCACATTTTTAGTCTTGAAAGGCAAACACTTTAAAATACTTACATTTACTAGTTTAGTTTTGGATAGCAAAAGTTTAACATTAGTCGTATTGAGTGTGTACACATGAGAGAGAGAGAGAGAGAGAGAGCAAGAGAGAGAGCAAGAGAGAGAGAAAGAGCGAGAGAGAGCTGTGGTAATTTGGGAGGTGATTCAGAAGCAAAGCTGAGTTTCTCTCTCTCTCTCTCTCTCTCTCCACATAGCGATAACAAGCTCGCATCAATCTTACACTGCATATAAATAAAAATAGACAAACAAACAAACTTGCGCCCTGCAAGTTAATGCGGCGCATCTGAGTGGAAAGTAGACATTTTCACGCGCTCTGGAGATGAGGAGTGACTTTTAATAAAATCACAAGAAAAACAAATGTAATTCTGAACGCGGACTGCAGCTGAGAGGATTCTGCTCCCTCACTTTCTATTCTTTAGTGATTTTCAACGAGAATTTTGTCAACCCGTCACCATCTCATGGCCTTCACTTCCACCACTTTATAGGTCCCACACGGTACACTAAAGTCACATAGTGCGGGACAGATTACATAGTGGATCATTTTATCTGACACCGTTTCAACCAACCCAACCCATACTGGTTTAAAATAACGCCTTAAGCTCCACGTATTTTTAGAAAATACAAATATTTTACATTTAGTTAATATTAAGTTAATATATTTTCTTTAAGGATGTCCTCAAGAGCTTATTAAATTTAAATAAAGCAGTTTTGTCCCTAAAAGCTGATTGGGTTATAGATATTAGGGCTACAAGTAATTTTACACAGTCTTTTCATATCTAAATAGGCTATTATTTTCTATTAATTCTATCAATCTTCTTAATTATTATTATAACCACAGATTACGAATTATGCCATCGTTATAATACCTACAAAATATGTGATTTATTTATTTTCCTATTGATGAACTCGCCATAAGTGTGGTTTGGTCAGATTTACACACGCATACTTACACATTTAACTAATAATACTGTTCCTAAATAAAGCTTATTTAAACAAAAGGTATATATATGTTTTACATATATTGGCCATATGCAAATATTTAAAAGTACTTTAAGGCACTAGTTTAATTAAACAGGCTACTTCTGGACCATTCTTACCCTTTTGTTGGTGTCCCTAAAAGGAGGTTTTGCAATATTAACATCTTGAATTTTTTTCAGCAATGTTGCCACTAAACTGTGGTTAGATTGCAAACACACAGGTTTGTTATACTATTATAGTGAGGTTATTTAATAGACTGTTTTCGTAGGCTACCAAACGATTTATTTTCTTATCTCAGCACGAGCCGCATACAAAAGGGTTGAAATTACGTATCTAAAATCTACTCAAAAGTTAGTTTTCTATTGTTCACGATCATTTTATGAGTTATTTTTGACCTTACAAGTACAGCACAGACAGAGCTGAGAGAGAATAAGCCCCTCATTCCCCCTCGAGCTCCACACCGGAATGTGATCACGCGCCGTATATATTCACTCAATTAGAGATTTCTAAAGAGAAAATCGATCGTCCATCTGCAGAAATGCCAGTTTAACAAATTAGATTCTTGTTTCGTGTAGGTGATGCGGTGACAGTCGGGGGGATTAAAGGTAATAAGTTGTTGTGTTTTAGCTGTAAGGAGGGGTGTAGATGAAGAACCCCCCCCATCTATCAGGTTCCCGGTTCCTCTGGTCGCGCGAACAGGTAGGTAGTGCGCGCGCCCACCGCCGCATCTCATGCTCCAATTAGAGGCGCTGCCCTCCGAACGGACTCGATTAGACCGTGATTTATCCGAAAGAAATATAATTATGGCTCCAAATAAAATAATCAGCATTGAAGAGCGATTTCCTTAACGAGATGGAGCGGTTGGGTGTCACGGAGTGGCGGCGCCTCATTAGCGTTATAATGAGGCTTCGGGGTGAACCCGATAATTATCGAAATCTGTAGAATGAAGACCGAGCCGAATGGAAACCGAATTCATCTGCTGCTTCGGCTTTCAAAAAAACTCCTCAGTTTTGAATCACGCGCCTCAACTCCAACAGGCTGACCTATATAGAGGCCCGGATAAAGTCAAAAGATATTGAGGAACAAATGGGATTCGAGCATAATTTGACATAGTTAATAATAATAAATAAATGAAAATATTCAATTATTTACCAGAGTAAGCAAATAAACCAAATTGAAAGAGGACAATAAAAATCTTAAGTTACTTGGAACCCAATTGATTGCATTATAGGCCCAGATATATTAAATTAAATTATCAAATTTTAAAATCAGGGCAAATGTAGGTTACTTAAACATTTTATATGACTTGTCAGAATATATTTAGCTATTATTTAACATGATATGGGTCGGTATAAGATTCTGACGGTATGATAACCACTAGCAAAAATACCACGATTTCACGGTGTTGCGGTACTGCCATTGCAACGCTAAAATATGTTATTTTCAAATGCCAGGTAAAACAAAACCTTTAAATTATAATATGCTTTAAAAAAACATATATTTTCGCAATGTACATTAAATGTAAACATCAAATCAATCACATGACTTAATGACTTTTGTATAAACACAGCTCATACCTTGGAGACGTATCACAGAACATTTTAGTGGTTTTGAAACCTTGACTGTTTAAAACCTCGGTATACCTTGAATCTGGTAACCGGCCCATGACTACTTGCATCTGTGGTTAAAGGGCATATGCACACCTGACCAGGTTAAAGCAATCAGTAAAGCTGTCACTAAAGATCAAAATAGTTTGTCAAACCCCAAACTTTTAAATGCAATGACATCAAAGTTTACTTTTTGGGCCTATTGTAAATATTTCCCTTGGTGGCTGTTTGGCCTTATAAAGAGTTTCATAAATATGTGATACTAAAATGCATTTTTATAAAGCAATCATCAAACGAGAGAATTCTTGTAAAATAATGTTGCATTGTACACTGCCTGTGTGATTAAAACGCAATGCACTCAAATAAGCAGAAACCACAGCAGGATCCAACATGAGAGCACACAAGCAGACCAGCTTTGTGCTTGCATGAGTGAATCTGGCCAGTGGAGGTCACTGTCTTTTAAGAAGAGTTGGAAATATTCTCATATATCATATATTAGCTCTGCCTCCTTTTCACTCCATCTCCTTCTGTATGCGGAAAAGCAAAACTTGCTAATATAAATGAAAAATGTCCAGATTTATATTCTGTATTAATTACAGCAGTGTTATGGAAAGGCCCGAAATATACATCTTGAGCGAGGGCCTGCATTTTAGATAGTAATTTCTCCATGTTCTTATAAGGTTTCTTAACCATTATGCACGCCCACATCTGATCTGTCACGATTTGATGTGTTCCCAGCATGAGATCCTTTAATATAATAATGATTTATACTGTAATAGCCCGGAAATAAAGTGACATCAATATTTAATAATATAAAAGAGTTCAATATTCAGTATTAACAATGTATAAAGTCAATAATGAAATAGTAGGGTTTTTTATAGTAAAAAAAAACTTTATTTCACAATTGTGTAAATTACATTACAGAAGGCCAAGAAGTGTTATTAACTTGTGAATTAAAACGATCGCTTCACTTCTGAAACACTAAACAAATGGAATGGACACTTGGATGTCAGTTGGTTTTTATGTTTGCATCACCCCTCTAGCTTGACTGAATCTAAAACAGTTCTGGCCTCCTTGTATTCTTCTGTTTCAGCCAATTCCTCCTCTGTTTCCTAAAAAAAAGAAAAGTTTAAAAAGTCACTTACTGGACACAATCTGGAAATCTATTTTTATAAGACAATGAAACTCTCTATGCATTAATTACTTTCCGTACCTGTATGTTAAATTATATAATAATTCATAAAATAATAATGCATGCAAGTAAATAATCCTACATATATGTAAGAACAATACTAATGATCAAACTTATAATATGCAATATGCATGTAAATATTTAGTAAATAATTATACACATGAGAAATGGCTGTTTTTTTATCCATAATTGGTAAATATAAGACAGAACACATGCTGGGTTAAAAATTATCCAATGTTGGGTATTTACTATGCAACCATGGGGTAACAACAAAGCAGTTGGGTTAAAACAGCCCACCATTGGGTCAATTTTAACCCATTGGTGTGTTTTGTCCAATATGGCTGGGTAAAAAATAACCCAGCCATTTTTAAAGTGCAATAAAATTGAGCACAGATCAAATATTTACCATGGTGTTTTCAGTTTTATAATAGTATAAATGTACATGTGTTTTGTCATATAAAGGTTGTCTATAAAACAATAAATAAAACCCACTGCAGATCTGCAAGTTACAGTGTGAGGTTGAAAATGGCAAACATTAGTAAAAAAATCCTTAAAGGGACAGTTAACCTAAAAAATGAAAATTCCATCATCATTCACTCAAGCTGAAGTTGTTCAAAACCTGTTAAAATGTCTTTGTTCTGCTGATGATCTGGGGCACCATTGACTTTCATGGTATTTTTGTCTTACTATCAGGGTTCCCACACCTTAGTTAACTTCATATTCAAGGACCTTTCAAGGACTTTCCAGGTCCAATATCCTCAAATTCAGGGACTAAAGCCAAAAGTATACTAGGGACATCTGCGTATGCGCGCCGTCCGCATGATGTCATTTTTGTCAGTGCGCGTACAACAGCGCATGCGCATGAAAATATTTAGACAGGACACTCCACTGAAAACAATTATACAAAGGAAATAGACAGCATTTGCACACACACTATCGTTTTTCTTCTTTAAAGGTGCAGTGTGTAAATTTTAGCGGCATCTAGTGGTGAGGTTGCAAATTGCAGTCAACGGCTTAGTCCACAGCTCACCCCTCGCTTTTGAAGCACATAGAGAAGCTACGGTAGCCGCCACTGGACAAACATGTCATCGCCAGTGACAACTTAGTAAAAAAAAATTCCTTTAAGGGCTTCTGTAGAAAAATGGCAGCACAAAATGGCGACTTCCATGTAAGGGGACCCTAGGTGTATGTAGATAAAAAGGTCTCGTTCTAAGGTAATAAACAAATAACGGTTCATTATGAAAGGTATTTATACACCCCTGATAATATAGTTTTGTATATCATTTTGCATTTCTGTCAAAAGATCCTTATAAAAATTACACGCCGCACCTTTAACTTTTACTTCTTCCAAGAACAGAAAGCTGTGGAGCATGTTTGTTACCATAATGTTTGATTCCTGTTCTTTGTTGTCTTGTTGTTTGTTCTAAACTGTGTTTGCAATGGTGGATCGGTTACTTTTCTTCACCTATCCTAATGTTTTAATGTACTGTAAATGTCGCCAAATCAGTGTTGGCCTGACGGCCTGTTAGACTAATAATTTCAATAAGAAATCATTTGTATTGGGTATAGTGTCGAACGCGGCCATCCGCGTGTAGCCGCGGGGAGTATACTTGGAAAGCTGCGCGGATGCGTGCGCGCACGAGCCGGACGCGGAAAAAAGGTATACCCCGGCCTTGATTGTAGGGACACATTTCAAGTGAGAGCAAAGTTACATCGTGTTACCTTTTAAGATACCTTGTTACAGTTCCCTTTTGAGGGAACTTGCGCTGCGTCACTGCGGTGACACTTTGGGGACGCTTCCAGGGGTAAGTGCGTCTGAATGCGTATATCAAATTCAACCAATGGTGAGGCTTAACGACAAAGACAGGGTGATGCGGGAGCCAGGAAGTATATCGCTATCTGAAATATTGCCAAAGATGGTGTTACAGGGACACAGGAAGTATGGCAAGTGAGATGCAGCACCTCGTTCCCTTCTCAGGGAACAACAGTTACATACGTAACCCGAGACGTTTTCATGTTTCAAACACAACTATGCAAAAAAGCATTTTGGTATGAATCAAAATTCGCATACAGAAGATATAAGCATTTAAAGCCAACAGTTTAGCACGTGTGCTTAAAAGGCTAGAAATTTTATAATATTATCCTACACTACACGAGGAATAATATGGATTTTTTTCCAGAAAACTTCTTGCATAAAATATACAATGAAACTAACTACCTCCATTAGTGAACCTATCAAATATTGCACAGACAAACACACACACACACACACACACACACAGGTAACAGTGTGAAAACGTAATGGAGGTCGGAGTGGAGTAGGTCGTATCAATGCTAATCGATCGACGACGGTTTCTATGGAGGCCATTGCCGTGACAACGTTACTAATGAACTGAAATGAGTGCAACACAGGACCGTGTATGTTTAAGAGCTCACTCCATTGGTGTAAAAACTATCAAGGGGAGCAATGTGCACCTGGATAATGCACAGGCCTCCTTTTCGTTTCATTTAAAGGATGTTTAGTGTTAAATAACATGACCTCTGTAATCCACTTAATACTTCCTCTAAACGTCAGATAACATGAAGCGGGGAGGACGCGAATGGGTCACTTTTACATATCTCACATTCTCTAACATATCAAATATTGTCTTCTGTATTTTTGATATTGAGTGGATGACCCAATCCATAGTTTCTGTGCCTTTAAGCCTCTTTTTATTGAAAGGATATAATCTGCACTGATCGTTGGCTGTTTTTAAACAACCAACCCATGTCTAAAAGTAGGAAAATGCTGACTTAATAAATTTTGTCTCTAAAAAGTTGTTGAAACTATATCTATATAACTTCTTATAATATTGCCATACCAATTAATCTTTTCACTCTTTCTCCCAATGCAAGTCGCTTTGGATAAAAGCACCTGCTAAATGCCAATGAACAGCTTATTTTCATCTGTTTCTGCATTTTATACTGGGATGAAAATATTTTAGCATTTCAAAAAATTACCAAAGGAGGGGTAAATTACAAAAATGTACCAAAACCAAGTTAAAATTCAATATGGAAGGCACCTTACTTGATGGTGCATCTTACGCTTTTATGTTTGTGGTAGATTAAGAAGTGTCATCATTTTGCACTAGAAGCTGTAATGGTTAAGAGGTCAACTAAACTAATGTGTGCATGTGATATTCTCACCAATAGCTGCTGCAGGTCAGCATGGGCCGTAGCAAGACGACGGTGACAGTCAGGAACCATCATTCTTGCTTCTTGCAACACCTCCACCTGTTCAACACACATATAATATATGCATATATTTTATCAATGAGGATTTCTTAAAAATCTCGCGAACCCAATCTCATGTCTTGTCTCGTCACATTCCTAGTATTTACTTTTATAACAAAGCTTTACATATATAAATCCACTCCAGAAATGAGAAGAGAAGGGAAATGCGTGATGTAAAAAGAGAGAGAGAGGAAAAAAGAGAAAGAGAGAGAGAGCATGGGCCACTACTCCTTGAGTAGCTCTAAATTAGCAGCATGTGTTGTTAATTACAAAACTCCTTCAAAGTTACATAACGTCATTAATTTTGCATCAGCACATTAAAACTCATTAAAAGTCTCAGCCTGATTTCACCCACAGCACTGCCACACTGAATCAGCCGGGTCTCCTTCACTATTAACAAAGCTATTCCTATTAAAAGACAGGACGAGCAACTTGTACCAGCAGTCCAGAATATAAACTGATAAATAATCTGATGACTTTATTATAGAAAGTCCTACATGCACGGCTAGAAATCAACATTTTGAAAGCAACAAACGCATGGAAATTTGGACAGGCAAAGGAGCTGGCCACCAACGTACACCCTTTAAATCATTTTTAGAAAATAAGCTTTCCCTTGATACTGTAAAATCAAATAATCTACCACAAAAAAAAAAAGGTCAACAATAGTTACATTTATTTAATTTATTTCCAATATGGAAATATGCAAAAGCTAGATAATCCTAATATACAAAGTATTATCAATTCACCAACCATTGGCTTTTGTGTAAAAACAACATTTCAGACCCTAATTAAACTAAATCCGTATCCGATGTGTGATCTATAGGTGATTTTAGGGAACATCTAATACTTTCTGAACACTCAATATGGTACTTAAGGTGAGTCCCATCAGGGTTCTTTGTTGTTTTAAATGCAAGGCTTGTATATTTTTCTCACCTGTTTCTTGATTACATACTCGTCTCCTGCCTCTGCCTTCAGCCGCTCAATCTTCTCCTCCTGCTGCTTTGCCTCCTTTATGTAAAGCACCTCCTCCTTGGCCAAACTGAAAGAGAGGAGAAGAAGAATGAGTATCCAGAAATTCAATACTTATTTGTCTGATCAATGTTGTCAGGAATTTATTGTCAGGCAGTCCAACAACCAGCCTACAGATCTTTACAAAAAAAATTAATATACCTCCACCGTATGTCCCAAATCATCCCACAGCTTTGCAACAGTATACATTTTTATGAACGGGGTGTAAAAATGTTTGTAATTGTAAAGGGAAAAAAACATGTAAAAATTTCACTGTAAATTTTTTTTAATTGGTTAACTACTTACTTTTAAAAACTAGTACATTTAACAAAACATTAAATTTTACAGTTAAAATAAAATTGACAATTTAAGGTGCAAATTACCATATTTTATGGTGAAAAATCTCTGTAATATTTAACAGGATTATTCATGTATTTTTACAGTAAAATATCGTTAAAATTATGTTTTGTGAGTTAAAAATACAAAAATGTATAGTAAAAAAACATGGATTTTGTGCGAATTGCCTGCATAACAATATATTTCATTTAAATAATTGTCTCCTCTTATATTTCTTTCCATTAGCACATTAGGGTGTTTTGTGTTACATTTTGTGTTATTAAGACCATTATTTTCGTGTCAAGTGCATCATCATGACGTCTTGTCATCTATGGAAAGGCCACTTGTGATAAACTTTGATTCGGGAATTCCTTTGCTAGAGCAGCCATATTGCCTGTAGCGATCTCCCCATTCAAAGCAATGACGTATGTTAGTAAGTACTAGTAGTGACGTATTTTGGATAGGAAATCTTTGGTACAGTTAAGAATTGTCAAGTATATACTGTAAAAAAATTCTGTAGAAATTGCAGCTGGGTTGCCGGTAATTTACTGTAGATTTAAATTTAGGTTTTTTACTGGCAACATTTTGTTCAAAGTTAAATGAACATTAAACATTTACAAGTCTTTGTCTTTACAGAGTAAAACTAAAAAAAACAGCATCAAGCAAAACATTCTGGGAAACAAAATCTGAAGCAAAAAAACAGAAAAAGGTTGAGGATGATTTCTGGTTCCCAGAATGCTTTGCATGAGGCTGTTATTGTATAGTTTTATTCTGTAAAGATAAAGACCTGTTAATATTTTAAATTGATTCAACCCTGAACAAACTCCCGCCAGTAAATAACACAAATGTCAATCCACGGCAAATTACCGGCAACCCAGCTGCAATAACATTGTAATTTCTACTAATTTTCCCACAGTGATACAAATCTTGCGGTAAAACTACAGTTAATAACTGTGAAATATACAGAACTTTGCTGAAATCGAAGAAAAAAATTCCACTGTAATTTTCACAGATTTTAACTGCAACGTTCTTTACATACTTCATGTATTTTTATGTTTTCTGGCATCACAGCTCCCAGTTTGTACTGTAAAGGCAGCTGATAAATGGTTTTTATAACGGATGTACAATTTCTACAGCTATATTGATGTACAGCTTGATTTTGGTTGTTTGCGCTAATGGTCAATTGGAATGAATGGGCTCCAAATTGCCTGTCTAGAAACACTTTTACAAATTGATTAAAACATAATCATAGTTACATCTCACACTTTTGTTTTTAGAAAATCCTGTTAACATATCAAATATATGTGAATAAATAAGCTTCCATTGATGTGTGGTTTGTTAGGATAGGACAATATTTGGCCGAGATACAACTACTTAAATCTGGAATCTGAGGGTGCAAAAAATATTGAGAAAATCGTCTTTAAAGTTGCCCAAAATTAAGTCCTTAGCAACACATATTACTAATGATAAATACATTTTTTATATATTTACAGTAGAAAATTTACCAAATATTTTTATGGAACATAACCTTTACTTAATATCCTAAGGATTTTGGCATAACAAAGAATAATGCTGACCCATAAAATGTATTGTTGGCTATTGCTACAAATATACCCATGCAACTGGCCAACTGCAACTGGGTTTTTGTGGTCCAGTGTCATATATAAATCAAAAAGACTGCAAATGTTGCATAATGTTTGTCATTAATGACAAATGACTGCAAGAAATTGTTGACATTTATAAAGCACTACATGATATTTACCCAACAAGATAATAAGACCCAATTAGACCAAACTAACCATCAATTTTTAAAACTTAATAAATACTGTAATGTAATCTTAAAACCATTTCCAAAAAGACAGCCTCTCACAAAACAGCACATACTTAAGCTTATCCAACTATATAAAAAGAGTAGACAAACACATTTTCTCCCAGCATTCTCCCTCTTTTTTATCTTGTCCCTGATGATGTATCTACTGTCAGTCTAAGAAAAGCTGCATGCTTGTTAGCCACAGCGCTAAGCTGCATCAGCTACTTCCTGATCGCTACGCTAATCTGTCTTTGAACTCCATCTGTCTCTCTCTCTCTCTCTTTACACACTCACAAAGACACTGTACTGCCCCTTCTAGGATTAATTGATCATCAATTTAGTCCCTAATTTGGACCAAATCAGGTGGCAAATAGGCCACTTTTGCTTGATTGTTAGTGAAAACGTGGCGCGGGTACATTGATAAATTTTGATTATTTATCAATTATGGGCAAATGAACTAAATGCATTGAATAAATTCGGGGCCTGATTGCCGTAATGGAGTTTGAAAATATCACTATTGATAATGATTCAAGCTAATAGCCGTTTTCCGTCTGTGGCCTGCTCGCTTGTCGGGACGACATGGCGTCGCGGAATTCATTTTTCATAAAATCAGCCGCGTATGTGTGTGTACGTTAGATAGCGAGAAAGAAAGGGGCGAGAGCAGACACTTCTCCATTAATCAAACATTCTGCCAGCCCAGGCCACGTGCCGAAAGATTCGCCTCCGACTGCGACGCTCTGTCATATTTTATGTCAATTACGCTGGTTTTAACAGGCTTCAATCACAACGCCCGTGTGCAATTCTGAACATATGCTCAAGGTAAGATTTTCTCAAACGCACACAGAAAATCAGAGCATTGGATGATGGTGGGGAGGGTGGAATTAGGCAAGGGAGACACAGGCATGAAAACGTGCTGGGGAAGCCAGAGGGGGGTGACAGGGTGGTGGGCGAGGGGGCGAAGTGATCGGGTGTAGCATAATTCTAATAAAAGTGAGGGACAGGCTAATGAAAAAATGTCATGCTGATGTTAATTTTTGGTTTCGGCAGGGTGATGTGGATGTAGCTTATAGCAGGGGCGGAGCTGGGCGTCTGTAAATGGGGCTGCCAGGACCGCTTCCTTCAGCTTAATGGAAAAAGCATCTCTCTGGAAAACCGAGAACAGAATTAGACTCGACACACACATTCTCTCCTCTCTAATACTGTATTTTTGAGGCGCCAGGCCAGGGAGAGACCCGGTGACAAAAGCAAATTACGTCTGTCATTTTATTAAGTGCATCCGCTGAGCTAGGCCAGAAAACGCATGCTGGAATACATCACCGAAATAAAAGGAGGAAAAAGAACAGAGCAAGTGAAGAAAAGAAAGGATGTGGAGAACCAGAACAACACAACTGAGATGATAACGTGTGTCCGAACTTCCATGGGTCTTAAAGAGAAGGGAGGAATTAAACATGGCTACTAGCTTCACGGATACTTTAACTTCCTGCATGTTATCCCAAAGAGGAACCAGAGGTGTCTGATACTGGGTCTTCAAATTTACAAAAATACAAAACCTATACAGATAGAGATTCAGCACAAGAAAAGCTGCATTGCAGACAGCGCAGTCTGTTGTTGAGTAAAGTGAGAGCTTTCTAGTTTCTAAGATTTGGTGAAAACCAGGATAAAGAGAAAAATGTCTGTGCAGCAAAACATCATGACAGAAAATATAGGAATAATTGCCTAAAAGAAATCTGTGATTGCATGCCTTGCTCAGGAGAACAATGGAGACGATCTGTGCTTAAGCTTTATGCCAAAGCAAATAAGTATGCTTATACTGGAGATGAAACTAGGGATCGACCGATAAGGATTTTTTACTGCCGATGCCGATTTTTGTTTCATTAGCCTTAGCCGATTTTCTTAAACCGATATTTGGAGGCGAGACTGCTTTTGCTCACTCAATTTACATAATAAAAATGACACGATGGTAATGATAAAATGTTACAAGTCTCAATTTAAAAAAGTAACATTTATTAAACTTAAAAAAAAACTATATTTAACAAATAGTAAAAACAGGTGAGGGTGCTATGGAACCATGAACTGCACTCTCCACAATGACGAGGAACTATCAGCAAAGGATATTGATTTCTAGCACTTTACCACTACAAATATATAGAGAGATGAGAAATAAAAACCCGCTTTGTACAGCTATGATCAGCTGTTAGGCAGAGCTTTCGATGTTGTCATGGAAAGGTTGGTTGTTTCTAGTCACACGACTAGACCAGCACTCTGTCTGTTAATAATGCCGAAAAAAAAAAAAATCCCCGAACACGCAGCCACATATTGGCCGATGCCAATACACATGAAACTCGCAATAATCGGCCCGATATATCGGCCCGCCGATATATCAGTCTATCACTAGATAAAACGGTATTTACACCACAGTTATAGAGACCAAAAATCACCAAAATTATCAATATTATCATGGTTTTGTAAACAATTTCTACTCTCTAAAAAATTTTTTTGTGCTAAATAGCACTAAAAGCGCCTATGAAAAACCATACGGGGTTGATATGGCACCACTATAGCACCAGATATGGTTCTATATAGCCGAATATGGTTCTACACAGGTGCTACATGGCACATAAAATGGTTCCCCTATGATTACGAGCCAGTGAACCACTTTTAGTTCTACTTAGCACCAGCCGAAATGTAAAAAAGTGTGCTGATGCAAACCAAATTTAAAACTTATTTTACACGCAAGTGCACTTTTGTTCGCATAAACATCAAATAAATATCATTAACATTAATCATGGCACATTTGGGGTTGTGAAATAAATCGGGATGCACCGAAATTTCGGTCGCCGGAAAGTGCGGCCGAAAATGGCATTATCGGTTTCGGGCCGAAATAAAAAATCCAGCCGAAAATGTAAACCGAAAATGAATGTCAACCGCGCCCCTCCCATCTGTGCGCTAGCGCTTGGGTTTCACGGTGATCAGTCGTCTCCCACCCCTCTCCTTCGTGCTCAATAGTGCTGCAACGATGCGTCGACGTCATCGATTACGTCGACTACGCGACGCGTCACGCTGTTTACATTAATCTCGCGTAATGGCGGCTTCTTCTCCTGGCAGTGTTATCCATACATTTATTTGTTTGTGTGCGCCACAAAATCAACAATGGTCGCAACATTTACATTTTTATTTTCATTTATTGTTATGAGCGCTCGGTGGTGCCTCTCTTGTGCACGCTCTCTCTCTCTCTCTCTCTGTGCGTGAAGCCCCTAGACAGCGCCTCTCATACATGACACTGAGTGAAAGAATTAAAAGTTGGATGTGTTTTCCATGCGGATTCCTCTGTGTACTTGCATTTTCACGTAAACGTCAGATGTTACTGACAGAGAAGACGACTGATTCGAGTTTATCACGAAAGGTCAGTGTTTTCCCACATACACTGATTATCTATGTGCTTGTGCGCGAGCTCTCCCTCTCTCCTATGCCCGCGCATGCCTTCTGTAGTAACTCTGTGTAATGGCAATTTTGTAATTTGCGCCGAATTGTCTGCGATGTCTCGTTTATAAATCAAGATTTTAGTAACTTAGTAGTTAAAGTAACAGCTGGTTGGATTAAACTAGGGCTGTCAAAATTAACGCGTTAATAACGCGTTAACGCAAATTCATTTTAACGCCACTAATTTTATTAACGGAGATTAACGCAACGCACAATTTCTGTTTGACCCTTGGTCCAGCCCATAGTTGAATGAACAGAGACGCAGACAAATGTGAACCTGTCTAAATGAGTCGAAAGTTTTCATAGAAATAAGAACATTAAGCAAATCGTCTACCAAATCCAATGCTCTAAATGCTCATTGGACATCTGATATGATCGTTATTTATACGTCTGAGAGGTGTAACGTTCCCGTCCTCCTAATGCTTAATCTAATACAAAAATGCGTCTCAATTCATTTTGGTTTCGCTTTTATGCATGACTTAGAAAATAGACTGCAGGACTTGCTTGATGATAAAAGAGTCATTAAGAGAGATAAAGTTCGGTACCTGATTAATGTTAAAGAGTTATTAAGAGCGACAAGACTCAAAAGCGATCCTCTCACGCTGACTGACTGATATCTGAAGCGCGTGCACACAGACGCGCGAGTGCGCGACCCGGATATATAGACATCTACACAAAATTACAGTTTTACAAATATCTGTTTTGATGAGAATTCACGCAGGTAGGATCTATAATCTGTTATTTTTTAAGTAAATGTTTGGTGAACTGTTGGGTAAAACTATCTGATGTGTAACATTATATTAGATCACTTAGATTTTAAGCAGTCTGTCTCAATGTCAATCAAACAAAAGGAAAAAAAGTTGAACATACATTGATGATGTTTTTGCTTTGTGTGTGCTAAATCTAGTAGTTTTACCAGTGATTTTAAGGTATTGATGTGGTAATATAATGTATGGATGTGGAAATGTTTGTGGTAATTTGACTCTTTCAACTTCAAACACGTGTAGTTCTGTCATATTTTGTTATATTTCAACAAATCATGCATTGTTCTATGTTTTAATAGAGAATGTCAAAATATGAACAACTATTTATTAAAAATTTGCTAATTCCGACTCAACTTGCCAGCACAGGTCACAAATGATGCAGCAGCAAACAAAAATGGAACAGCAAACAATGGCTGGTGATTCTGTTAAAATGTAAACAGGCTGTTGTTAACATACATTTGCATAAAGCATCTTTATATGTATATATGATTAGAATATTAAAAACCTGAAAAGTGTTAAATTAGGGTAAATTTAGAATGGATATAAATGTGCGATTAATTTGCGATTAATCGCAGTTAACTCATGAAATCATGCGATTAATCTAGATTAATTTTTTTAATCTATTGACAGCCCTAGATTAAACACAAGGTTATTGGGTCATGTTTAGTCACTATTTTAATAGTCTTTGGGGTGGTTTCCTGGACAGAGATTAGCTTAAGCCAGAACTAGACCTTAGTTTAATTAGGAAATATAATTAGTTTAAACAAACATGCCTTACTAAAAACATTACTTGTGTGCATTTTGAGGACAAACTAAAGGCACTGATGTATTTTAAGATATGTCAGTGCAAGATGTTTTCAGTTTGGACAGCTCTTATATTTATTTTAGTCTAGGACTAGTCTAATCCCTGTCTGGGAAAACGCCACAATGGGGCGGTTTCCCGGACCAGGATTAGCTTAATCCAGGACTAGGCCTTAGTTTAATTAGGAAATATAACTAGTTTTAACAAACATGCCATACTATAAACATTACCTGTGTGCCTTTTGAGGTAAAACAAAGGGCACTGATGTATTTTAAGATCTGTAAGTGCAAGTTGTTTTCAGTTTGGAGAGCTCTTAAAAGTGTTTAAATCTAGGACTAGTCTAATCCCTGTCCGGGAAACCGCCCCTATATGTCTGACAACAGAACAGTAATTATAATTAGCATTATATAACAGTAATTATAACAGCATAATAATTTATTTCGGTGTTTCGGTTTTTCGGCCTTGGTTTCCTTTTTTCGGTTTTGGCCAAGAATTTTCATTTCGGTGCACCCCTAGAAATAAATGTTCATCTAGTTCAGATAAAACACAGGTGATGATTAAATCAGATTTTCATATAAACACAAGACAAATCAATCTGTCTTATGTTGTGAAAAATCAGGTGTACTTTATGACCCACGAAACCTGCGCTCACAGCAATCGCAGAAGAAACAAACAGAGTAGAAAGGAGCTCAGATCACATTGTTTAATGGAAAATTAATAGAAAAGATGGATCTGTCTAAAGAAATATTAGGTAAACATGTATCAGTACATTTTTTGGACTTAAATGTAGCCAGTGAAGCACTGTCATCACAAACACATGGAAGCAGACGTGATTGAATATTATTGCTTACATTGATTGATCCTGGACAAGGGTTTGAGCCATGACACTGGCACGCTTAAACGGTACTTAAAAAATCATGCGGTATTACTAACCTTTGGACATTTTCATTGCGGTTAACCATTAAAGAGGTAATTCTAGAGGTCCATCCCTAGCTTATACCATACTAAACATTAAAGGTCATTATAATAAAATCATAGTAAAATAACTAGCAAATTAAAGTCTTTAGCTAAAAACTTTGGCATCCCTATAAATAACTTTTAACTGGTTAATATTTACATCATATTGACCATTTTAAAGAGATAATATTATAAAATAGAATACAAGCAATTATTAAAACAGCTTAGTATTACATAACACACAAATCCTCATATCAAAACCTATACTGTGTATAACACTTCAGCCTTTGCAAAGAACACTACGGAGATTCTGAGAAGGCAACATTTGGCATCAAAGACCTTGACGACTTCATGGGGCAGTTCAGTAACCTTTAAGGCTTTCAAAATCCAGGGATGTAGCAGTTGGAAAGCTGCTTGAATTGAAGGTGATAATTAGCTGACATTAACAGAACCCACAACCACACGCACAAGGTCCAAAACTTAATCCTATGAAACGCTGACCCATCACCTTCTGATAACTCCCAAATCAGAGAGCTGAAAGGACAGCTGTCAATCGTGGTGTGGATATGCAAATCACAACCAGGGATTAGGAAACTAAGTAAACGGGGTATTGTATTCATCGCATAAGCTTAACACTTATCTACTGAGGTCACACAGTTTATTTTAAAAAATTAAACCATTCATCCAAATATTATAACTACGGCATGCAGATTATTTATTTTAAAGTTATTTAGAAAGTCATTCAATTTACATTTTAAATAAAAAAAAATTACCTCGTGCACAGATCGGCTATGACCCACGAACGTGTAAGCAGGAAAAGCACGCACAGATTCCAATATTTTCAGATCGGATTCAGGCCTCATTCGTATGTGGAAATAAATCGGATATGAATCGGATACATGCATTGGCATGATCTGTTATGATTGGATTTTGCAATTGGCAAATGCTGTCAACTCGGGTGAATACCACCCGCGATCACATGACTATTCTTAGCAGTGCAATGGAGAACATTAGTGGAGCAATGCTGAAGTTTCTTGTATTGTTACAGAAATAAAGCGTTATTATCCTGTATTTAAATATTGTAATTTCATCTGCGTCCTTGCATATTGTGACGCCTTACTTTCTCTGTGGTCTAAGTTGTGGCGGGTCAGTATGCACTGAAAAAAATTATTTATTGAATTTAATCAATTTTTTTAAGGTAAGTGGTTGCAATCAATTTATTTAAGCTACATTTAAACAAAAGTTTTATATTTTATTTTACTTTACAAATCTTTTTTGTTTAAATGTAGCTTAAATAAATTGATTGCAACCACTTACCTTAAAATTTTTTTATTAAATTCAATGAATCATTTTTTTCCAGTGTGTCTACTTTGAATTGTTTTGCCAAGTGTTAAGTGTAAATGCAGATATCGTATACGGGTTGCTTTAAAGTTGATGTAAGCAGGACATTGAAAAATTGGATATAGTCAACAAATTGGAATTGATCATCAAGGTCTGCAGTGTAAATCCAGCCTTTAAAGAAATGATTCATTAGAAATTAAAATCCGAGTCTGAAATTGATGATATTGTTGTAACAACCAGCATTTGAAACTATATGAAGATTGGCACAGCAGTTTTAGCAAAAGAAATCCGGTAATATTATTTCATACACACAGGTCCAAAAGCAAAAAGGAATTGATTTCATCTAAAAAAATTAAGTATTTCACACCATACAAACTTCTCAAAACCATCTAAAAAGTAAAAAATCCACTGGGAAACAAACAAACTGGCTTTGGACTTTTTGCGCGCACACAAGTCAAGTCTTAACCTATAAATTATGTATAGACATATACACCGGCACTTGAGCGAGACAAATCTGTGCAAATTGTTTATAAATCCATTACGCACAAAGTTCAACTGAATAGTATACAACTATTTAAACAGTAAGGATTTAACAAACAATTTGGACGGTAATCCAATCTGCCCATGTTTCACGAATCCTGACAGAGAGCAGACGAAAGAATTAACTTTTATTGAGTTATAGTAAGAGAAAACATACAAACAGGGTCAAAACGAGTAAACCATGTGACCATCAACCAGCCCAAATGGGTCTGACAAATGAAGAAATGCAATTCAGCAATACGGCGTCCAAAGGTGGACAAAATCAATTATCTGACCTGGAGCTGAGAAGCCTCATTCTGAGTGAACCTTACAGGCCTGTGCTCATGGGGAGAGAAGCACCAAGACAAATCTATACAACCTGAAGACTCATCTGAAAGAAAACAAAGCAACTCGTACAGCTCTAATCGATACAGAGGCCAGACTGTCCGCATAAAGAGCAATAACAGATGGATAATCCAGAGGAAATGTGTCTGAGAGATATGAACAATATGTCTGCCATCCCTTGGCCTGACAGTGGGAATAAACAATCAAAAAAACATCAGATGACACTAAAGGTGCCAATGGAATAAGCATAAATGAATTCAGACACCAAGATCACACTGGTCCCACATGTGAGCATCAGCCGAGTTTGACAGGCTGAACATTTAGTTCTTTTCGTAGTGAGGTTCATTACAATGTTGTCTCCCGTGTTGGCACGGTGCGCGGCTTGTTTCCTAACCCTCTCTCGTTCTCATCCCCACTGAGAATCATTCCCTCACTTCCATTACCAGCCCTATCAAACAGGCCCATCTCAATCACAACCTCATATGGTCAATCAATGCAAACAGCAGTCAGGTGGGGATTGGAGGGGAGAGAAGAAAAAGGGAGGGTATGGAGGATGTGCCACAAACAGAGACACTCGCAGAAAACAAATGACCAACTTTTATACAGGTCTAACATTTATTAGGAGATTCTGGCCATTTAGACGTCCTGCTTGTTACCTGTGTAAACAGAAGGCCAAGATCAGTTAGATCACATGTCTGCAAAATGTGAAAATTATTTGGGTCAAAACTAAAACCACTGTGATATTGTATGTATATAGTTCATGAACAAATGCAATGTACACAATAATGGCACTACTTAATTTCTCTGAACACCACGTATTGTAGCAGTATGACACAGGCCATAAACTTCATTTTAACAATAAAATGATTACAGATATTCAGCTTTAAACCAAACACACATTTATTGTCTCTATAATAATGCATCTAGATGGAGTAAGTTAGTAAACAGAAAGCTGAACATGACACAAAGAAAATGCGACAGCGTGCCCAAAGCACCGGACTGAATTTACACCCTACGCCGGATAAGGACGCACACTCGCGGCGTGTGCTCGCAGAGAGGCGCGGTGAATACGAGGCCCTTCCCGGCTGACTTTAGCACAGTGCAGATATGTTATGCAGTCAATCTTACCGTTTAACCACACCGGTCTTAATTTTTATTTGTCGTATTCTTGGATCCGCCATTGCTCGTGTCGTCTGAATTAGTGCAAAACGAAGAAGAGATAAATAAATGCGTTTATAATATTAGGAACGAGCAGCCGAGGTTTGCCTGTTAGCACAAGCAGCAAGTCATCAACACTGCAGAAACTAAGCGCATGCGCAGAAGGATCAGCTCTTACAGCGCAGTTCAAAAACCAACTTAAAATCATCTAATGTAAGTGACTATTATACAATTAGATTAAAAAAACGATTTTTTAAAAAAAACATTTTAAGTTAAACACACATTTTCATCACAGTGTGGAATTTCTATTTAAACATCTAATAATATTATTTTATTTGGACATTATTTATCAAGTAATTTATTCGTGATTAAGTTTTACAAACATTTAGCCTGTAGTGTTAGTACTTTTTGCAAGTTGTAGACTAGGCTATAAGCTTTCTTTTTTAATGTATTATTATTATTATTATTATTAGGCTATTTATATTATATTATTAGTTTTTATTAGAACTGTTTTCAGAAGTATTAATTATTACAATAAATTAAATGCATAAATATTCTATAGTATAAGTTTGATAGCTATATAAATTTCACATAAATATAATTGATAATAATTATATTTATTTTATCTACAATTAATAGATTTTATTTCATCAGCATTTAAATAATTAGAAAATACTGCAGTGTGTGGTCAACACATTTTTGGGCACGTTGCGACTGCGCTCGTGCTGTCGACTTCACTGTGTTGGGCTTTATATGATCTACTCCTCACAGCCACTGAAAGCAAGTGGACATCATAGACACCTCGATTGCCGGAGGTAATGTTTTAGACTAGAGCAGGTAAAGTGAGATATGTCACACATGTCAGGAGTTGTCAAACTGCAGACAACGCGCCGGGAATGATGAATGTCATCACTACCGGAGCCCACGAGCAGAGATACCCGTCCTCCGTCACCCTGGTAACCTAGAAAGACTGCACGCGAAGCAGTACTGTCCGGTGGAAGATTGAGACGCGCGTGATTCATGATCATATCTCTAAATCGACTCATTTGTGGTTATTGATCATAAAAAAGGGTCAGGTGTAGCAAAGGGGAGCGTGTCATCGGGGTAAAGCGTCCTTCCACTGGACTCCAGTCCATTTAAACATGCCAAAGTCTTTATAATCAAGCAAGCATATTGTAAACATCTAGTAGGCTATATTCTTAGTAGCACTACAGAGCTATTTATCCCTAACAAAATGCAAATCACTATTCTGTTGATGATCTATACACTGTAAAATCTACCAATGAAAATGCAGCATTTTTGTAAAATCAACATATTTAAAAAAAAATAAGTTAAACAGCTTGTCAACTATTCAAAAGTCAAAACTTAAAATAGTAAGTTGAATTGACTTGCAAAACCTTGCATTTTTTACAGTGTTAAAAAGAAACATAAAAATACAGCAAAATTATTTCGTGCATCCATGTAAAAATATATCCACACTGTAAAAAATGATTCAAAATGTGATTCCTGGCAATATCTAAATGTTTTACTTTAAGAAATATATAGCTATATAACACAACTAAATTATCCTATACAGCAACTAGAAATAACTTCGTGCATGACTTTCTACACTGAATGAGCCAAAAATCTAACATCACATTGACTGGAACAGTGTAGATAAATATTAGGGTAAAAATGGCTTTGACCAGACTAAAATGGTAAATTAACAGTCCCATACTGACAAGTTCCACAAAAGGCCCCTTGAAATTGAGCCATAGACTAACCATAGCCATTGATACAGTTTACTGCAATAATCATTTAACTCTGATTCCAGCTTTTACGCCATTCATTAACAAATTAGCGTGTTTAATGAGAGACTAAAGCACTGGGCTTAAATCCCCAGTATTTTATGTTTGCTTGCATCGCTTGGACACTTTTACAGGAGACCAGAGGAAAATAATTGCGGGCTTATTAGATGATTTCACTTTAATGAAATAAATAAATAAAATAAACCGTCATTAACTCCGGTTCCAGGAGGTTAGAAGGAGAGAAAAAATACTTATTCATTCTCGCCGCTACCGGAACGACCTAATGATGTAGGATTTCAAATTTGTCACGCGTTAATGCGATTCATTATATCCAAAAGTGACTTCAAAAAGCCTAGATATTACCTTGTCTAATACATTTTTCTTCCCTGCTGACACACTGATAAGGGGGCACCCGTGCTCGGGTCTGAGATGACAGCCGCTATTACCGAGGAGGACTCGTGCGCACATTCCTAAAAGTGGACCGCGCGGTTCTTCTTTTAAAATAGCCTACAAAAAATCGCTCGTTTCTCTTTCTTTCTTTCACTACTCTCCCTTTCTCTCACCCTCTTTGTCTGACTCGTTGATTATTGGTATTTTCCTAGTTTTCCAAACTAATAAGTGGCACTATCAAGCATTTGGAAGCGCCTAGAGACCCTCAGACAAGCTGCTGGGCTTAATTGATATTGAGCGAGTCGCGGGTAGGCTGAACGGGGCCACTGCTGGCTAATTTGCAGTTTAATCAGCGTCAGTAATGAGTGCGGCTGATTAGCGCTGCCTGGAAATAAAAGAGAGTTACAAGGAACGTCTGTCAGAGTCCGGTGATAATTCAGGAGTAATTGTGGTGATTAGAGCAAACTGGATGACTTTGGAGTTTTCAGAAAGCAACGTGCGCGCGTATGGGTGTGAACTGCACTTGCTTTCGACAAAGACCCCCTTCCTAATATTCAATTAAACATTTATTAATGTAAATCACTGTTCAGAAGCACGGACACAATGCCTGTCATGCCAGACAGTATTTGATCACATAAACCCAATACTGGCTAATTCATTTGCTCTTCGTTCATTCGTATCCCTTTCCTCTAGTTGAATGTAAATGAGATCCATTAGCGTTTATTTACCCAGTGTCTAATAAACAAAAGGAATTATAAATGACATGTAAGTATACAGAGTGAATTCAGGTAAATTTAGACACCTTTGACTTCATACGATTCACGTGAATTCGCCATATATAGGCTAATTTCGAATAGCTATTCTAAATGATAGAATAAAGTGATATTTTATTATTTCATAGTGCTGGGCAAAGATTAATCGCGATTAATCTCATAGAAAATAAATGTGCATTTTTGCATAATGTATGTGTGTGTGTAAAATCAATATGTATATTTAAACACACACCATACATATATACATTTCAGAACATTTTTATTTATATAATTTTATTTTATTTTTTATTTATAATATAGAATATATAAAAAATATAAATAAATAAATATATTTAAATGTTTCTTAAATACATACATGAATGTGTGTGTATTTATATATAGCCTACATAATTACACACAGCACACACTGTATTATGCAACAAAAAAAATCACTTTTATTGTATGCGATTAATCACGATTATTATTTGTCCAGCACAATAACTCTATCTAACATTTTACTTAATTCTATATTATGTGGCCTATAATAGGCTACAGCATCCCACATATGATGTAGTTTACGCAACCCATTCATGTTTACTATATGCAGTTAAATTTCTTGAGGCCTACTGTTTCTAAATCTTACACTCCAATAAACTTGCTGTAATTATGCAGCTGGTTGCCAGTAACTTACTGTAGAAGATAAAGACTTAATGTTTAATGTTCATTTAACTTTGAACAAACTGTTGCCAGTAAATAACACATCTATACAATTCACTGTACTTTACACTATAAGAAATATTAAAGCACACAGTATTTTTTCATGTGCATGCTCAAAGGAAGGTTTGTTTCATTTTTCTTAATTAGTATCATTTTTATTTTACTAGTAGGCTACAAAAAAAAACATACAAACGCATATTTGAAATATATAGTTATTTTTGTTAATGGAAAACACGACAGTCACGTGAATTTTCTTTTATATTGGTGTGTGCGCCGCAAATTGCTCCAAAAAACGAGTCTGAATCTTGGGGGCCTTATTATGAAACAAAGCTGCTAATTTCTTTTTTTAAAGGATCGTCGATGGCCTGCATGGTAAGTGAGAATGGTATGTATTTCTTGAGACGTGCCTGGTTACCCCTTCGGAATAGCAAATGTAAAATTAGTGAGAATGTGTGTATGAACGCTGTCGGTCAATTAGCGCTCGCGAGGCGGGCAGGGGGTGAAAGATCCGCCGGCACCTGCTGCCATTCATCCCGCGCTTTCGCTCTCGCGCTCTCTCCCTCTCTCTCCACTTCAAAAGGAATAAAGTTGGAAATATGACAGATACATAACAGACATTTCTAATATCGACCTGCCATCTTCTCAATTCCACCCAGACCGGGCGTACTGCAGAACAACCCGGTGCACAATGTGAATTTAGGTTTACATCTGTTTCAGCATGGGAAGAGAACGTGCCAGCTTAAGTTAGAGAGAGTCAATAAAGAAATATCACCGTAAAATGTTTTGCCTATACCACACTAACCTTATAAATAAAAATATTATTCCTAGATTTCTGAGGCGTACGGGTTTCCCCACTGCGCCCGTGGCTGGAGTGGGCTATAGACTGCGCCTGTGCATGTCAGGGCATTGCGATTTGGTTCATTGTTTTACTTAATAAACCCAACTGAAATGCTGTATATACCACGTTTTTATTCTTATTGTCCCGTATGACCCTAAGTCATTCATGCCTGCCTGTGTAAGCTTACTGTCGGGTGGATCGATAATCCTCTCGAGGGTTATCCATACGTGCTATTCTAATGTCAGAGAGCAGGCCCCAATTGATAATGATAAATATTTTGCCGGAAGATTAGGTGAAGGGAGCGTGTCGTGCACGAGCTCCATATTCTAGCCTCGGTAACCTCTGGCTCTGCACGCTGGATCGCGGCTCATCCATCCGGGTGTCAATGGCTGTCTTGTTGAGAGCATCAGTGAGTAAACACGGCGGACGGGGACAGCGCACGAGCTCTCGACAGAGACCCCCAACGGACACCCCCACCACCTTCCTCCCCCCATATCCCATCCTGCTGTTCCCACTTTGTCCCCCATCAATCACCGCCATTGTGTCCTGGATGTTAGATAGCGTCACTTAATATCCTCTTCTTCATCTGTGCGC
The DNA here is from genome assembly GCF_027580225.2 of Misgurnus anguillicaudatus. NCBI lineage: Eukaryota > Metazoa > Chordata > Actinopteri > Cypriniformes > Cobitidae > Misgurnus > Misgurnus anguillicaudatus. Next base: position 31,515,560 of record NC_073345.2, read on the forward strand.
TCCGCCAGCACATGATGCGCCTGTGAGATCCGAAGGACAGTGTGTACGGATGGGGGACGGGGACCAGGGAGGGACTGTCCGGAATGGTACCCTAATCGTGTATGCGTTAAGAAAAATACATGACATAAACAAAAACATAAGGCTGTCAATGTCCTGGGGAAGATATGAACAAAAGTCAGTCAATTACACATGTATATCTTTAATTCCAAATGCGTAAATGCGTAAAAAACTTATTTGGTTTAGTTCACTGCACCGTCTAGAGTTTTTGAGTTGGTTATTTGAAATAGTCTAAAGATAAAACACAGATAATGTTTTTCTAAAAACGTTTTGTCTAATTTAAGGTTAATTTAAATGAATTTTAGGTTAAGTGAAACCTTTGAAGACCCCAAAAGGTTTTACCCACATAAGGCCTATGATTTATTTACAATTTCAAAACACATGCATGGCACTAAAATGTAGGCCTGTAAAACGTCATTAAGCAAGAAAATTAGCAAGGTAAATGCATTAATTTATGAGTTAATAGGCAGAAATTAGTTTTAAATTGTCTTATATTTCTCCTTTTATTTTTTCGAGGAAACCATGTATAAAGAGTCGTCTCAATTTACAGTTATAGAAAAATACCAAAATATATGTAAATAAAGAAATGATTCGGCAATGTGTGCAGGATTGCAGTGCAGACTTGACCCGAATGAGGTTCCCTGCTGCGCCTCAATATTGACTCTTACAATTAGCGTCAATATCAGAGCCATTAGTGACCATATTATTGTGGGATTGAAATTAAAGTGAATTCATAATGACTACAGCAAACAGCACGACACGGTTACAGGGCGGAGCGGTTTGAAAAATAGCCCTTTCATTTCATAAAGCCTTCTTAACAAATAATAAATTGACCTCTTAATAAATGGTGCAATGTTCAAACCTTGAGCAGCCGCTTAACTAATTAGGATTAAATTCCAGTATATTAGAAGTCGCTAATTTGTCAATTAAAAATACTTAGCGACCATGGCATTGAATTAAACATTAGACATATCTGAAGACCTCCCAATCTAATGTAGCCCTTCTAAAAAATGACAAAGAAAGGTGTGTGCGCAAAATTAGAAATAATATATTGAATAAAAAAATAATACGCTAATGCACATCATACAATAACATATTTATAATACAAATAAAACAATTCAATGCAGCATTTTCAAATGAAGACATTATGGCTAAAAAGGAATACCGCATAAATGTGATTTATGGCCTTAAATAGTCACAATTGAATAATGGTCTTTTATGTGCCCTCGGAGTTTTATTCCCGTGTTTAAAATGGAGACATCACATATCCAAGCCCGGCCCAGCATTTATTTATGGAAGATTTTTGACAAATAGGCATTGCTGCCACGCGTGGATGGCCGACCTCATTCAAGCTCACGGCTTGTTTACAGAACCAAGACTATTTTCACGGGTTAAACATGAATGTGCTTTTCCATAGATTACCTTTTTAACCATTTTAGTATCATAGTTTAAGGTTTACTAGTCTATTATTGCCTTGAGATGTAATTCATTTCTGTTCTGCAATGGACAAAATGAATAATGTTTCGGATATTTATAATACAATTACTGCAGCAGTTTTAGGTGATGCTATATCATTTTCTGCAATTTTGCAAGTGATAATAATAATAATTACAAAAATGTATTTTTTAAATAATATAAAATATGCCTATATTTATCTGCAGACATCCCGTTATTTTTTTCCGAGTTTCTCAGTAAAACACGTACCGTGGCCCCGGTGATGAGTCTCTCTAAAGAGGGAAACGCATCCCATCAGCTTCTATCAGATTTCACGACAGTTAGAGCCGCAATTCATGACACGTAATGTAATGTAATGGCAATGAAAGATTTCCTCTGAACGGAGGGAGCCTCGCGAAGCCTCGCCTAGATCAGGAAAATATTGTATAAATTTCGCTCTAATTTATTTCATCATTCCACATTACGGACATATGAATTGTTCAAATTCGATAACAAGTACTCAGTTCAGTTCATTATGTAAGATAAATTAGACTTCGATAAAAATGCGACGGCGCACAGTGGTTCCTTGAATGAAATGTAATTTGCGCGAGAATTTGTTTTATCTGTCACAAATATTCCCAATTAGCGGGCGTAATTATTTGATAGTTTCTGCAATTATGGGCTGAACTGCTGGATTTGGAACAGTGTGGGGCCGTAATTGGCCTAAATGCGATATTTTGCATATTTGCATAATGAGGAAATTGGTAGAAAATTGTGTTCACCCATTTGTGAAAAATCCTATGAATTTTATGAATTTGAGAGGTCTGTTCCTGGAGCCGGTGACTTTGCCTGCTGCTCCCGAAGGAGGAACTGCAGTCATGCGGGCAGAAAGCCAAGAGGAGAGGAAGAAAAGAGCAGGAAGAGAGAAAAAGATAGGAGGAGGTGTCGGGAAGAGAGAGAGAGAGAGAGAGAGAGAGAGAGAGAGAAGCAGGGCATGGCTGAAAAAAGTACAACCTCAGACCCTCAGTAGTAAAGAGTGAGCTAGAAGACATTTTTAAGAGATTAGAGCATAAATTTAAAATTAACTAAAGGTTAAATGATATATAATATACAGACAGAACGAACAGACAGACAGATAGATAGAACAAAATTATTAATTAAATTTACTTAATTTTTAAGGTAAGTGGTTGCAATAATTTTTTCAGTATAGATAGATAGATAGATAGATAGATAGATAGATAGATAGATAGATAGATAGATAGATAGATAGATAGATAGATGGATAGATAGATAGATAGAAAAAAGATTCATTAAATTTACTATTTTTTTTAAGGTAAGTGGTTGCAGTCTTTTTTTCAGGATAGATAGATAGATAGATAGATAGATAGATAGATAGATAGATAGATAGATAGAGAGACCGAAAAAAAAGATTAATTAAATTTACTAAATTTTTAAGGTAAGTGGTTGCAATAATTTTTTCAGTATAGATAGATAGATAGATAGTGGATAGATGGATAGATAGAAAAAAGATTCATTAAATTTACTATTTGTTTTAAGGTAAGTGGTTGCAGTCTTTTTTTTCAGGATAGATAGATAGATAGATAGATAGATAGATAGATAGATAGATAGATAGATAGATAGATAGATAGATAGATAGATAGATAGATAAAAAAAGATTCATTAAATGTACTAAATTGTTTTAGGTAAGTGGTTGCAATCTTTTTTTTCAGGATAGATAGACAGACAGACACAGACAGACAGACAGATAGATAGATAGTAGACACTGAAAAAGATTCATTCAATTTACTTGATTTTTTTAAGGTAAGTGGTTGCAATCTTTTTTTCAGGATAGATAGGTAGATAGATAGATAGATAGGTAGATAGATAGACAATGAAAAAAAGATTCATTAAATTTACTAAATTTTTCTAAGGTAAGTGGTTGCAATCTTTTTTTTCAGGATAGATAGATAGATAGATAGATAGATAGATAGATAGATAGATAGATAGATAGATAGATAGATAGATAGATAGATAGATAGATAGATAGATAGATAGACAGACAGATAGATAGTAGACACTGAAAAAAGATTCATTCAATTTACTTGATTTTTTAAGGTAAGTGGTTGCAATCATTTTTTCAGGATAGATAGATAGATAGATAGATAGATAAATAGATAGATAGATAGATAGATAGATAGAAGACACTGAAAAAAGATTCATTCAATTTATTTGATTTTTTAAGGTAAGTGGTTGCAATCATTTTTTCAGGATAGATAGATAGATAGATAGATAGATAGATAGATAGATAGATAGATAGATAGATAGATAGATAGATAGATAGATAGATAGATAGATAGATAGATAGAAGACACTGAAAAAAGATTCATTCAATTTATTTGATTTTTTAAGGTAAGTGGTTGCAATCATTTTTTTCAGGATAGATAGATAGATAGATAGATAGATAGATAGATAGATAGATAGATAGATAGATAGATAGATAGATAGATAGATAGATAGATAGATAGATAGATAGATAGATAGATAGATAGATAGATAGATCTGTAAACAATATTCACTATAAAATTCAATACTGCAATTTAAAAAATGCCAGCAATACCAATCTGCCTTCAAACTTTCCATAATATATTAATATGTAAATTAAAAAAGGATCTCCCTATAAAAAGCCACTTCCATTAAAACTGTAATTACACTTATGGTAATGATGGGACTATAGTTAAAAATAATTTTCACTATCTAATGAAAGACATTTCTGTTATTGTTATTATTGGATTTGCAGATGCTGTTGTTAGGAAACAGTGATTATGCATCTCAGTTCAGAATTTTGCCTGAGAGACGGATGCTGATGGGCCGTCATAACTGTGTGATGGTTTAATGCTGTTGCTCACACCAGCAGCACTTGACATGTGACAGCATTGCGCTTGTGTATTGATTCATCAGGTAAATTAATTTCTCTTGACATTTACTTCATCCCTGTGATTTCTCTGCCATTTGCCGGCATACACACTTTTGTTGAGGACAATTGTAATTAAAAAGAAGAGCAATAGATAATATGAACATGCAGTATTTCTTTACAAAGGCTCAGTTAGGTTCAGCAGCAGAACATTTGCTAATGTACTATAGGCTTTATTTAAATGTCATAAACGTACATCAATTTATGTTTTAATTTATATGTAAATATTTATAGCTCTGTGTAGGCATATATTTTGGAGTTAATCTAATATTATTAAAAAAAATACAAATATGCCTATTCATAATTTCCACATGCATCAACAACTGTATGTTTATAAAAGTGTTATTAAAACATGCCGTATTCATGATGTGTGTGTAAAAAGAACCACCAAAGCAAACAGCATTTCTTTAATAATGGCCCGAAAGAGGGAAATAAAGCTCATATATACAGACTGAGTTATAAAATATTGCTCAACGTTGGCCCATCCACTCAGCGCAGACCATAAAGCGCTTGCAGTAATGATCCCCGCCATTTCATGGGGTATTACACCATAATGATGATGGTGCTGCCATTTGCATTCCAACCATCAGCTACCTTCATCTTTACCTCGCGCCACCGAATTTATAGAGCGACGATATTGAAAAAAGCAGCCTGGAATAATACAACCCACGTTTAGTGTCACCGCGGGAGATTTATATATGAAAAAATAGCTCACCATCATAACCAAACACAGTGTGTGTGTGTGTGTTTTAAAGTGTGGAGAAAAAAACAGGAGGTAAAACAAGCGGGGAAGCTGAAAACAGAAGGCACCAGAGAGAGAGAGAGAGAGAAAGAGAGAGAGAACGCAGGATAAAGTGGATAGGGAGGTGGAGGAAATAGTTAGATGAAGATGTACACTAAAATCCTCCAATGACAGCCCGTAAAAGATGATAGGGGTTAGGATAGTGTGTGTGTGTGTGGGGGGGGAGGTGATGTCGAAATGCTGGACGAACGTAAAAATGTCCCTCAAAAACAACACTCGCACAGACACACATATCGTCCATGAAAGTGTTCCTCGACAGATAATTCGCAACAAGCAACCTGTGCAAACACAGAACGCGAATGCGTGTGCAAACACAAACAGACACACTGCGCTCTCTCCCTCTTTCGCACAGCAGCTCGCGCACAAACCCTCAGTGTATTTTACCATGGGAGTTAATGGGAATGAAATACCTCAGTGGATGAGTGCAGATGTGTTTGATACAAATAGTCATTTTCCTATTTGCTGGCTCATTGACTTTGATGAATGATGGGAGTTTGGGAGGACGCATGATGAATGGCAGCACCTTGGCTCCATTGCATGGCCTATTGATTCTCTTTCTTTATTACTGCTGCAACCCAGCTGCCTGATCCTGCTCTCTCTCTCTCTCTCTCTCTCTCGCTATGGAAGAGAGGGGAGATGGGAGGTTCGGCTTTCTACAGGGAGTGAGAGAGGCCATAGGTTGTGTGTGTGTGTGGTTGAGAAAGTGTTGTAGCAGGTACTGTTTGTAGGCTATTGGTTTTAGTAGTAACTACTGGTTTAGTGGAGTTTATGCTTATCAGAGATGAGAAAAGTTTAATCTGATATGTCCTACATTGGTTCATAAAGGTGCATCTGTCATGTTCGGTATTAAACTTTGATAATCTGGTGCCGGTCAGATTGGAAGACCAAAAAACTATGCATTCTCTGCATTTGTGTATGATTAGCAAAATAATAATTTACTTTTTTTGTGTTTTTACACACTGTTTTACACAAAAAAAATTGTCAAGTTATGTTAAGACCATATAATGTCAAAACTGTGTCTATTTTGGAATATTTATTTCCTAAAAATTAAATGTTTATCATTAAAGGTGCAGTGTGTAAATTTTAGTGGCATCTAGTGGTGAGGTTGCAAATTGCAGCCAACGGCTTAAGGGCGATTTATAGTCGTGCGTAGGTCCTACGCCGTAGCTATCCGTAGCCTGTGCGTAGCCTGACGTGCACCTCACAAAATTTTTAACAGCGTGTCAGATCTATGCGGACCGCATGCGCTGTGATTGGTCCACCAGAACCCCTCCCATCAGGTAAAAAAAACTGCGTCATAGGTATTTCCGTTTGTGATGGAGAAAACAAAGATGAGCCAAGTTGAGGAGTGATTTAACTCAAACTGCATCGAAAGTCGCTGTTTATTTACTTCCATCATTGCTGGTCTTCTCAAATTATACACAACAAGTCGCTGTTTCTTCTTCATTTGTGGGTTAACTTGCTTAGCTTCTTCTTCTGTGACTTCTTCTGCTGCTACTGTGGTTACACGCGTGGTTACTGGCTCCCAGCGGTCTGCGGGGGTGTTTGCACGTCGACGCAGACGACGACGCAAAAGTATAAATGAAAACCGACACCGAACCTACGCCGTCGCGGCTATGCCGTAGGACCTACGCACGACTATAAATCGCCCTTTAGTCCACGGCTCACCCCTCGCTTTTGAAGCACATAGAGAAGCTACGGTAGCCGCCACCGGACAAACATGTCATTGCCAGTGACAACTTAGTAAAAAAATGTCCTTTAAGGGCTTCTGTAGAAAAAATGGCAGCACAAAATGGCGACTTCCATGTAAGGGGACCCTCAGTGTATGTAGATAAAAAGGTCTCGCTCTAAGGTAATAAACAAATAACGGTTCATTATGAAAGGTCTTTATACACCCCTGATAATACAGTTTTGTATATCATTTTGCATTTCTGTCAAAAGATCCTTCTAAAAATTACACACTGCACCTTTAACTGTGTCAACATGAAATAACATTTTGACCCATTTTCTTAATACACGTTAATGTAAACAAATAACCATTCAAAGAGATTAAAACTATTTAGAGTTATTTATGTTATAAAGGTTACGTTTGAAATATTAAATACCATTAGACTTGAAAAGGAAGTATTACCGGTGGGACATGTTAAAATGCTCTTGAAGATGAACTTGACCTTCAGCCTCCATGTCTTTATCATAAAGTCTCTGCTCCTGTTGTTTCAGTTCAACACAACCCAATGCCAACACATGCAGATCTGGTTTCATTCTGGTATAGACACCCATCAGTCAATTCCTGATCAATAAAATCAACAAACAGGTTTGGATTTAGTTTCACTCAAAATATTCCACAAGCACTAGAGTAAAACACACACATGTTTGTATGCATTTGTACTCACTTTTATAGGAAAACATTCCAATTAAATACATTGAAAGATGACATTTAAGTATCATTTTTGCACTTTTATGTGCATCACACAAATCAACATTGACTGAATGCTAATTATTATTAATAAAAAAGTAGAATGCATGCTTTGTGGTTTTATATCAGGTGCACATGTGACTCCACACACATTTGATCTCGATTCTTAGTGGTACATTTTGATTGGTGTTAATCAGAGGTAAAACTGCACACATGTCTGTGTGGGAGTCACATGCTTTGCATGTAGAGGTGCTGAAAAAATATAATTTCTCTGCATGTACAGCAGTTAATACATTTGTGCAATATTTAAAAAATTAAAATTAAACAGGGATGTGTTTGTGTGCCAATTTAATTTGATTTAAAATAGAAACTCATTAATTATACAGCAAAGGGCACCGTAGTGGCTTACCTTCTGTTAACATTTTCAGAAGCAGATCTATCAGAGTATCATATTGTGACATGAATCAATATAAATCACTTTAGAGTCATTGGTGTGTAATTATCTAGCAGACTTACAATTTACATATCTGCAGTAAAATAAAAAAAAATAAAAAAGCATTCACCTGCATTGGAATGGGACTGAAGACACATTCATAGACCAAAAGATAATATAAATTTGGTAATAGGCTTATTTAAGCCACCTAACAACCATCTAGCAATTCCCTAGCTACCGCCCAGAAGACCCTAGCAACCATCTAGCAATTCCCTAGCTACCACCCAGAACACCCTAACAACAATTTAGTGATTCCCTAGCTACCACCCAGAAGACCCTAGCAACCATCTAGCAATTCCCTAGCTACCACCCAGAACACCCTAGCAACAATTTAGCGATTCCCTAGCTACTGCGGTGAACACCCTAACAACCATCTAGCAATTCCCTAGCTACCGCCCTGAAAACCATAACAACCATCTTGCAATTCACTAGCTACCGCCTTGAACTCTTTAACAACCATTTAGTAATTTCCTAGCTACCAACACCCTAGCAACCATCTAGTTATTCCTTAGCTACCACCCTAAAGACCCCACCAACCATCTAGCAATTTCCTAGATACCACCCCAGATCACCCTAACAACAATCTAGCAATTCCCTAGTTACCACCCAGAACACCCTAGCAACCATTTAGCAATTTTTAGCAACCATCTATTAATTCCCTAGCTACCACCTAGAACACCCCAGCAACCATCTAGCAATTTCCTAGGTACCACCCAGACCACCCTAGCAAACATCCTGCAATTCCCTATAGCTACCACCCAGAACACCCTAGCAAACATCCTGCAATTCCCTATAGCTACCACCCAGAACACCCTAGCAACCATCTAGCAATTCCCTAGCAACCACCCTAAACACCCTAGCAACCATCTAGTAATTCCCTAGCAACTGCCCTGAAAACCCTAGCAACCACCTAGCAATTTCAAACCTACCACCCAGAACACCCTAGCAACCATCTAGCAATTCCCTAGCTACCGCCCTGAACACCCCAGCAACCATCTAGTTCAGGGCTATTCAAATCTTACCCTGAAGGGCCTGAGCACTGCAGAGTTTAGCTCCAACCCTGATCAAACACACCTGAGCAAGCTAATCAAGGTCTTCATGATCACTAGACAATCACAGGTGGTTAAGTTTGATTAGGGTTTAAGCTAAACTCTGTAGTGCTCCGGCCCTCCAGGATAAGATTTGAATAGCCCTGATCTAGTTATTTCCTAGCTACCGCCCTGAAAACCCTAGCAACCATCTAGTAATTCCCTAGATACTGCCCTGAACCCCCTAGCAATTCCATAGCTACCACCCAGAACACCCTAACAACCATCTAGCAATACCCTAACTACCTTCCTTAGCACCCTAGCAACCATCTAGTAATTCCCTAGCTACCACCCAGAACACCCTAGCAACCATCTAGTAATTCCCTAGCTGCCACCCAGAACACCCTAATAACCATCTAATAATTCCGTAGCTACCACCTAGAACACCCTAACAACCATCTGATAATTCCCTAGCTACCACACAAAACACCATAATAACATAACAATCTAGCAATTTCCAAGCTACCACCCAGAACACCCTAGCAACCATCTAGCAATTCCCTAGCAACTGCTCTAAACACCCTAGCAACCATCTTGTAATTCCCTAGCAACCACCTAGCAATTTAATACCTACCACCCAGAACACCCTAGCAACCATCTAGCAATTCCCTAGCTACCACCCTGAACAACCCAGCAACCATCTAGCAATTCCATAGCTACCACCCAGAACACCCTAACAACCATCAAGCAATACCCTATAGACGGTTTCATTGGACGCAAGTGATACACGTCTGGATCCGAACTTTACTTCCGGTTTCGTTTTTTTAATGGTCTGACTAGTTGCTAAACTGATCTCTTGGTAATCTATGCATTGTTTTTTTGCTTGTTATATAAATAAACTACGTTTAAAGAACTTTGTTGTTATTTATTCTTAGTGGACTTTACCGGAAGTTACGTGCGGATCGCGACAGCCGCTTGTTTATGTTGTTACTGCTGAAACGGTCTATAGACGGTTTCATCGGATCGGACGCACGTGATACACGTCTGGATCCGAACTTTACTTCCGGTTTCATTTTTTTAATGGTCTGAGTAGTTGCTAAACTCATCTCTTGAACAAATGCCTCATCGAAAATAACAAATGTTTTGGTTTCCTAGGTAATCTATGTGTTGTTTTTTGCTTGTTATATAAATAAACTATGTTTAAAGTACTTTGTTGTTATTTATTATTAGCAGAGTTTACCGGAAGTTACGTGCCCATTCATTTCAATGGCACCTGCTGGTAAATCGATGAAATTGCCGTTTCTCTTTACATTTTCAGACATTTTATGAATATAGTCAAGAGTGATATTTTATGAACTCTGCTGTAGGTAATGATTATCGTTAATAATAACTAGTAACATTTTTATATTTTAATGAGTTGTGTATAATGTGTGAATAATATAGATTTAATGGTTTAAAATTTTATTACTGGTGGCCATCTACTTTATACTTATCTTTTTTTATCTATTGCGAGTAACACTAGGGGGCAACAGCGAGAAGCTGCCTCATAAGAAAGTCACACTGCTTCACAATGCTGCTATGTGTTTCATTGTGTTTGGTAAGTAATACGAGTGATGTATCCTCGAAAATCATGTATAATTATATTAACATTTAATGTGTACTATAAATACAATTAAATATGAATTTAGTGTGTTATGTTTCACTGTTACAAATAACCGCGTTGGCGATCTTTTTTTCTGATTATAATATAGTAAAAGAGTAGGAATTATGTTTTTAGCAGATTGATAGACATTTATATAGCCATATTTTTGCTACAAAAATAAAAGATAAACTGTGTTGCTGTAGTTGGTATAGATAACCACAGTTATCTTTGGGTCACCATTAACTGTTTATCTTTATTAACTGATTTACTGTATTTCCATCACTCCCTAGTAAAAAAAACGTTATAAACGTAGTAAGTATAGTGATCAATTCACATTACAAGCTAATATTTACCTTAAATAGCTGAAAACCTATGCAAACAGATTGACAGCCCTGCTTGGTTTGGAACTGTAGAACGTTACATGAATCACGTGACCGCGCGGCGGCGAGATCAAAGCGTTTTGTAACTCTCTCTTTATACGACTCTGCCTAAAACCATCTAGCAACACCCTAGCAACCATCAAGTAATTCCCTAGCTAGCACCCAGAAAAAACATCTAGAAATTCCCTAGCTACCACCCAGAACACCCTAACAACCATCTAATAATTCCCCATCCAAAACACCATAATAAAAATCTAGCAATTCCCTACTGCCTAGAACACCCTAGCAACCATCTAGCAATTCCCTAGCTATTACCCTGAACACCCTACAGAAGCATCCATCAAGTTATTCCCTAGCTACCACCCAGAACACCCTAGCAACCATCTAGCAATACTTTAGCTACAACTACATAGTCGCAAAATACAGACATTTATGAAAGAATGAAATATGTTTATTCAAGAATATGTTTGTATTCGTCTCATCTGTGATTGAGTGAATGACTGTACCCGTGGAGTCCCGGTGGCCCAAATCCGATGAGACTCAACACAAACTCTCCGTCACACACCCTGCTTGGGTCACTGGTGTTGTCCGGATCAACGACAGGCAGGAAAATACACCTGCACTGTCAAGCAGTCACATCTGAAATCCAAAGGGTAGACAGACTAACAGCCCTATTCCATAGCTCAGTGCTTCACACTTTTCTCTTTCGTTCTCAGACACACAGTCATACGCGCATCGTTGTATCTTATGGCATATAATCTTATTACCATGCCAACAGTGAAACAAACCACACAGAAAGCATAGATGCAGCACAGATGTTCCTTTAGCTATAGCATTGCATTAGCAGCGCAAAAGCTTATGTGTTCGAATCCTAGGAACATACAAGTACTGATAAAATGTATATGCACTTTCACTTTGCATTAAAGCATCTGCTAAATGCATAAAGGAACATACAATTAATAAACATATTTTTGTATCATGCATCCCCAGATGAGATTTTATTTACATATGATTAGCAGACTTTAAAATAATTGGCTACATTTTTTGAGTGGCAGCAAAGTCAGCCAATCAGTAATGAGATTGCAAGTTAAGCCAGTAGGGGGAGCCAAATAGGTGCAAAACCACTTGTTTAAAATCCCCCACCCTAATAGAGCTATCTGAGAGAGGTTTTTAGAAAGCTTCTAAGGCATTACAGACCCAAACAAAAAATTTTTGTCTACATGTCACATCACAGAACAAGGATAAATACTCCGTTCAATCATTCTATGTCACCTTTAAAAGATTCATTATTTGTGTTGAACAAAACTTTAAGTACTAAACTTATATTGGATGTACGATTTCAATCTTTGACATTATCTTACTCAGTCATTATTAAAGATATCAAGGTTATTTTTTATTATAATGTTCTTTACATTATGTAGACTGATTTTATGTAGAACACAGATGGGTTTTCACACGACACTCTAGTTAACCCTTGATTGTTTTTGCATGAGAGGAAACATAAAAGTTTTGCTTAGAATAAAATAAATAACTAATAAATTTAAAATGCATTTAATGACAACCAAATATAACACTAACATTTAGTGGTATTGTGACCCTTCATCAGTTTAATATAATTAAATAATCCTACATGCAAGACAAACAACAATGGGAGTGACAAGCTTAGTTAAATGCAATTACTCCGTGAGATAAACAACACAGAACAAAACAAAACAGCATTAAGTTTAAATTTGGTTTAAAAATTGCAAGACCTGAGGGTCTCAAGTCAGGCCAGCTGAGTGGAGGATACAGTCCCTTTTACAGACACCTGCTGATTTACATGGCTGTCAATCACTCGCTGACCCCCGGGTGTGGCTAACAGCGGGAGATAGGTGGGATCGATGACTTCGGCTGATACAGAGTAATTAACTAAATCAGCGAGATCAAAATGACTATTGAACCACTACGATTTCTGTCTGAAGACAGAAAAAGCTGGAGGTGCTTTAAAACACTGACTGTCAGATATCATCGCCCAGATTTACATGCTTCCTGTTTGATTTAATTACACCATTATTAAAAAGTCAGAGATTCTTATGAGTTATGAATTTTAGGCTGTGGTTTATTGCTGGTCTAAGGGACCTAATGAGCCATGCTTGAATTTTAATGAATTCATCAAATCTGATCTTCTCTTTACAGGTGCTTGTTTAACATTTTTATTATGTCTTGTATCTACATAGTATAACCTTCATAAATAAATGTACCCTATCAAGATTTTACTGTATCACTATATCATTCTCAACCTGGTTTTACTTTAGGATGCTAATTTTACTTTGGATAAAGTGGTAAGTGATTTGTTTTTACATAAGTCACACGGGTAGCTATATTTGAACCCAACAATTTTTTTGTTTGTCAAAATTATCGATTTTTTATGGCAAAATCATTCAAATGTATAGTAATAATCATGTTCCATGAAGATATTTTGTAAATATACTACCGTAAATATATATAAAAAATATTTATTATTAGTAATATGTGTTCCTTTGGACAACTTTAAAGGCGATTTTCTATAGTTAGATTTTTTTGCACCCTCAAATTCCGATTTTTAAATAGTTGTATCTTAGCCGAACATGTCGTATCCTAAAAACCACACATCAATGGAAAGCTTATTTATCCAGCATTCAAATTATGTATAAATCTGAATTTAAAATTTGTGACTGGTTTTGTGGTCCAGGGTAACGGCCCACCACTTAAGAACCACTAATCTAAGAAATATGTACTATATACTGTATATATGGTTTCAGCAGTAACAACATAAACAACAAACCTAACTTCTGGTAAACTTCTACAAAGTATCAATAACGCAGAGTCATTTTAGAGTAGTTTATTTCTGATAACAAGCTAAATAAATAAAAAGTAGATGAAGTAGATGTTATTTTGTGTATTTAGTATAATACAATGTTTTCGGGTGCTTTATGGTAAAAAAAAAACGCATTATTTTTCACATACCGTACATTTTTGTGGCCCTAGATCAGACTGATCTCATGTTATAGTCACGCAAAATTGTATTCATTTATTTGTGTCCTTGAGCATGAATGTCTTTTTCGTGACACTCCCACGAATTTCTATAAATAGTTTCTCGAGTCTGTTGCACAGCTTTCTTTTTCGTTTCATTTTATGTATTGTTTTCTCATTGTTTTTTCTATTTTCTTACCATTGCCGCTTGGGGTTGGGGTTAGAATCACTTTCTGTTACCCTTTTAGGCTCCAACTCCAGGTGAGAATAGTTTTGAAAGTGGAAGAAAAACATGTAGAAACCAATACGTCCTAACCCAAACCCCAAATCTAACCCCAACCCCAAGCGACAATGATTTAAAAATAGGAAAAAACTAAGAGAAAACGCTACATAAAATAACATGAAAAAGAAAGTCGTGCCACGGACACGAGAAACTATTTATAGAAATTTGTGCGAGTGTCACGAAAAAGTCATTCATGCTCAAGTCACAAAAAAAGGCAGAATTTCGTGCCATGAACACGAATAAATTAATAAAAATTTTGCGTGACTAAGACGACTTTCTGTGAGATCATGTTACTTTAGATATACTGCTTTCCTCCAAAGCAATGATTTCCTACAAAACTCATCGATTTGAAAAGCGCTGTGTCCCTGATTGGCCAGCTAATCTTTAAGTTGTGATTGGCCTGAATACCTCTGACGTCAACCAAAATGTGACGCTCCTTACCATGTTTGAAAGATTCGCTCACAATGCAATGCTAACAGGAGTTAACTTACAGGCTGTGAGTCAAAGCAGGAGGAATTATGATAATGTCGGTCTTGTCTACATCACCAATCCCAGGAAGTAAACTCTTGCCTACAATCCGTGTGTTTGTTGTACTCCAAGAAAAGAGATTTACGTTGTAGATGATAACACACGTTTTTCTTTGGGGTTTGTATCTTTTGCGATATGGGGGGCATGTTTACCGCGAAAACACGCACTATTTGCCTCAAACGCGTCTTTGTCCAAGTTGAAAATATTCAACTTGAGCGAAAAATTTGCATGACACAAACTTATACCGCCTATAGCCGCCTATAGCCTATTTACTCACTGTAATATATTCATACTGTGACCTTATTTATAAAATTCATAAAATCTCTTATATGCACTCAGATTTCTTTAGCTCCTTTTATTAAGATAAAAAGAGAAATTATAAGAAATATGTGCATAAAATTAAAAACACAAAAACAATTTTCAGAACAAAATGGCTGCTTTAGGTAAAAGTCAGTATTGTATCCTCTCTTGGCACTAAACACATAAACAAACTCTTTTGAAGAGACTAAAGTCTTGAAGTCATTTGATTAGAATTAGAAATTAGGATTTTATTTCATTTAGGTTTAAAAGATACATAGGTTCCTGGTATTGCCTAGTAGTGTAAGAGGATCTCACATTAAATACCTAACACAAATTTCTTGTATTTTCTGGTTGTATTCAAATGAAGATTATACCATTGCAAAAACAACAAACGGTGGCATGGTGGCCTTCTACACAGTAAATCATCCTACATTAATATAATATCTACATCTTTGTAATCATTACTATACATCCTTAATGTAGACTTATTATAACCTATAAAGACACAAAACAAAGCCTGTTAGTACTTGCATTAGCCCAATAAAGTAATTTTCAGTGCATCAAATGTCCTTCGTTCTGCAGCGGTTAACTCACCTACAGAGAGGCCGTGTGTAGCCAGCCATTACTGTTTAACCAAAAAACACACCCTTCATCTCTACACCCCCTGCATACGCCATCGCTAAACTACAGCGGTGTCGGTGAGCAAGACACAGCAGCGGTAATGAGGCGGCGTGTCATGTGGAGATGTAATTACCTCCCTCTCCTGCTGGGTGTGCACTTCCTGGGTGAGAGGAAAGATGAATCGCCAAAGTGGGAAAGCGCTGAACCCTCAAAAGTTTAATTCACCCAGCGAAGCTCCCATCCCCCCCTCCCCTCTCTCTCTCTGCTGGAAGGGAAATGGTTCGGGCAGCATTTAGCTAGCTGATAAATGATGAGTGTAGTTTTTGGTGCTCAGGGTCTGGGAGATGTGTTTGTTCTGTACCCCCCTCCTTAAACGGCACACGGGGGGTGTTATTGAGTCACCAGCACATGCCACGAGACCCACGGGGGTGCAGGGTGAGGAGCTGAAGTCAAAGTAGAAAAGAAATTAAAGAAAAAGTAAATGGAAATGAAGAGTTATATGCACTAACTTGCAGTGCTATGGTTGGATAGTGCAGATTAAGGGACAGAATTATCCCCTTCTGACATCACAAGGGGAGCCAGATTTTGATTATTTATGTCTTAAAAATGAACAGGGTGTGAAAAAAGAAAGGAAGAATTAGGACAAATAAGAAGTTTAAAAAAGAAAGACCAGGTGTATATGGGGTGGTAGACGGGGGTGTAGTGTTTAGCTGGCCAGTGGGTGGAGATCAATTTCCCAACAACCCGATCAGTCAGACAGTGCTAACCTTTTTCTGCTGATTGCACACTTTCAGTTCAAGTCAACCTATTTCCAAGTTTGTGTGTGTGTGTGTTAGGCAGAGGTCTGAAGTGAGAGAGAGGATCTGTCACAATGCTTTATTCCTGAGATGGTTAGCGAGGTCTCGCAGCCAAGAAAGGGACAGAAGGAGAGAGAAGGAGCTCGCAGGTGAGGGTAAGCCCTGCTCTCCTGTCGCTCGCTCTGGGGAGGTGGCAGGAAGCCTGTTGTGTCAATGCATTATGCATTAGAGTCTGTGCTCGACTGACAGCCCTACTGCCGCCCTCCGCTTTAACGGAGCCGCCACTAATCAAAGACGACACATCCGAATGTCCAGACACACACACACAGAAATTTACTAATCAAAAAGTGTATTTCCTAGAGGCTGTCTCCCAGGAGAAATCCGGCGGGGAGAAATTGGAATAATTTATTAGCTTACAAGTTTTGGTTGACAGTTAGCCCGGGGCTATTTATCTCAGTAATGGAGAACGTCTCCAATGTGGCAAAATTGACCAAATCAAACAGCTTTGATCAGAAAATGAATCTGGCAAGGCTGTCCGTCTCCACACAACCCTTGAGAAAAGCAGGAAACAAACAAATCCGAAGGAAAATAACGAGAGAAAGGTAAATCGAGGGAGAGAGAGGGGCTGTATTAAACAGATTTTCAATGAAAACAATGTCACATGCTTTTAAATACTTGCAGTTTGAGACAACATTGTATTTAGTACCAGATTGAGGTGGTGCCGTGACCCGGAGCTAAATGTTTTTTATGCAATACCCCATATACAGAAAGTTGTATTTTAAAACGTAATTAAATTAAGTATTTATATTGTCTGACTACAAGGCTTATGACTTAAAATCTGTTTATATCTGAGCCTTTGGACAATTATTGCCTGTTGAACACATGCACATGTAATATAATACACTGGAACCAGTGTTGGGAGTATTTTAAAAAATTGGCAATACTAACTTTTTGTAAAATTTGCTGTAATTATGCAGCTGGTTGCCAGTAACTTACTGTAGAAGATAAAGACTGAAAATGTTTCATGTTTATTTAACTTTGAACAAACTGTTGTCAGTAAATAACATAAATGTAAATTCTACAGTAGTACTGGCAGCTAGTTGCCAGTAATACTGTAATTTCTACAGAATTTTTTTACAGTGTAACTTTAACAAAATTCATTTTTAAGTGGTAGCTGTTTTTATAAAAAATATATTTTAGCTTTCTGAATAACCAACTACTTCAAGTAGTAGTGCAACATAACTAAATGCTACAGCACTGTTTTTATGTCACGTTTTACTGTAATACGGTTCATTTCATTACCAGAAAAAATGTTGCTCTGATTTAATTATACATTACATAATCAGATATTATTTTAAATTAAATGCAACTTTACAGTAGTTAGCTACTTCTAACAAAATACATTTTTAAGTGGTAGCTGTTTTTATAAAAAAATATATTTTAGCTTTCTAAATAACCAACTACTTCAAGTAGTAGTGCAACATAACTAAATGCTACAGCACTGTTTTAATGTCACGTTTTATTGTAATACGAAAAAATGTGGCTCTGATTAAATTATACATTACATAATCAGATATATTATATATTTTAAATAATATGCAACTTTACAGTAGTTAGCTACTTCTATAGTACAGTGTAGTAAAAACTACTAAAATTGCTGTAATTATGCAGCTGTTTTCCATTAACTTACTGTTTATTTAAATGTATGTTATTTACTGGCAACAGTTTGTTCAAAGTTAAATGAACATTAAACATTAACAAGTCTTTATCTTTACAAATAAAACTATAAAATAACAGCCTCATGCAAAGCATTCTGGGAACCAGAAATCCTCATCAATCTTTTTCTGTTTTTCCTTCAGATTTTGGTTCAGAATGCTTTGCATGAGGCTTTTATTTTAGTTTTATCCTGTAAAGATAAAGACTTGTTAATGTCTAATGTTTAATGTTTAATTTAACTTTTAAAAAACTGTTGCCAGTAAATAACATAAATATAAATCTACAGTAAGTTACTGGAAAACAGCTCCCAGTATTACTGTCATTTCTACAATGCAGGCTGATCTCACAGGAATTTGTAAGTAGTTTACTAGTTGGCATACTCGTGTGAAATCGTACAAAGTGATTTGTACCAAAACGTATGGTTATCAAAAACGATAATGAGACCCCACCCCTAAGCCCAACGTCACTGGGCGAAGGCAAGTCACACAGAAACGTACAAATGTGGTCGTACGAATTAGCCACCTTGTTAAATACAAACAAATTGATATTAGATTATGTTGACATTTCCCAAAATTTAAGTTATGTAACTTTTAAAACAATTGATGTTTTATGAAGTAGACCTACATGCAGATGATGAAGGGCTGCAGAATTCTCATCATTCATTGCGATCCCAATGAAACTGACGAACAAAAATGAAAGTGAACTTTTGCATAAATATTAATACAGCCAGACTTTTTAAGGATGCCGTGAACCATTTGTAAAGAAAACAGCATGTGACAACCTTCAGACACGCACCACGAGCTTCACTAGTGAGGGACGCACGGAGCAAAGGGGAACAAATTCGGGTCGAGAGCCACAACAAACCGCCATGGCAACCGCTTTTGACAACATCACGTCCGGCCTCTGTACATGAGAGACAGACACGCTCATTTACGCGGGAGATTGACGGTTCAAAAGGTCTTGATTTTGACACTGAAAAGGAACAAATATTCTCACATGTTGATCTGGTTTAATTAGAGGTCCGTGCTTTGATGCATGCATGTCAGGAACTGCTTGATGTCGCATCAAGTGAAGTTAAATGCGTCTCGATCAAGATGCCCAAGCTTGCATCATACACGACAGGAAAGACGTTTGTGTAGACCAACATACACCAGTGACATGAAAACGCCAACGTGTTCCTGCCAATGGGAGAGAGGCCGTATCCATCATAATCAATGCATGTTGACCATTCACAAGATCAGTTTTCACTATATAGGATTCAAAGTTATTGTTTAACTTATGGAAGAAGTAAGAAAGCTATTAAGATTCAAAGTTCACTTCAACTCATCACTAGTCAAAGCACATAAAGCATCCAAAGTTTAACAGGGAAGCTATCATAATGTATGCATGCACAGAAAAAGTGTTTGTGGGTGCAGTTCATTACAGGCCCCTCACGCGTTTGCCAGCGTGCTGAGCTTTTTCACCTCGTGCAGACTGCTTTTTAAACTGCATTTGGACTCGTGCCGACAATTACCTCCTCAAAGTCTCTAAAGTACCAAAGCTCTGCCTAATTAGTATGCATTATCAATTAACGGCCCTAATAGGCGGCAGATTGATCACATCCCCCTGTTTCAGATGCCGAACGGAGGCAAAAGCAGGAATAGAAATTCCCTCGCCCACTCTCGCCCACCAACAACAGCTACAACAATGTTCATGATGCATCGAAATTCAAATGGTGCTGTGTACAATACCGCAACACCTGATGAAGTACATCAATAACACCATCAAGTGCTACATTTACTATGATACATTTATTTATCAAACGCTTTTATCCAAATCATCCTACAAATGGGAACATTACAGATTTTGCCCAACACTTTAAAAAATGTTTGGTTATTTTCAACCCAGCATTGGAATAAAAAATAGATGAGCCCAACGGTTGGGCTCATCACTTTTTGACTCGGCAATGGGTTGAAAATAACCCAGCATTTTTTTTTTTTTTTTTTTGAGTGCATGGTTGGATAAAATAGACAAACCCAACTTTTGGGTTTAAATTAATCTATGCTGTATTGTTTTAACCCAAAATGCTGTTTTTTTTAAATCCACACTCTAAAAAATGTTGGGTTATTTTCAACCCAGCATTGGAATAAAAAAATGGACGAGCCCAGCACGTTGGGTTGTAATTTAACCTTGGCTGGGTTGTTTCACCCCAAGTTGGGTCAAATATAAACATTTTATTGGTTAATTTTACCAAACGGTTGGGTTCATCACTTTTTGACCCAGCACTGGGTTGAAAATAACCCAGCATTTGTTTTGAGTGCATGATTGGATAAAATAGACAAACCCAACTTTTGGGTTTAAATTAATCTATGCAGTATTGTTTTAACCCAAAATGCTGGGTTTTTTAAATTCACACTCTAAAAAATGTTGGGTTATTTTCAACCCAGCATTGGAATAAAAAAATGGAGGAGCCCAGCACGTTGGGTTGTAATTTAACCTTGGCTGGGTTGTTTCACCCCAATGTTGGGTCAAATATAAACATTTTATTGGTTAATTTTACACAACGGTTGGGCTCATCACTTTCTGACCCAACACTGGGTTGAAAATAACTCAGCATTTTTTTTTTTTTTTTTTGAGTGCATGGTTGGACAAAATAGACAAACCCAACTTTTGGGTTTAAATTATTCTATGCTGTATTGTTTTAACCCAAAATACTGGGTTGTTTAAATACACACTGTAAAAAATGTTGGGTTTTTTCAACCCAGTGTTGGAATAAAAAAATGGATGAGCCCAGCCCGTTGGGTTGTAATTTAACCTTGGCTGGGTTGTTTCACCCCAATGTTGGGTCAAATATAAACATTTTATTGGTTAATTTTACCCAACAATTGGGCTCATCACTTTTTGGGCTCACAATTTTTGTTTTTTGAGTGCATGGTTGGATCAAATGGACAAACCCAACTTTTTGCGTTTAAATTCATCTATGCTGTATTCACGAGTTCACCCTTACATCTAATCTGATTGCGAAAGTAAGCATATTTTGGCGTGCTGTCCTGGGGGAGGGCTCTGGATATGGAGTGAAGCTCGAACTCCGAATCCAAGGTATGGCCCGAACTCGGAGAACTCCCCCATCCCAATCTTTGATAGAACAGATTAGAGTGGCGAGTTGGGGTGGTGGAGGGATTTCGGAAAACAATATCAAGACTGAGATAGGTAGGATGTCTGTATATGTAGTGTTTGGCTGATTTCCAAATGAGATGCACCTGTGCTTGATTAGTTAATTATCTGATCGTGCTCCTCCCGAACCTTGTTAATAAAACATCATTTGTTTTAACCCAAAATGCTGGGTTGTTTCATCATATGGTTGGATAGATCAAAAAAATTTACCCAGACACAACATTGGGTTAAAACAACCCAGCATTTTGGGTTATAACACCCATTACTACCCAGCGTGCTGGGCTCGTCCCTTTTTGACACAGTACTGAGTTGAAAATAACCCAGCATTTTTTAGACTCTGGGTTATTTACAACTCAGCTTTGGGTCAAAAAGGACAAACCCAACTCACTGGGTTGAAATTTAACATATGCTTGCTGGGTTGTTTCAACCCAAAATGTTGGGTTGTTTTAACTTATTGTTAGGTCAAATATAAACTTTTTCTAGGTTAATTTAACCCAACGGCTGGGTTTTTCCCCTTTGACCCAACACTGGGTTGAAAATAATCCAGATCATACTGGCCTGGTTTAATAGTATTGGGGCTCCTCTCAGCAGTTCAGACTGGGACATCATCTGGCAGACCACTTAAACCAGCTTTGGGCTCTATTAAACAACAATAACAATTATTATTATTATTATAGCCACTAATTATTATAACTAGATGTAATAGTTGTTGTATAGTCTAAAAACAAGAAACAGCAGGGGATAAAACAAACAAACAAACATATAAATAAATAATGGTTTGAACGCTGTGAAATTCACTCGGAAAACTTCAATGAGAGCAACATTAAAAGCACACTCAACTAAAATCACACTGAGCCAAAGTGCAGCCATTCATCAGGCAAACGAGCCTCATGTTTCCAGCATACATTCATTTTCAGGACATTGTTTAATTGCGCTGTTTTACATAAAAGTCGCTGAGTAGAGAAAGAGAACGTGATTTTCACTTACTCTCACCAAACTGTGTCCTCGTTTATCACTCGAGCTCATCAAAACTCTCATGAAGCGGCGCTTTCGTTCAAACAAACACAAAACCCAGCTGCTGATGGCACGTGGGCTGGTGAAGATTGATTGACTGATGTATTGATGGGAAAGAAAAAGACAGATATTAGGAATGGACAAAATGTGACATTAAATATCCTAAAATTAATGAGCAACAAAGCACGCATATACAATGTCTGCATAAACACATGAACAGATTGCTTTGATTATAATCAATATAAATTTATAAATAATGCAAATAAATGAATCACAATTGTAAAAAATACAATTATTTTAGAAAGTCTATACACATGCATTCTTCTGGATTGTAGTTTTATGAAGTGTGAAGTGTGTTAAGTCATCACAACTTTTTAAATTGTTGTATGTTCAGCCAATGGCCTACCTAAATTATGCCATCAAGTTCATCTCTCAAATTATTGAATCATTAAATACAGTAATGATCTATGTTAACATAATGCTCACCAATTAAAATATTTTTCTTTATATTATTTTTATATTTTTAAGAAAAATGCAATTTATAGACTTTTCAAGATTTTATTCCTTATGAACTTAACCACAAAGTTACGTCCTTTTGTTTTCTGTATACAGGAACGTGCTGTATTTATGCCAAATTTGCACGCATTCCACAACAGGCTTGTTTGGTCTCGCAAAGTTTTAATCTGTATAAATTAATGCATTAAATTGTTTGCTTATTTGAATAAACACCGATACAAATCATTAGATGAATTACTTGGCCTGCTGATTACAACTTATGCATCAAAATGTACTTAATTTTCATTAGGAGGTATAAAATTAGATGATTATTATATTAATTAAGATGATTACAAACAATTATCCTTCCCAAGCACCCGCGGTCCTGCAAACTAGGTCAGTTTGGTGATGTATTATTTTTGCAGGGAGACATTTCTCGTGCCCTTGTTTCAAAAATGCGAAATAAAAGAAAAATCGCTGTAGACGCGGACAAACAAAACGATGGTCAAATATTTTCTTTGCTGCTCATCAGCACACTTTCTCTGGTCGCAGGACCATTGCTGTTGGGCTGTTTCCAAACACGAGAACAGGATGCTAAATCCATTATGTGGCTGGGGCCAAAGACACGCGTCTGATGTCCGAGTAGTTCACGGCGCGTAATGCGCCGGGCACAATGTGCTGAGATTTCGGGGAAACTGTGGAATTGAAGAGTCACAAATAATAAGCGTCACCGGGACAGTGACCGGAGAGAATGGGCTTCTGCGCCTTGTGTCTATCCGAGAGCGCGCAATCTAGCTGCAGAGAAAAGAACACAAATGCGTTCTCGCTAAACACTGTCAATGACAAATTAGCATGCAAATTATAAGAACAACTCATACAGTTTTTATCTGAATACAATGCATGATTTAAAAAGGCGTGGAAAGACGCACGTGACCCAAAAGAAAAGCTTGAATCTCAACATTTAAACATCTATAGGCTACTGTGTAAGATGTGCGCTGAAGTCCTGTGTCAGGCCATGTTGCACCCCTACACACATAAATGACTAAGGTAACCATATTTAACCAAAACAACAGTTACATGTTGCACATTTGCAAAAACACTATAATTGTATTATATTCTAAATTTCAATTACCGGTAATCACTTTGTTAATGTAGCATTGTTGCAGTTAAAGTAATATTAGTGTGCTATACATGTCGGAAACCATGGTTACCATGGCAAGTTTGTTTATGGAGACATCATTTGATGTGACAAATGTATTGTCAAATCATTATCCGAACGTCTCAAAACAGAAACCCCAACCCAAACCATGAACCCCACACCTATGCACGCACTCGAGCCTATAGCACTGCCTCTTTTCGGCACGCTGATGTATATTTCGTTGTCCACGGCTTAATTTTGATTTATCGTCCGTCCATAAATTAGAAAAATATGTTTTAGAATTCCATCTTGCGGAAAAGCTGCGCGTGATGCCGGGGGATTGGACGATATTTAAGATGTCAGAGATACATATTGGATTAGCGCGCTTTGTTCGCGCGCCATAGCAGGTGTTTAATCACGGTTGATGCGCGCGGTGAAATGCGTTAGGACAGGCCCGGCCCGGAACGGGAGCCTCGTTCCCCGGGACTGTGATAAATCACAGACGAAAGCAACTAACATGCACCCCCCCCCCCCATCAACCCAAACACACACACACACACACACACACACACACACACACACACACACACAGAAACAGACATATGCCTTCCAAAACCATGCAAGCAACCATAAATAGGTCTTCGACGTTTTCACGGTTGCAGCACAGGCAGTGCAAAGTTAAGACGACAAAAGTAAAAGTAAAATTAATGTGATTTTGAATTGTAAAAAATTATCTAATAATATTTAATATTATCTAATTTACACAAAATCAAAATATCAGAAACCTCATGGTTTGTCAGGAGCAGATATGAGAGTAACACTTTACAATAAGGTCTCATTAGTTAATGCAACTATAAAGTAACACTTAGCGACATATTTCTACCACATTTATCAATCTTGAATGTTAGTCAATACAAAACCAATTGTTCAGTGTTAATTGTGCATTAACAGATACATAAAAAGTTTTATTTAAAATGTGTATAAGTAAATTTTTCAAAATCCATTAGACATATTGTTCATTGTTAAAGTAAAAAAAACGAATGTATAATGTTAGCATGTTTAACTTTATTGTAAAGTGTTTTCAATGAGTCATATAAGTTATACAAAGGATATAAAATATTGCCATAAAAAGTGCAACTTGCAGTATATCATTTGTTCTTAAAAGGATTTATTGCAGTTTTCCCTAGTTTTGGCAAACACAAACTAGGTATGTTCTTCAACAAAAAGAGTATGGTCATGAGGATTACATGGCTAATCATTGAGGGTTTTAAAAAGTTTAAGTAACTTTTTTGTTTACAGGAAAATATTTTAAAATAAAGATACCTACACATATCTATTTTATACATTTTATCAAACAGTTATATTTTACATTCATCACTTCACATGAATGCATGTATTCCCTGGTAAACATGTTTTCTTAATATTTTGTTAATAATCATATGCTAAACTAAACATTTAAGGTTACAAATCCTATTTATTTTATCCAGCCAGTTGGAACACACACAAAAAAGATATTCAATGTCTTTGTTAAATCTTAACAAATGCTTACATTTTAATTTATGATCAGCATAAAGTTGACATTGTTTAAGTTATTCGTTGTTGTGGTCACGACTATCTTCATCTTCATTATCAACTATTTTTAATATTTCTTTGCTAGTCTACAGTTGTGTAGAACAGCTGTGTTTATTTCTTTATAAGCTTCACAGAAATAGATGGGAATCTAGATGTCCATTCGTGCATGAGAGAGAGGTTTAGAGAGAGAGAGAGAGAGAGAGAGAGAGAGAGAGAGAGGGGCGACATATAAGAGAGCAAACATTTTCAAGGTCATCCGGTGAACTGGAACGAGCTCGGAGAGATGCATGGCGAAAACTGCGCGTTTTGACACGAGCTCGAGGTTTGATTAAAAGGTAAAGTAATGGATTTAAACACACGCCACGCGCGTGGCTCGCCAGCCTCTGTTGGGTTTTCGCAAATTACTTAACGGTGCAGTGATGGAAATAAGATTGTAATGTTTGGTAATGGAAAAGAAAGCCCCATATTCATTTTTTTCTGGCCTTCTTGTTTTCTGACATACACAAAATAAATTACCCAGGCTAATAGGCATGGCGCGTGGAATTTTTCCCCGCACCTTCTGAGGGAATTCAAACGTGTTCCTCGCGTTTTCATTTTACATTCGTTATCTCACGCAATATTGGTTGAAATGATGAAACATCAAACAGCTAATGTAACATTAACAGTACTGACTGCTGAGACAAATAGCTCACACAAAATGCCCCAAAATAACTCAACCTTGAACGTGGAGCCTGCGCTCCCTGCATGCGCCAGGCCTTAAATGTGCCTAATAATAAAGAATAGCGACAAAAAACTACCATCTCAGAGTGGAAAAAAAGGGAATTGAAAACACAAACAAAGATGATTTAAAGATACCCGTTGTTGTGCAAAACACGCTCTTATTAGTTAACACAAACCACAACTAACAATGCGTCTTTGCGCATGGGAACTGCAGGACGCAACGCCACACAGCCTTGCAGATAAACAAACTAGCAGATATACGCATGCATAAGTTCATGGATGCATGCATTTGGCTGATCTCCTGTGCAGAAATGTGCTGGAATAGGGAAAAAGTCCGCCTGATGTAATTTAAGTCAAGGTTTATAAGCGCATATACCTTAAAGTCTTGGCCACAACAAGATATAGCTAATTCGACACACATTGTCTCATTGCGACAACATGCCCCAACAACTTTTTATAGGTCAGGAAACAAGTGACCAGTGATAACCAGAAAGTGCCTTGGTGCAATCAAAAAGCGCTTTAACGGTGCTGGCGAGGGTGATAGTGCCATTAAAGTGCGATCAGAATACAGCAATTAAACTGACATTACACTCGCCCGGTGCTGTCCATAGGTGTCCAGCGTTTATCCGGGAACCACCTCTTCTTAATTGCCTCCTAATTCCGCGTGTCAGATCTGTGTTTCCCCGCTGTCCCGCCCGGTGGTCGTGTGTGTCTTAACGTTCTTAACTCTGAGGCGTTACTCAACTCAATGACACAAGGCAAATTGCGTTTAATAAATGAGCTTAATGGATCACGCGATTGGGTTGTGAGCGCAATGCTTCCTCTAGTTAGGCAAAACATTTATATCCAGTTCTGTTCCTGCGCGTTCGTTTGGGGGTTTGAACCGTGCAGACGGGTTGTGTCTCTCACCTGCGATTTTAACTCATTATTTAGCAGATAAAACAAATAAACTAGAATGATTTAGGGTAATCAGAGGAACCAGTGTCAGGTTAATATTAGTTCAGGGCCATCCGATCACAACCTTTCTGAGATGCGCAGTGCATACAAAGTTTAGTCTTAAAAAGCGGATACATTTGAATCAATTTCGTCTTCTCGTGACCTTATATACGGGCTTATCGTAAGAATTATGTTTAAATGCTTAAAATTACTTTCACTTAACAATATAATATAAATGCATTTTAAAAATAAAAAATGTATAATATCAATGATATGCGCAGTGGATGCACTTGACAGAAAAGTTGCGTTAAATGTTCTGATTATAGAATTAGATTGAATAGTTGTGTCCACACTTGAGTGGCATACTTACTATAGCTACATCTTTTCCAAAGAACATTGTCCACGCGCAGATGACTGCCATATGGGACAGAGTCACCGTCAAACGCCCTGTTGTGGCACGTGCACAATCTCTAATCTTGCATGCTCACCTGATCAGAAAAGCAAGTGAAGTGAAATGTCAGAGACAGAGGCCTAACTGATGACACCTTCTCTCTCTCCCTCTCTCACTTTTATGGCCACGGCATGTTTGGTTGCGCAAAACAATCTCATCGGACATTATTGATGTTACAGATGTTGTAGTAATCAAATTATCGGTCTGTGAAGGGCCTCCCTCAGTCACCGGCGCGCACGGTGATGAATTACGGTAAAGGTCATCACGCGGCTCTGTTTTATTGGAAGTTTATATGGTAACGCTTGGATGAACTTCTGCAGAGAAGCTTGCAATTCGCTGGGACTCTCATCGATGTATTTTTTGGGACTGTGTGTGAGTATGGGAGGGGCTCGCTCTCAAGTCAAGCAAAGACAATAATATCCTACAAACAAAACTATGCAGTTCATTATGACGTCACTTTTTACTTATTTATTCATAAACGTATTTATTCGGTCACAAAACGCATGCACACGCACCGATTTATGAATTCAATTGAGGAGGAAAACGAAATGAAATTGCAATAACAAATTGTATTTTTCTAAGGTAGCGCAGAGAACCCAGTGACAAAAACTCTTAAATGGGCTCTAAGTGGTGTATTGTATTTCAGTCCACATCAATGCAGCGAAAATAATGCGATGTAAGAAACGTAATGCTATGAAAGATTAAGCAAATGTTTTTCATTTCATGTGGATACTAGACTACTTTTCTCAGCATTATATCTACAAGAATGCTAACATATTAAAAATCAGGTTCAAGTCTATTTGTATAAATGTATACAACAGCCCAACTTCCCACAATTCATCCAATGCCCAGTGGAACAAATCCCACAGACATGTTACCAAATAATTCATATTTCATACAATAATCTGACAAAATATCTCTCAGCAGGGCGCCCAAAATCCCTAAACGGATAACAACAGATATAATCGAGCCTTTATAGGATTATCACGGATTACGCGACATTAGGGACCCACGTGGCCCCGCACCAAACTCCGCTCCTCATCCATTGTGCGCCACCAGTCGCCCGAGTTGACACCCGGGGTTATTTGTTGTCACTCGGCGCACATTAAT
This sequence comes from Misgurnus anguillicaudatus, assembly GCF_027580225.2. Classification (NCBI taxonomy): domain Eukaryota; kingdom Metazoa; phylum Chordata; class Actinopteri; order Cypriniformes; family Cobitidae; genus Misgurnus; species Misgurnus anguillicaudatus. Next base: position 31,544,608 of record NC_073345.2, read on the forward strand.
CCCGCCACAATTAGGTGTCAGCTCGAGCTGCTCTCTGTTTGATGATAGCCTTGGGCGGCTGCAGCGCTCGAGCCCTAATCAGCAGAGTAAACTCGCGCTATATTTCAATTTGGGGAGGCGCTCTTCCGCGCGGAGGGCCCCAGCACGGCAATAAATAAAGCGCCTATTTACGCCACCATCACACAGAGACATCCAAATGCACTTACCACCGGCCCTCTCATCATGGCCCGCATTCAACAACGGCCATAAATCAACGCTTTTCAAACGCGGTGATTAGTGAAGCTATTTACGAACGCGCACACACACAGCTCAAAAAATAAATGCGCAACATCTTCACAAGTTATAAAAAATAGACTGTGTTTCTATAGGTATTTGTAGTGAAACAAAAGCAAAGCAGAAGTGAAGAGAGACAGTTTGCTTTTTAGGAAATACCTAAAACATATTTGTGCAATTTGGATTTTGTGCCATATGCATTATGAAGTCTAAACGTTTTAGTTGACTATTATATGTTTGAATATTAAATTTAATATTGTTTATTCTTTCTAATTAGGTGTATTTAATGTAACATGCAAGTTCTTATAATATTTTTACAATTATATCTAATGTATAAAGCTACTGTCCCCCAATTTTCCCACACAATAACAAACCTATAATAATAATAATAATAATAATAATAAAAAGAGGCTGGATTTAATTAACTTCTAAAAGGTTCCTGTCACAGAAAAAGCCTCTTTTGTGACCCTATCTGAAATCCTTGCAAACGTTTTATAATCTAATTATGCGATTAGAAAAGTTTACACACTGATTATCAATATTTGACATGATCTTACTCAGTCAATATATTAAGGTTATATTTTCACAGAATGTTCTTTACATTATTTTATGAAAAAATCACAAACATTAGCCTACTTTAGGGTTTTCAGCAACTAGCCTGAAACAAAGAGACCTCAGAGACAAATTTATCTGTGCTAATTTTTGTTCCAGCACATACACATCTCAAAACCCCTCCACCCAAAAAAGGTCTCCTTTGTACAAGTATGAGAGATGCGTAACGCAAATCAATATAAACGCGCCAACTTCTAATTTCACCGGGAGTCACGTGGTGTCACTATCCCCTCTTGACGTGGATTACAAATATCTGTTATTATCGCTAATCTGGCATTAGATAGATGCGACACGAGAGGCCAAAAGCGCTAGTGAGATGTTAAGCAGTGCGTTCTGTCTCTTGTTTGAGTGTTAATTGGGTAAGTGAAGTCTATTTGTGTAATCCCTCCGTTTCTCCTCATCTCTCATCCCTGCACTGCTCTAAACGGGAGTGGATCTGCGTGAAGTGGTGTCCGTAATCTCTATTCAAATATCTCCATATGACAACTGCCCGCAATTAGAGCTCCATCACTCTCTATTTGTGCCTTTCATCCAACATCCGTCAAGGGAGCGCGTGAGGGGCAAACAAAGACACCCTTTAAAGCGTTTTATTTTGTAACGTGCACATGTGTTCCCCCTCAGTGTATTAATCCCTCATACAGGATATAGAAGGGGATTAAGGCTCTGTTCGCTCTCTACATTGCCATCTGGGTTCTAGTATCGCGTTCATGTCGTGTTTGAGGGAATTAATTGAGTCTGCAACAGTTCACGTCTTCTGTTTAAAAGTTGCATACTCTCACGTGACCGTCATGGAAAATAAACTAAATGTTTACTTATGGGTAATTAGGTAACTCTAGACTATCGGGTGCGTTATAGGCGCGCTTATAGATCATGAAGAGGTGATAAATATTTAGCTGTCACCCACAGCAAAGTCAAACATGAATCCATTGTGGCGTTATGATACGGGTTGGCATGGAAACAAAGAATGCCATAAGATCTGAACAGGTTGCCATTTGAAAAAAATAAGGGTTCCCAAAAGGTTCTTTGTCGTACTGCAGAACGATAATGTTTAAGAACCATTAACAGAAGGTTATTTTTGGGAACCAGATATGGTTCTTCTGTGGCATTACATTTTTCTGAGGGGTGTAAATCGACAATAAGGAATATATTTATAGCAATAGGCTACTCACGCAATGCGTAATGGAAACTCAATAAATCGAATTACAATTAAACTAATCTATAATTGAAATTAACTGTTTGTATTGACAACGTTTGCTTCATAGTTAATTTAAATTAGACCTATATTTATAATCACTGATCTCTCGTTTCATCTGCCATATTTGATCTACAGCTATTGTAGTACATTATAAGATTATAGAATTTGCTTTACATCTTTTAAGAAAACATCTTCTCACATGCTATTATGCCTTACAATGATGTCTACATAGGGAGCTTGCTATGTTTTGGAATAAAAGCCTAGATGTTGAATAAGGGTGCGGGTGGGAAAAAACGTCCCCTCTTAACAAAAGTGGCCAGAGCAGCCAATTGCGAAATGAGATGCGCATTTAAAAACCAGAGCCTCGCCGCAGAGGGGTACCTGCCTACCACGAGTTAATTAATTGGGGTTGAATGCACGTGGGCGAGGAGTGCCATCGCGCGCCCGGTGACACTCCGCATCTGTGCGTCCGAGTTGCGCGTGCGAGCGCGTGCGTTTCATCCCTTTAGCCCGCAAAAAGTCCACCGGGGGAGGATTCTTAAAAGGTAAATTAGCATTCTGATGAGAGCGCGCGGGCCCCCCGAGAGCGCGAGGAAAAAGAGAGGGTGGCATTAATGACACCGCGCGCACTCCCGTGACATAATTTTCCACCGTAACAGGGCCCCTCTCTCTTTCTCATCCCATCATCCCCACACGGTGCTAAAAAGACCCCAGCTATAGAGCCCGCGTCCCGAGGGAATGTGTGCCCCCGATGCCTGGGGCCCCCGAAGAGTCTCAATACAAATAGCCAATTTGTAATACATATTGTGAGGAGGAGGCCGGTCTGGTTTTGTAAAGCGGTCCGGCAGCGGGATCTCATTTCCAACACTTCTCTCATGCTGTTCGCCCAGATTCACCTATCAATGGCGGCCGCCACTCGCACCTGCTCGCGCATTTGCTTTTAATTCGTTTTTCTGGCTTGGAAATGACTTGACTTTTAAGAGACCAATCAGACATGCGTCTGTTTTAGGGGCCAACGTGGTTTCTCATTAAGAAACGAAACGTTTCGCGAAAAAGCAGAGAAAGTTTTATTGCAAGGCCCCTATTATGAGCTTAATTTCAAATGCATTTATGTGTTAGAAACATTTTCTGCAAGATGTACAATCACATTTGCGCAGATGAGAAAGCCACGTTCTGGCTGCATTATAGAGAGGCAGGCCGACCTCTCCATTTGAAATATCTCATAAGTCAGGCTTTTAGAGAGGTCCTTTTGATTTACAGGTTGATGGGGCATCCTGATTGTTTGCAAAAGAGGAATTCATTTAAAAAGCCAAACCGAGGGTAAAACCTAAATGGGCATTTCCATGGAGAGAGGCCCGAGTGCTTTCTTTCTATCGGGGTGGATTTGTAAAGGGTGAGGATGGTAAGATGAAAGCTCTCTCTTTCTCTCTGATGAGAGCGTACCAGTCTCTATTAGTCTTGGTGTGGAGAGCCGCATGCTGTTTAATGAGAAGTACTCAGGGTCTTTGTGAACCTTTTGTGTCTCTAATGCTACTCTGCTTTGTTTGGTGTTGGATGTAGCCAGACCTTTATAGAGTAAAATTACTGATGAATAGACCAGTCAAACCCCGGCATCCCCCCCCACCTCGGTCAACAACTCATTCATTCACATTAAATGACTTCAGCTGTGTGCAAAAAGTATACATGCATATATGTATTTATCTGTTTACCTTGTTTTAACAAACTGGAGCTCGTCTTAAATATGCACTATTGGTGATTAACACACTGGATTGATTTTTCGCCCAATGTTTTCTATTAGACCTGTTAATGCACTGAGTGTTTTTTTATGGCTAATTCAGGCACTTGAGGGCTTTCACGGCCCAATCGGTGCTAATTAAGACACTATGGGCTTCAGACTGAGCAATTCTCATTATTTCTCCAGCTTTTTGCCGCATGAACACCGAATCAGGGGGCGAGCAGAAATGCGTATGCGAGTTTTGTTATCTAAAATTCAGGAAACACCTGCGATGAGGGTACTTAAACCTTAACGCAGCGCAACAATAAAAGGGATGCTGGCTTTCAGCGAGAGCTTAATATGAAACGAAAACAGCCGCCTTTATGACAACACATTCTATAAAACCCATTATCGACCAATTACACAAACCCCTGCTCCTACAGCGAGCAAACTGGAGCTGAATCAAGCTGTCAGTCGACATGCCTGTGGAAGAAGATCAGGCATTTTGTTTTAATAAAAATTATTAGATTTCATTAAACATTTATAATGTGTCATAACAGCTTTTTATGGTATATTAAATCAGGAGAGATGACATGGATAATTGCAGTCTTATGGTCTGATCACACAGAAGACTCTTCTGTAGCGCTTGATTTTTGTGTATTTTTCTGATGATTAATCTGGGTTGCCTTCTGCAGATGCCCGTTAGTAGGGCATAACAGCTATAGTGTATTCTGGGTAGTTACTGAGGGGTTGCTTACTTTGCCAGACTGGTATTATTGCAAATTCTTCATGTAGAAATATAAGATTTGAAATGATGATTTTCTTCTTTTTGCCCCGTATGTAAGCTGCAATGGCATGGCATGCCGGTTTAATATGAGACCCATCATCTATCATGCTATTTTACTAAATATACTCTTTTAGTCGATTATCTTCATGCATTCTCCACTCAAAGCACTAAGGCATGTACGAGCATTTAAGTTAAATGGCAGGTACTTCAAATGTCCATCCATTTTTAGAAATGGTTTAAATTTAACGTACTTGCCATCAATTCAGTCATCTTTCTATTTAGAAACCATTTACAATTTGTACAGTTGATATCAATTTTGATACACATACTTGAATGTAACAGTCCAAATACAAACCTAAAGACAATCATTGTTATAGTAAGTATTGCCAATGAACATCTTCCAAAAAGAAAAAAAATGCAATAATACCATTTATTCTTTATATTTTAGAATTTTCTTCAGCCTTACTTTACAATAGATGGGCTAGACCAGTGGTTCTCAAACTGGGGGCCCCAGTTTTATGAGATTTTATAAAATACATTAATTTATCATGAATTCTGTGTAATTAAACCAAAAAAATATAAGGCTACTAACCAACCGCACTACTTTGAATTATTTTATATGTTTTGTTTAATTAAAATGTTACATTTTAGCACAAATTTGTCATATATTTTCTTTGGGGGGGCGCGAAGAAATGCACTGTACACAAGCGGGGCCGCACGCTGAAAAAGTTTGAGAACCACTTACAACTATTGATACAAATTACCTAGGTGCATACATGTTGGTGCATTATAATTACATTCAATGGCATGTATTGTGTGTAGTTAGATTGTATTAATGTTAAAACCTAACTTTAAATCTTTTATCTATAATCTTAACACAGATAATCTAGCACAGTTTTCTAACATGGTGCCCGTGGGCACCATGTTGCCCGCACATAGTCTGTGAGTTGCCCGCCACATTCTATTAATAGCCTTAATTTTTATATTTATTTATTACATATTTATATATTAGTTTGGCTTCTTATGTATGTTAACATTTGAAACAATAAAACATAAGTAAAATAAGATAAAATCAACAAGTAAAACAAATAAGTTTTGAGTAGACTATATAAAAAATAGCCCGCCAGATTATTTATCCATTGTGATATCCCTTGCTCACAAAAAGGTTGGAGACCCCTGGTCTAGCAGGTATTTAATGATGGTATGTACTATAGTATATCTTTTTCTATTTTTAGTCTTTCTTGCTTTCAAGTTATTGTTTTTGGATATTGTCTCTAAATATATTTTAAAATCTATTTTAAATTCTTCAAAACTTGGCATTTTTCATTCCATTTGACTTTAAGAATATAATAACGGGCAATTATAATAATTAAATCAAGCATAAATAGAATAATATTATCACCATCAAACGAAAAACATTTTCAAAGTTAACAGGCTTCATAACTTTTCTTTGTAAGTAAATACTGTGCTCTATCAAAAAAAGGGGGGGTTTTGGGACACTCCCAAAATAAATAATTAATAGTCTCAGGGGAAATTTTACAAAAAACACAAATATCTTCTCTATATCTGTAGTATAGTATTTAAAGCTGAGATAGGGTTGGCCTCTCCATCGCCATCTATGTTTGAACTATAAAATTGCAGTTATATGCGGAGTAATTTTCATTATGTGCGTTGTGCTTCGTCCCGCTAACGTTACTCTACGCGGATGAATCTGATGTCTGTAAACATGAAAGCATCTGAGCGGAACTCTCATTGTTATACATCGACATGACAGAAGTGCATCTTAAAAGTCATATACCAAAAATTAAACGTAATCTAAAAAGTATATGTGCGTTTGTTATGACTAAATGACAACGTAAATGTTTCAACATAGATGCTTTAACGTTACCTGTTCAGATGGAGAAGTCATCTCTGTTCAAGTAGCACATTTAATGGCTTCAGATGTTGAGAAGCACTGGTATTAACTTTTGTTTTAGCAAGAGCTCGTTTGCTTTTAAACCTTTTAAAGGCGGAGTCCATGATGTTTGAAAGCCAATGTTGATATTTGAAATCACCTAAACAAACACGCCCCTACCCCAATAGAATCTGGACCTTCTGTTGATAGACCCGCCCCACACATACGCAACCCGGCATATGATTTGATTTGATTGGCTATAAGTGTGTTTTGGTAGTCGGCCCGTCTTCTTTTCCAAAGCGTTTTTCAAACATCGTGGACTCCGCCTTTAACTGGATACTCAGCAGTTTGAGCTTTTACCGTTTGAACAACAGACAATCCCCCAGATGTAGAACGTAATAAAATGACATATTTACATGACCTTTCCCAGATGATCGTCTTTTAAATTTTTGCAGATTAAACGCCGCCATCTAGCTGACAAGTTTAAACTCTAGGCAAATGTTTTATAAACAAGTTACATACCCTTCTTCTCACTTTCCGGAGCACAGATGTGACGAAGGAGTCTACTTTCTGTATACGGACGTGACGTCATCACACAAAGATGAAAGGTTTTTTCAAACGTTTTCCCGCGAAAGAGAAACCCGACAATTAAATTATAAATTATTATTATTATTAAAAGCTTATTGAATCGGGCTAAGTTGAGGAGAAAGTTTTAAACACAGACCCAATAAATGTTTATTTTTTTACATTTTTAACTAAAATAAATTTACGCATCACAGCTTTAGGGCAACTAATTATAAAGTGTGATCTGTTTTTTTATGTATTTATTGTAAAGTTGCTTTGCAACAATGCAAAACGTTAAAAAGAGCCACAGAATTGACAGCAGTAAATTTGAGTTGAACTGAAAGTCCTGATAAATAATGTCCTTATGGTTCCACTGAAATGTAAAGGATTTTTTAGTTTCATGTTTTAAGTAAAAATCACAACATCGCATATCTCCTCAAAAAGATGTGAATTAATGTATCATTTTATGACACACACTCTAAAAAATGCTGGGTTGTTTTAACCCATGGTTGGGATTATTTATAATCTGTTGGGTTATAAATAAACCTATGATGGATTAGTTCAACCCAATTTACCAAATGCTGGGTTGTTTTAACCCATGGTTGGGATTATTTATAATCTGTTGGGTTATAAATAAACCTATGATGGATTAGTTCAACCCAATTTACCAAATGCTGGGTTGTTTTAACCCATTGTTGGGATTATTTATAATCTGTTGGGTTATAAATAAACCTATGATGGATTAGTTCAACCCAATTTACCAAATGCTGGGTTTTTTTAACACATAGTTGGGTAACAACAACCCAGCATAGGGTTACTTATAGGCTAACCCAGCAGTTGAGTTTGTCCAAATTTGGCATTTTTAGAGTGTACAGTTCCACTAATAGCCTACTTGCTTACGAAAGAATCTTAAGTTTAGTGTCTTGATCAAGAGACAAAATGGTGATTGGTTTTTGAACCTACAATTTTACAGGGTCTAGTTTAGATAACAGCAGGTAACATCAACCATTCAGTGTCCTGGCTGTATGTGTGATTTGATTGTCATTGTAGACACTATTGGCATCCCTTTGGCTCATGGTTATGGCACTTGCCAAATGCATATGTAAATTCTAGGAGATTTTAGATTATTTAATCCCGTATTGACCATAAAACTCCATTCACTATACATATTTGCATTTCTGCATTTGGAAAACCCTTGACATCGGCATTGCAAGTGCCATGCTTTACCAATTAAAATTTTTATTTACAAACCAACATGTCAGAAAACAGCAAAAAGGGTCAGTAAAGAAAGACTGAACTAAAAGTGTAAACATTTGACATCATTACACGGTTCTGAAATCCATTCCTCTTCCTGTAATGATCACAAATGTACAAATAACGATTCGTTGTTTCATTTCAAAGACAAATCGCCTTAGATGAATGATGAAAAGATGAAAACGGGAGAAAGGATGAGAAAAATCAGTCGAGAATCAGAAAAGATGAATCTGTCTTTCTCCACTAATGAGCGTCTGATTGAATACTTCAGAGGAAGGACATGCAGTCGTTTAAGTTCTGCTGCTCAAAGACACCCCAAAAAAAATCTAATTACAATAAAACAGACATAACATAACTGTGAAGCAGCCACTTACGGCTAATCATATCAATTACTGCACCCCGGGCTCCTCTGAGACGCAGAATGATTGTTTGAAGAGAAAAATTGTATTTGGTGAGTCCAAGATCTTCACTCACTATAAACCATCCATTACTCTCCATTCTGCGAGCTGCAAAACACCTGTAACATATAAACACGCATACATACACATGTACAAGTAATCACAGGGTGGAATGTACCTGTATTAGTTACAGCTGAAATGTGTCTAGTTATTTAAATGTGTCCTAACTATGTCAATTGGACATTAAAAGAGAAATTCCAGCACTATGACACGAGAACTCATACATATTTTACGAGTTGGCTAATTTGTATACGACCACATTCATAAGTTTTTTCGTACGATTTGCCTTAACCCCTGTGACATTGGGGTTAGGGGTTTGGTTTCGGTGTTGTTTTTTTTCATGAGAATCATATGTTTTTGCATGATTAACTTCGTATGAGTTCATATGAAGGGATCAGGCTGGAAATTCATATATATGCGAAATATGCATTTCAGTCCTACAATCCATTTATAACAAACTGAACAATTGTTAACTTAAGCAGCTGTTTCTATATAATCACATTTTGGTTGCATGACCTGTATGGTATAAAACAAATAGGAATCAAAGTTGAGAGTGAAATTTTTGATTTGATTTTTGAGTTTTGCACACTTTTGAACACAAAGATATTGACCGTGAAAATTTGAATTCTATTCAAGTCTCCTCACGGCTGAATCAGGATTCCTCCTCTCTCAGATTGGATTGGTTTCAGTTTACGCAGGATTATCGGGAAAGCCACTACAAATCGACCATTTGCCAAGTAAACCAGTTCATTCACGATATTTCAGTATCAGTGTCGTAGGATATAATTTATATTCTTACAAGTACACAGCAAAAAGTAAAAGTTAGATCAACTTAAAAAAACTAAAATTATTTTTTTCCAACTTAAATTTTCTCACTTTAAGTGAAAATTTTGAGTTGAAAATGTTTACACTTTTCACTTAAAGGAAAACACAACCATCTTCTTACCTTAACTAAGAGTAATTAATACATCCATATAATTTTTCAATCTTTTTTCAACTAAGTGCTCTTCCGCCATTCAATATACGTCTCATTTTTATCCGCTCTAAAAACCGCCACGTTTTATTTTGTGCCACCATACTTACTTGTGTAACTACTCATGTAACAGTAACTTTAAATAGGGAAAACATGGAAGTGTTTGGTGGCTTCTAAATTCATCCCTGTTTGGATCCTAAGGAATGAATGGGGCTAGGCTAAATGCTAATACATTCATGAAGCGCTGTGCAAAAATTAAGTGCACGCAATGAAAAAAAATAGCAATGTATTAATTCGTCTAAGTTGAGGTAAGAACATAGTAAAATATAGAAAAACGGTGGTGTTTTCCTTTAAAGTGAGAAAATGTACGTCTATAAAACTTTATTTTTAATGTGTTACCAATTGAAGTAAGTTTTTTAAGTAGAGATGCTTTCACTTTTTACAGTGTATCTGTGTTTGAGAGAATAATTTCATATAAAGTGCATAAAATGTATGCTGATTACTTGGTAAATAAGGAAATGAACATTCATTAGCCTTAGCATACATTTTAATGTTAGTATGACCAACAGTCTTTCAAAAGAAAGATATGTTGAAAAGAATAAGTATGCAGTTAAATGTTTTATTATACAAATATGTGACCCGGTCAGTGAAAACCCAGCTAGTATGCACATCATCCTACATAATGTAAAGAACATTCTGTGAAAATATAACCTTGATATCTGTAATATTTACAGAGTAAGGTCATGTCAAAGATCAATGTGAAATCAAATATTAATGCTCTAAATCACATCATTAGATTATGAGACTTAACCTGAATTTCACACACACGCAGTCAAAAAAAGTACTTTTCTGTACATTTTCTGTCGCTTGGGTTGTACCTTTTTGGGTACCTTAAGGCAGTGGTTGTCAAACTTTTTCCGCGTACGGCCCCCCTTGTGTACGGCGCACTTCTTTGTGCCCCCCCCAAAGAAAATTTAGGACAAAAAACTGTTCTAATATTTTACATTTTAATTAAACAAAACATATTAAGTTATACAAAGTAGTGCTGTTGCCCCCAGTTTGAGAACCACTGCCTTAAAGGAATAGTCTACCCTTTTGCCATATTAAACTATGTTATTACCTCAACCTAGACGAATTAATACATATCTATCTTTTTTCAATGCGTGCACTGTACACCGCGTTGTAAATGTGTTAGCATTTAGCCTAGCCCCATTTATTCCTATGGTACCAAAAAAAAGTTTTATTTTGTGGCACCATACTTACTGGTATAACTCCTCATGTAACAGTCTTTAAATAGGGAAAACACGGAAGTGTTTGGTGGCTTCCCTGTTTGGTACCATAGGAATGAATGGGGCTAGGCTAAATGCTAAAACATTCACGACGCGCCGCACGGTGCACGCATTGAAAAAAGATAGATATGTACCAACTCGTCTAAGCTGAGGCAACAACACAGTTCAATATGGCAAAAGGGTAGACCATTCCTCTAAGGACATATTAAATTAAAGTGCACCTATTTCATTACTAAAAAAACAATGTTATTGTGTATTTGGTACAATACAATGTGTTTGCGTGGTTTATGGTTAAAAAAACACATTATTTTCCACATACTGTACATTTATGGAGCATTTGCTTTACTCATACGCTCTGATTTTGAAAAAAACTCATCGATTTGAAAAGCTCTGTGTCCCTGTTGGCCAGCTAATCTCTACGTTGTGATTGGCCTGAATATCGTTGTTGCGCGTATATTAATACAGGTTGTAGAAATCTCTATTTGATAATGTTTGCACTGTCATAATATTAAATTGCTTGAGAGTATCATTTATATGGAGCATAATTCATCCAGTCTGAGCCTTTATTTTAAACTGGTGTCAATTTCAGATCAGAACACCATGTCGAATTCATATTTATAATACTATTTTCCTGTAGCTCACTGATAGAGCATTGCATTAGCAGTGCAAAAGGTTGTGGGTTCGCTCTTAGGAACACACATACTGATGAAAATGTATTGCACTAAAAGCGTCTGCCAAATGCATACATGTAAATGTATTTACAAGTATAATTTTATGCAAATGTTAAGGCATATCTCATATTACACACCGAATATAAAACTCTACTGTATAGGTCTCTAATCTAAACAGGCCCATTTTTAGTCCCAAACATCCATAACAAATGTGTAAACATCAGCTCAGATCTTCTCTGCCCTTCCACCTCCTCTCAGCGTTAAGTGTCTTTGTTAGTGCACGACAGATGCATTTGTAAACGCCGGCGGCACTTTTAACCACACAATTAATCAAGAGGCTTGAGATTTCTTTGCGGTTTTATCGTTTCTTGTTTTGTTTTGTTACAATATCCGCTGTCACAGAGCACTTAGCCTATTTCACAAGCTGAAATCCCCCCAGGCCACGCCGAGGCACAGGCAAGGCTCTTTTTACTCAACTGCAGTTTACGACCTGTAAATTATGCCGCATGCCACTTTTTCTGCTGTAAAGAACACTGTGTTGTCAAAATGCCATATTGGGTGCTAAAACACACAGTGTGCACACAGTTTATACCTTGTTCAACCCAATCGCACAAGAATAATGCTTGATTATTCATTTCATACTCAGCTGTATGCATGCAACCACACCTTTATGTCTCTACTACTGAATATGTGTTAACTGTAAGGAAGCTTTGCAACAATATATTTGAATATAACAAGTTTCATGTGTACATTTAAAAGTATAATTTCCTCAAAAATGAACACTATCCACTTGTGGTTTCACAGCATTTCTGACAAAAAAAACTTTTTTTATCCCAGCATGAGGTTAAAAAAGAGACAAACCCAGCCATTGGTTACATTAACCCCAGGAAATTGTTATATTTACGCAACAATGGGTTAACAACCCAGCGTATGTTGAAATTACAACCCAACGGGCTTGGTTTGTCCCAGTGCTGGATTGAAAAAAACAAAAGGAAAACAATATGCGATACTTAAACTCATTCCCCGCTAGCCTTTTATAAAAAAAAATTCACAGAAGTTTCACAAAATTGCCTTCCAGGAAAATGTTCTTCTATACATATATAAACACACAAATATATCAAATAAAAGAATAAACAAACAAACAAACAAACAAACAGGAAAAACTTTCATCATATCTTCATTTGTTATCTTTTTATAACCTCTTAAATATAGGTTTCTTCAAAAATACAAAATTTTGAGCAAAAAGCTGACATCATTTTTGTAAAGGAATTTTGTTAGAGATCAGATTCAGAATGATTATCAAAACATACACAGAGTTTAAAATTAATTAAATTAGTTTTTGCTTCAGTTTTTTATAAATTGGGTAAGAGCCCCATCTAGTGGATAATAGCAGAATTACAGATTCCCGTAAAAACTTATCAGGAAAGCCTCATTGGCAGGGAAATGTTTTCTCTTAATTGACGAGATAACTTGTCAATGGCGGGGAAAGAGTTAATATAATAGCATGTGTAGTAAATGATTCAATTACTATATTTCAAGTCTAAAAAATATGATCAACAAGATGACAATATAATAATAGGAACTAAACACTCTACTAGTGAACCCATAATTACACTAAACTACCCTTTGCTGGGTTTTTTAATATTTAGGAAAACTCAACAATTGGTTTATATTAACCTAGAAAATGTCCATATTTGACCCATCCATGGAGTAAAACAACACAGCAATTTTTTTAGAGTGTACTATAATGTTGGATATACGTGTAATACAATGTTGCCAGATCTTGTTAAAAACAAATCCAAACTTAAAAAAATGAAAATACTATTTTTCCAAAATAAACAAAAATGTCACTGACCCACAACTTCCAGCTTTATTAACTTTCTGAAGTTTCTCATTAGGTGGAAAAATCATGAACAAGGATACTAATTAATAATAACTGGACCTGGCAACACTGTCGTGATACAGTATGCACTACAAAAAAAAACATATAGTAAAATTATAGTCTGTGTGTGTCTGTATAATTGTATAGTGACATGTATAACGCTTTCAGCTTAGGCACATAAGAATAAAATAAAATAAATATAGACAAGAGAAAAGCAAGAATATAGAGATAAAGTGGATGAAGAGTACATAATGCCAGTTGTATCAGGGCATGTCATCATATGATCCTCTGTGCATGTGTTTGTGATGCTGTCAGCAGATAGGAGACACGCTTGATTGGTCTCTGTCTAATAGGAGCTGCTCCCCATGGTCGGGTCAGACAGCCGTTTCCAAAAGCTAGGACTCGCTCGCTCTCTCTCTCTCTCTGGCCCTGACAGACACCATGAAACGCTGAGATTAAGAAACCCGTCATGTCACCCCGAGGTGCCCACTGAGAGACCACGAAATCAAGCTGTCAGAGCAGAGAGAAAGAGAGAGAAAAAAGCAAGAGAGAGAAAAAGACAGTGATATAGGAAGAGAGAGAGAGAGAGAGAAAGTGTTAAATGCATAAAAAACTGAAAAAGGATTTCATGCCAATGTCAAATAAAATGTTAAAGAAGTTGATATGTTATCATCTATATCAAACAGACTATACTGTCAGAAGAAGAATGGTCACAATATTTATCCCTGGGACAGTACAATGGGGTGATACCCTTTAACAGTTTGCACCTAAATGGTACATATTAATATCTTTTAAAGGGGACATATCATGAAAATCTGACTTTTTCCATGTTTAAGTGCTATAATTGGGTCCGCAATGCTTTTATTAATCTAGAAAATGTGAAAAAGAACAACCCAGTAACTTAGTTTTGGGAAACGATTATTTGAAAAATAGGTCATTGAAATGTAGCTCCCCTCGTGATGTCAGAAGGGGATAATACTGCCCCTTAATCTGCACTATCCAACCACGACACTGCCATTAGTGCAGAGATAAGCTCATTTGCATTAAACAGGACACACCCAAAACTGCACATTTTTGCTCACACCTACAAAAGTGGCAATTTTAACATGATATTTTGAGCTAAAACTTCACATACGTAATCTGGGGACACCTACATTTTATTTGACATCTTAAAAAGTCTTGTGAAATGTCCCCTTTAAAGGGTACTGCCCAGATGAGAGCTTGGGTGCACATTTGGACCATTTTTAACAGTGTACAGAAGTTCACCATGAATAAAAACGCATGTATTTAGTGGAAACGATGCTTATAAAAGCAATATTACAAAAAAGCATTGATTTTTATCTAAACGTTTTCTAACAATGTCACACACATTGTAAAAAGTAATGCTTTACCTTAAGATAACATTTTTGTCACACGAGCCTTTAAAATGACTCTTATTGGTAATGTAGTCAGCTTGATTCAGTCATATTAAATAATATTAAACAGCACCACATTCCCACGTTACTTAAATGAGAATAAAAAAAGATTATTTTCTCCTCCACGTTCCACTAGGCATTTACATTTATATGGCAACTCCAAGAAGATGACCAGCAGATGTACTTTTGTTTTTTTTAAGTAAATTGTCTTTTGTCATAAATTTAAAACCTCTAAAGGTTTCAAGCATTTTTCGAAACGAAAACCGACTCAGCTATTGAAGTTCATACCCATCGCACATCAAAAAGCAGGCCCCCATCACAAAGCCCACGCAGAATATTCACACTAGCCGTTACCACGGCAACACGCGTACAACCACGCCACCCGAGCAACCTGCAACATCTCCAGGTTTAATTGAAACCACGGTGTTTACATTGCCTTAATTGAAGTCAAATCACGTCGCAACAGAGTTTAAAAATAATTACTGAAGTACCAACCGAACGCCCTTAAACCCTCCTTTCTTTATTTCTTTCTCACCTTAATAAATCTGCTTTCATTGAAGAAGAACAGCATGCCACACATTTTGTCAGAATGCAGTGATAATGTGCAGTATTTTGAAGTTCATTATGATGACACAATTTTAAAAGCCTGCTGTTCAGTAGCTAGAGTATGGGTAGCTTGTGATCTCTTATTAATCTGGAAGTGAAATGGCTTCTACTTCAAAAACACCCTTTTTGGTTTGAGCAATGTTTAAATCTCATTAACAGAGATAATGCTGTTTGTAAAAGCATTATTGGCTGCATCTCAAAACCTAGTGAACTGCCTACACCTAGACAGCATGTTTGGGCATTCCAGATGTGTGGATGTGCCTGTGATGGCAAAAAATGCTGTCAAAGCTATTATTCACTATAGGGAGCCTAAACCACCTAGTTCAGAATTATTTTCATATCGACAATATGATTTTAGTAAAGCAATGCAAGAATCATCTTTACTGTTTCCTATTAATTATGGATTTGAACAAACTCCTAAATATAAATGCTACACTTGGGAATAAAACACGTCCCACATTGTTTGTGCTCTAGACATAAATCATACCTCGCATCATATGGCTTAAGGTGTTATTTTTCAAATCGATCAGACTTTGTTGATGACAAAATAGGTGAAAAAATCCCATAAATGTTCACTATATGGACCAGACTATTATGTTTGATCTCTAAAGCTGCTAACTAATCACCATAGAAACCAAAATCACTAGCAACCACATAGCAATGTGCTAACAAATGTTAGAAGACATGTAACAGTGGCACAGCAAAGCCTTAGCAACCACATAGCAACACCATAGTAAGCGAATTAATAAATATCTAGCAATCATATGCTGATCCACTAACAACCACCTGGAAGAAGGTTAACAGCAGCATAGCGATGCCTTAGCAACCAGATAGCATCCATCACCTTAGTAAGCAAATTATTAAATATCTAGCAACCAAATCCTGATGCACTACCAACCACCTGGAAGACGGTTAACAGCAGCATAGCAATGCCTTAGCAACCACATATCAATGCACTAACAACCGCTCAGAAGACCTATGACAGTAGCACAGCAAAGCCTTAGCAACCACATAGCAACACTTTAGCAACCGCCTATCAAATTCATAGCAACCACACATATGCACTAACAGTCTCTTGGAAGACCTTAACAGCAGCCTAGTAAAGCCTTAACAACCACATATCAACACCATCAAATCTTTAGCAACCACATAGCAATGCACTAACAACCACTCAGAATACCTGTAACAGTAGCACAGCAAAGCCTTAGCAACCACATAGCAACACCTTAGCAACCACCTATCAAATCTCTAGCAACCACACATATACACTCACAGCCTCTTGGAAGACCTTTAACAGCAGCCCAGCCATGCCTTAACAAAGACATAGGAACACCTTAGCAACCGCCCATCAAATCCATAGCAACCACATCCTAATGCACTAACCACATCCTTTGATAACTGCATAGCAACCGCATATAATACTCGAGTATCATTGGGTTTACAGTAGTTACAACCACTTAAAAGACCTTTAACAGCAGCATAGCAATGCCTTAGCAACCACATAGAAACATCTTAGTAACTGCCTATCAAATATCTAGCAACCACATATCAATGCACTTACAACTGCTCAGAAGACCTTTAACAATAGCACAGCAAAGCCTTAGCAACCACATAGCAACACCTTAGTAACCGCCTATCAAATCTCTAGCAACCACATATCAATGTGCTAACAACCGCTCAGAAAAACTGTAACAGTAGCACAGTAAAGCCTTAGCAACCACATAGCAACACCATAGTAACCGCCTATCAAATCTCTAGCAACCACATATCAATGCGCAACCGCCCATTAAATCTCTAGCAACCACATATCAATGTGCTAACAACCGCTCAGAAGAACTGTACCAGTAGCACAGTAAAGCCTTAACAACCACATAGCAACACCTTAGCAACCGCCTATCAAATCTCTAGCAACTACATATCAATGCGCTAACAACTACTCAGAAGCCTGTAACAGTAGCACAGCAAAGCCTTAGCAACCACATAGCAATGCCTTAGTAAGCGAATTATTAAATCTCTAGCAACCACATATCAATGCGCTAACAACCGTTCAGAAGAACTATAACAGTAACACAGTAAAGCCTTAACAACCACATAGCAACACCTTAGCAACCGCCCATTAAATCTCTAGCAACCACATATCAATCCGCTAACAACTGCTCAGAAAAACTATAACAGTAGCACAGCAAAGCCTTAGCAACCACATAGCAACACCTTAGTAACCGTCTTTCAAATCTCTAACAACCATATATCAATGCGCTAACAACTGCTCAGAAGAACTGTAACAGTAGCACAGTAAAGCCTTAGCAGCCACATAGCGACACCTTAGTAACGGCCTATCAAATCTCTAGCAACCACATATCAATGTGCTAACAACCGCTCAAAGAACTGTAACAGTAGCACAATAAAGCCTTAGCAACCACTTAGCAACACCTTAATAAGCGAATTATTCAATATCTAGCAACCACATGCTGATGCACTACCAACCACTTAAAAGACATTTAACAGCAGCATAACAATGCCTTAGCAACCACATAGAAACACCTTAGCAACCGCCTATTAAATATCTAGCAACCACATATCAATCCGCTAACAACCGCTCAGAAAAACTGTAACAGTAGCACAGTAAAGCCTTAGCAACCACATAGCAACACCATAGTAACCGCCTATTAAATCTCTAGCAACCACATATCAATGCGCAACCGCCCATTAAATCTCTAGCAACCACATATCAATGTGCTAACAACCGCTCAGAAGAACTGTAACAGTAGCACAGTAAAGCCTTAACAACCACATAGCAACACCTTAGCAACCGCCCATCAAATCTCTAGCAACCACATATCAATGCGCCAACAACCGTTCAGAAAAACTATAACAGTAACACAGTAAAGCCTTAACAACCACATAGCAACAACTAAGCAACCGCCTATCAAATCTCTAGCAACTACATATCAATGCGCTAACAACTGCTTAGAAGCCTGTAACAGTAGCACAGCAAAGCCTTAGCAACCACATAGCAATGCCTTAGTAACCGCCTATCAAATCTCTAGCAACCACATATCAATCCGCTAACAACCGCTCAGAAAAACTGTAACAGTAGCACAGTAAAGCCTTAGCAACCACATAGCAACACCATAGTAACCGCCTATCAAATCCCTAGCAACCACATATCAATGCGCAACCGCTTATTAAATCTCTAGCAACCACATATCAATGTGCTAACAACCGCTCAAAAGAACTGTAACAGTAGCACAGTAAAGCCTTAACAACCACATAGCAACACCTTAGCAACCGCCCATCAAATCTCTAGCAACCACATATCAATGCGCTAAAAACCGTTCAGAAGAACTATAACAGTAACACAGTAAAGCCTTAACAACCACATAGCAATACCTTAGTAACCGCCTATCAAATCTCTAGCAACTACATATCAATGCGCTAACAACTGCTCAGAAGCCTGTAACAGTAGCACAGCAAAGCCTTAGCAACCACATAGCAATGCCTTAGTAAGCAAATTATTAAATATCTAGCAACCACATACCAATGCAGTAACAACCACTCAGAAGAACTGTAACAGTAGCACAACATAGCCTTAGCAACCACATAGCAACACCTTAGTAACCGACTATCAAATCTCTAGCAACCACATATCAATGCGCAAACAACCGCTCAGAAGAAATGTAACAGTAGCACAGTAAAGCCTTAACAACCACATAGCAACACCTTAGTAACCGCCTATCAAATCTCTAGCAACCACATATCAATGTGCTAACAACCGTTCAGAAGAACTGTAACAGTAGCACAGTAAAGCCTTAGCAACCACATAGCAACACCATAGTAACTGCCTATCAAAACTCTAGCAACCAAATATCAATGTGCTAACAACCGCTCAGAAGAACTGTAACAATAGCACAGTAAAGCCTTAGCAACCACATAGCAACACCATAGTAACCGCCTATCAAAACTCTAGCAACCAAATATCAATGTGCTAACAACCGCTCAGAAGAACTGTAACAATAGCACAGTAAAGCCTTAGCAACCACATAGCAACACCATAGTAACCGCCTATCAAAACTCTAGCAACCAAATATCAATGTGCTAACAACCGCTCAGAAGAACTGTAACAACAGCACAGTAAAGCCTTAGCAACCACATAGCAACACCATAGTAACCGCCCATCAAATCTCTAGCAACCACATATCAATGCGCTAACAACCGTTCAGAAGAACTATAACAGTAACACAGTAAAGCCTTAACAACCACATAGCAACACCTTAGCAACCGCCTATCAAATCTCTAGCAACTACATATCAATGCGCTAACAACTGCTCTGAAGCCTGTAACAGTAGCACAGCAAAGCCTTAGCAACCACATAGCAATGCCTTAGTAAGCAAATTATTAAATATCTAGCAACCACATACCAATGCAGTAACAACCACTTGGAAGAACTGTAACAGTAGCACAACATAGCCTTAGCAACCACATAGCAACACCTTAGTAACCGACTATCAAATCTCTAGCAACCACATATCAATGCGCAAACAACCGCTCAGAAGAAATGTAACAGTAGCACAGTAAAGCCTTAACAACCACATAGCAACACCATAGTAACCGCCTATCAAAACTCTAGCAACCAAATATCAATGTGCTAACAACCGCTCAGAAGAACTGTAACAATAGCACAGTAAAGCCTTAGCAACCACATAGCAACACCATAGTAACCGCCTATCAAAACTCTAGCAACCAAATATCAATGTGCTAACAACCGCTCAGAAGAACTGTAACAACAGCACAGTAAAGCCTTAGCAACCACATAGCAACACCATAGTAACCGCCCATCAAATCTCTAGCAACCACATATCAATGCGCTAACAACCGTTCAGAAGAACTATAACAGTAACACAGTAAAGCCTTAACAACCACATAGCAACACCTTAGCAACCGCCTATCAAATCTCTAGCAACTACATATCAATGCGCTAACAACTGCTCTGAAGCCTGTAACAGTAGCACAGCAAAGCCTTAGCAACCACATAGCAATGCCTTAGTAAGCAAATTATTAAATATCTAGCAACCACATACCAATGCAGTAACAACCACTCAGAAGAACTGTAACAGTAGCACAACATAGCCTTAGCAACCACATAGCAACACCTTAGTAACCGACTATCAAATCTCTAGCAACCACATATCAATGCGCAAACAACCGCTCAGAAGAAATGTAACAGTAGCACAGTAAAGCCTTAACAACCACATAGCAACACCTTAGTAACCGCCTATCAAATCTCTAGCAACCACATATCAATGTGCTAACAACCGTTCAGAAGAACTGTAACAGTAGCACAGTAAAGCCTTAGCAACCACATAGCAACACCATAGTAACTGCCTATCAAAACTCTAGCAACCAAATATCAATGTGCTAACAACCGCTCAGAAGAACTGTAACAATAGCACAGTAAAGCCTTAGCAACCACATAGCAACACCATAGTAACCGCCTATCAAAACTCTAGCAACCAAATATCAATGTGCTAACAACCGCTCAGAAGAACTGTAACAACAGCACAGTAAAGCCTTAGCAACCACATAGCAACACCATAGTAACCGCCCATCAAATCTCTAGCAACCACATCCTAATGCACTAACAACTGCTCAGAAGACCTGTAACAGTAGCACAGCAAAGCCTTAGCAACCACTTAGCAACACCTTAATAAGCGAATTATTAAATATCTAGCAACCACATGCTGATGCACTGACAACCACTTAAAAGGCATATAACAGCAGCATAGCAATGCCTTAGCAACCACATAGCAACACCTTAGTAACCGCCTATCAAATATCTAGCAACCACATATCAATGCGCTAACAACCGCCCAGAAAAACTGTAACAGAAGCACAGTAAAGCCTTAACAAACCCATAGCAACACCATAGTAACCGCCTATTAAATCTCTAGCAACCACATGTCAATGCGCTAACAACTGCTCAGAAAAACTGTAACAGTAGCACAGAAAAGCCTTAGCAACCACATAGCAACACCTTAGTAAGCAAATTATTAAATATCTAGCAACCAAATCCTGATGCACTAACAACCACTTGGAAGACGGTTAACAGCAGCATAGCAATGCCTTAGCAACTATATATCAATGCAGTAATAACCACTCAGAAGAACTGTAACAGTAGCACAGCAAAGCCTTAACAACCACATAGCAACACCTTAGCAACCGCCCATCAAATCCATAGCAACCACATCCTAATGCACTAACCACATCCTTTGTAACTGCATAGCAACCGCATATAATACTGGAGTATCATTGGGTTTACAGTAGTTATCCGATCTAAGTAACATTTAAATGAACAGCACGTATATACTACAATATACTGTACAGATAAAACAGCCACCCATGCAGGTGTGCGCACAGTGCAGAAAGGCCATGAAGTGCATCTTAAAAAGCAAGTAACATCGTAACACCTACACTGATAGAAGGAGGTGGTCTGGAATTTTCTCTCGCCTTTTTATGTGTCCATTTTATCTCTCAAAGGTACATAAAATCCTCAGTGATAAAGGACAAGTACCATAATGTCCAATAAAGACACGGCTTCGGCTTAACAGAGAAAAGCCTGATGCTACGCATAACTTACAAATTTAATTATCATACAAACATACCGTAGGGTCTTTTACTGTAATGCTTCTGTTTTGCATTTGTCTAATTCAACATATTAGCACAACAATTCGGCCTCTATTTAATTTTTATATCACAGCTTTCATTTGTATCAAAGTTTTTAAATCTTAAAGGGGACATATCGTGAAAATCTGACTTTTTCCATGTTTAAGTGTGAAAAAAGAATCTCACGACCCCACAGTACACATAAACACCTGCAGGGGCCGGTGAGGTCTTTACAGTCAAGAATGAGTGCATTCATGTGTGCTTATGGGAGTGTGTCCTTTGTGACATTAACATTATGATTAATGTGCAGGCTATAGCAGACAGATGTTCAACACCCACACACGCATTATAACTAGTTTTTGTTACTCTTAAAAGCTCAAATCTCTCAAAAAATCATATAAATAATACACTTCTTAGTTTATATCACTTAACCCCTTCAGACCTGATTTTTCAGTGTGCCTTATTTTGATTGGTTGTTTTTTTTTAGGTTGTTTTTTTTTAGTTTGAACCACCAAACGTGATGTCCATTCCAGTGGATGCAGGGTTTGAAAGGGTTAAAGGAAAACACCACAGTTTTTTAATATTTTACTATGTTCTTACCTCAACTTAGACTAATTAATACATACACATTTTTTTCAATGCGTACACTTAATCTTTGTACAGCGCCTGGTGAATGTGTTAGCATTTAGCCTAGCCCCATTCATTCCTATGGATCCAAACAGGGATGAACTTATAAGCCACCAAACAATTCCATGTTTTCCATATTTGAAGACTCTTACATGAGTAGTTCCTTGAGTAAGTATAGTAGCACAAAATAAAACTTTTGTTTGGAGCCATAGGAATGAATGGGGCTAGGCTAAATGCTAACACATTAAAGAAACGCTGAACAAATATTAAAAGTGCACGCATTGAAAAAAAGATGGGTATGTATTAATTCATCTAAGTTGAGTCATCTAGTAAAATATTGAAAAACTGTGGTGTTTTCCTTTAAAGTGCATTCTTTGGATCTCCAGATAGCACTTGTTTTGATATATTTTCATCTAATGCAATGACATTCATACATTGTGTCATGAGTCTTCACTTACTTCTTGTCCTGTAGGAAAATTTGCATGCTCAAAAGTCTAGTTTGAGCCCCTCATTATTCTGACAATCTCGGTCACTATTCACCTTCAGTGTATAGAAAAAAATGCAATGAAAGTAAATGGTGACCATGTAAACACTAAAACACAGTTTTCAGACATGGTTTATTTATTTTCTCTCTTGATAAAGAAAGTTGACAGACAGTATAACACATAAAATGACTGAAACGAGAGCGCTTCCAAACAATTTCTCTTTCATTTGTAGTTATGTTGAAACTGTGACTCACAGGTTTGGGCACTTGGGTTAATCAATTTAATAAAGGCACTTAACATTGATATGAATTTAACAAATCTTTTGAACAACGCAAGACCTTCGTACAACAGATCACATGGACAGAAACCAGCAAATATGAAGCAAACATTTAACAAAATTAAATAAACACTTTTGTCAGTGTGACTTTCCAGGACAATGGGAAATCTTACAGATGTGGCAAATACATTAATTTACCCCTAATATGAGAAAAATCAAGGGTATGTTTACATTTTTGGCAGAAGAAACGAAACTGTCTCCATCAAGACTCAAATCCAAATTGCACCGTAAAAAATAGTTTTGCACGTACATTTTTAAGTTTAATCAACTAGGATTTAAAAGTCATTTCAACAATTTTGACAAGTGATAAGTTGCTGTAACGTATTAAATCAAGTTGAATTTGATTTAGTTATGTAAACTTTATTTTATAAGTTAGGAAATGACTTGTAAATCTAAGTTAATTAAACGTAGGAATTTAAGTGCCAAAAGATTTTTTTACAGTGCGTCATTATAAACCAAAAGAATAACACTATATTTAAATTATGGCAAAATCCAAGACTGAAATGTTGCGGGTGAGGATTTTCAGCTCTCCATGCCTTGGACATCGGTTTCTAGGTGGCGCTGTTGGTCAGGGCTGTTTTAAACTGCCGCAGTAGCATGGACGCCATCACAGTCTTCTCGGTGTTAACTGTGATCACTGCATCTGAATCCTTAAGGGCCACCGAAACCAGGACCAGAGAATCTGAACTCACCGTCTTACCGGCAAACCTGCAAACAAGTCAATATAGATCAAGTATATATTAGTCAAATTAAATTACGTTTTAATGTAAAGACTGTGCTTTCTTCATAATTTTTCGCATTAAAATTTTCTTTTATTATCTTTCATTAAAATGTGATAAATGTGCATTGTTCTAAAAGCAGGAGTGGAAAAAAGTTTGACCAAGACATTGTTTAGACGATCACAATCAAATCCAGATAGACAATATCCTTTTGTGTATCCTTTAGTTTATCTCAAACATTACACAAGTTAAATGTGTTGTGAACTCCACTAAATGATTTGATTTGAGAAATGCAAGTTTAATTTACAGATGAACAATGTGAAAGGTCAATGTCAATTTTATTAAAATAAACAAGATTAAGTAAGATTAAATATATCTTCACTTAGTGACAAATTACGGCGAGTGAGAAAGTGTGCAATCTTATAAATGAATAAAAAGCCAATACACTGCATGAATAAAAACAAATATCTAACACATAAAATACAATAAACACAAAGTGTTTACACAAAGTTGAAGGGATTTGGCAAAAATATGTATATATATACACATATAGGTGCAAAACGATTGTTACTAATCATTTGCAGTATAAAAGTTTTTGTTTACATCATATATGTGTGTGTACTGTGTTTAATAATTATGTATATATAAATACACACATATTTAAAAAACTATTTACATGCGTATAAACATTTTCAAATTTATATAAAATGTATATTATATATTTATATTATATTTATGCATTTGGCAGATGCTTTTATCCAAAGCGACTTATAGTTCATTACAAGCAATACATTTTTTTTAACAATACTTGCTTTCCCTGGGTTTGAACCCATGACATTTTTTTGCTCTGCAAACACAATGCTCTACCAAACATACATGTGCGTGTTTGTGTCTGTGTGTGTGTCTGTGTTTGTGTATAGTAACAACATAAACAGCTTTCGTGGAACACACGCAACTTCCAGTAAATTCCGCTAAGAATCAGTAACAACAAAGTTCTTTTAAAGGGGCCATGGCACAAGACTTTTGTGATGTCAAAATAAGATGTCAAATAAATCGTTGGTGTCCCCAGAGCACATGTGTGAAGTTTTAGCTCAAAATACCATATAAATAATTTATTATAACATGTTAAAATTGCCACTTTGTAGGTTTGTGCAAAAATGTGCCATTTTGGGAAATGCAAATGAGCTGATGAAATTTAAACACTGATCACAATGATGGTAGTTTGTTGCAGTTAAAACTCAATTGTGCTTTTCTCTGCACTAAATGGCAGTGCTGTGGTTGGATAGTGCAGATTAAGGGGTGGTATTATTTAATAATAATAAGAGCTCCTTATGACATCATAAGGAGAGCCAAATTTCAACGACCTATTTTTTCATGTGCTTGTAGAGAATGGTTTACCAAAACTAAGTTATTGGGTTGATCTTTTTTACATTTTCTAGGTTGATAGAAGCACTGGGGACCAAATCATAGAACTTAAACATGGAAAAAGTCAGATTTTCATGCCATGGCCCCTTTAAAGTAGTTTATTTATATAACAAGCAAAATAAACAACATGTAGATTACATAGGAATTATTATTTTCGAAGAAGTATTTGTTCAAGAGTTCAGTTTAGCAACTAGTCAGACCATTAAACAAACAGAGGCCGGAAGTAAAGTTCAGACAAAACACATTATCGTGTCACCGCATGTGGGTCACCGCACGTGGGTCATTTTTAAAAGTAGCAATTGTTTAAAATAGTTAACTGGTTAATTGTTTCTATTTCTAACAACCCGACGGACCGTGACACAAACACACATATATATGAAGAATTTGGTTCCAAAATGCCATAAACCATAAAAAAACGAGTTTCCACCAAAATCAGTATTGTATCAGGTCAGTATTAAAAAGTAAATTTTTAATTTTACGCAAAATCCAATATCTGTTGTGTTATTCTGTCATCTTTTTAACACGATAAACGCCAGTCCTCCTTTTCTGCAGAATGCAATAAATCCGCTCAACCAATCACAGCGCACCATTCCATGCATTGTAAACAATAATGGTGGCACGTTGAATACACACTAAATCCTAGTTTTCCTCTTTTACTTTGTACTTCATGGTCAACAAACAAACAAAAACAAAATTTGTTGGCATTGATAAACTTGTGTTGGTTTTCTGTGGCGGGATAGAAACGTAAGCCATCAAAATCTAATGATTTACGTGAGAGGCATTCGAGAGACGGAAAAATGCCGGCTGTTGCTTATATCCCGACAGCATCAAGCTTCTGTCATGCTAACACATTGACCCCAGGCGATCTTATGAAAAACTTTCCATTATTTTACTCGAAGTCAACGAAAATCGAGCAGGACCAAACATTTTACAGCTGATCGCTGTCAAAAAAGTTCAGTGACGACGTCCCAAGGATGACAGCAGCAATGACAGTGTTCTTAATATGACAAAGTAAGTGTTTTAATTAATGCTATTTATGTTTATTTTTTTAATCGGTGTATACCACTAGTCAACTAAATGAATATAACATGGCAAAGATGAAAGCACATTTATATATTGATTTAATAGATTTATAGCATTTTGAAAAAATAATAGTTTTTATAATAAGTCTTTGAAAATCAAATTATGGATTAGAATTTTTTTTATATTTTTATAATCTAAACATGTGAACGTTTGTAACAGAAATAGTGGTTTTCATTTTGTCACTTTCTTGGTATAGAAAACACATTTTTACCCAAATTAGTCAAAATGGATTTATTGGGTTTTGGAAGCAAACTCTTCATACACGCACGCACGCACGCACGCACGCACGCACACACACACACAATTATTATTATTATACACAGTACACACACATATATGATGTAAACAAAAACTTTTATTCTGCAAACGATTAATCGCGATTAATTGTTTTGCAGCCCTACTTTATATACATTATTTGTTATTTGATTATTTGTGTCATTGGTTTGAGAAGTGGTAAGGTAGTGGTTGCTAAATGTCTATTAAATGCAGTTAAAAATTATCAATAATATTAAGTAAATAAATGTATGAACTCTAAATGTCTCCATATCTTCAAATGTGAGCGTGGGAGAGTTAAAGGGTTTGTGTGTGTGTGGTGAACAGGCATGGCAGTCTATTATCTGGTCTTATTAAGAAGCTATTAGGGGCTAAGGGACAGACCCCTGTCAATCACTGAGTAAAACCCACCAACCTCTCACAGACACAGAGAACAGAGGGTCAAAGGAGGGGGGGACGCGACCATCATCAGTAATGTGGTAAAGACAAATAATAAGTTTAAGAAGGGATAATGTTTGTTTGTGCGTCTTAAATGACAAGGAGATAAAGTGTTTGAACTCTTGCATTATTTGTTAAACATCCGATCAGTAAAACTATAACTTTGTTGTTTATTTTGAACAGTAATTGCAGCGATATAAAACAGTAAACTGTGCCCTCTCGTCCAATATGACTCAGTGATCAAAACTGTTCCAGTAATACTGTAAAAAGAAGAAAATAACAGAAAAATAATCATGATAACGCTGATGAACTGTTAATATTCAAGGAAACACTCGCTCAGTAGGAGAATGCTCAGCATCCAGTAACCGTGGTAACGTCACAGACTGGAAACACTGGTGAACGTACGCACGGCTTCTTTGACAGCGCTAATACACGACCCCATGTGACCTCTACGCCCTCATCCCTCCTTCCTGTCTGTCTACTGGTCTCTCTCGCTGAGAGGGACCCACGTGCCTGACACCCTGCCCATCTGCCTCCCATTTACACACACTATTTTACAACAATGAACCGTTTAGCACAAAACCTCACATTCGGGGACCCCATTTAGCAGTGAGAGGCATACACACACCCCCGCCCCACCAGCCCGGTCCCCAACTCCTTCACACACACACACAATGGCCACCATTTAGCCGTGACAGCATGAGACACAAGGGCCATACTGCTAACCAACTGGAGAGGGGCGTCACATCTGACGATCAGCACGCACAAACACACACACACGCACAAACACACACGCACGCACGCACACACACGTTAAAGACAGATGAGATTAATTATTAACAGAAGATGAAGAAACTTACAGATAGATACACAGATAGAGAGATGGACAGATGGATAAATACACAAATAGATAGATGTATAGATTGATGAGATTAATTATTAACAGAAGAGAGAGAGAGAGAGAGAGAGAGAGAAAGAGAGAAAAGGACCAACAAACTTACAGATTGATAAATAGACAGACAGACAGACAGATAGACCAATATACAGATAGGTAGATCATAGATAGAGATAGATACATAGATTGATAGATGGATGGACAGACAGACAGACAGACAGACAGACAGACAGAAAGACAGACAGACAGATGGACGGACAGACAGATACACTGATAAATATGATAAAGACAGACATACAAATAGGCAGGCGAGCAGACAGACAGAGAAAATGTATGCTTATTTATTGACTACAGACGGATCGACAGACCAATTTACAGATATACAGATATACGGATAGACGGATATACGGATGGACGGATATACGGATGGACGGATATACGGATGGACGGATATACGGATGGACGGATATACGGATGGACGAATATACGGATGGACGAATATACGGATATCCGTCTATCCGTATATCTGTAAATTGGTCTGTAAATTGGTCTGTCGATCCGTCTGTAGTCAATAAATAAGCATACATTTTCTCTGTCTGTCTGCTCGTCTGGACGGATATACGGATGGACGGATATACGGATGGATAGATAAACACATTATAGACTAGACACACCAACAAATAGACAGACTGACAGATGGATAGACAGACAGACAGACATATCGACAGATAGAGAGACATAGACACAGGGATAGACGGACAGACAAACAGACAGACAGACAGACAGACATGGAGAGATAGATATAGGGATAGATGAATAGATAGACAGACAGACAGATAAACTGATATCTATATACTGAAAGATATACAGATAGGCAGACACAGACAGACATAAAGAGATACAGATAGAAAGGTAGAGAGATAGATAGAGAGACGGACAGAGAGACAGACAGATAGATATAGGGATAGGCAGACATACATTGATAGATGGATAGATAGATATAGGGATAGATGAATAGATAGATAGACACACAGACAGATAAACCAATATATACAGATAGAGAGGTAGAGAGACAGGTGGATAGACTAGATAGAAAGACTACACGAACCAAAAAATAAACAGACAGACTGACAGATAGATAGACAGACATACATAATGCGATCAGATGGATCGACAGGCCAATATACAGACAGATAGATAGACAGATAATAGACTAGATAGAAAGACTACAACAGACAGATAGACAGACTGACAGATAGATAGACAGACATAAAGAGATAGACACAGGGTTAGATGGACAGACAGATAAACTGATAAATATACAGACAGACAGAGCAAATGTATGCTTATTTATTGACTACAGACGGACAGATGGATCGACAGACCAATATACAGATAGACAGACAGACAGACAGACAGACAGACAGACAGACAGACAAGATACAAAGACTACACGAACCGACAAATAGACAGACAGAGAAACAGATAAAAAGACAGACATAATGAGATACAGATAGAGATAGATATATACAAAGAGATAGATATAGGGATAGATAGAGAGACAGACAGACATGGATAGATTGACAGACAGATATAGCGATATATAAATAGATAGACAGACAAATGATAGACAAGATAGAAAGACTACACAAACTGACAAATAGACCAACAGATAAATAGACAGACAGACATAATGAGAAGCAGATACAGATAGAGAGAGAGATAGGGATAGAAAAAGAGACAGACAGATAAACTGATATCTATTTAATGAAAGATATAAAGATAAACAGATAGACAGGTCGGGCAGACAGACAGATGATAGACTAGATAGACAGACATAATGCGATACAGACACAGAAAGAGAGATACAGAGAGATAGAGATAGGGATAGATGGAGAGACAGACAGACAGACAGACAGACAGACATAGACAGATGGACAGATAGATATAGGGATAGATGAATAAATAGACAGATAAATTGATATCTCTTTAATAAAAGATATACAGATAAACAAATAGACAGACAGACAGAGATACAGAAAGAGAGGTAGGTAGAGAGACAGACAGATAGACAGACTGACAGATAAGATACAGATAGATAGATAGACAGACAGACAGACAGACATAATAAGATACAGAGAGATAGATATAGGGATAGATGGAGAGACAGACAGACATGGATAGATTGACAGACAGATATAGATATAGGGATAGATGGAGAGACAGACAGACATGGATAGATTGACAGACAGATATAGATATAGGGATAGATGGAGAGACAGACAGACATGGATAGATTGACAGACAGATATAGATATAGGGATAGATGGAGAGACAGACAGACATGGATAGATTGACAGACAGATATAGCGATATATAAATAGATAGACAGACTACTGATAGACTAGATAGAAAGACTACACAAACTGACAAATAGACCAACAGATAAATAGACAGACAGACAGACATAATGAGAAGATAGAGAGAGAGATAGGGATAGAAAAAGAGACAGACAGATAAACTGATATCTATTAAATGAAAGATATAAAGATAAACGGGTCGGGCAGACAGACAGATGATAGACTAGAAAGACAGACTACACAAACCGACAGATAGATAGACAGACATAAAGCGATACAGATACAGAAAGAGAGATACAGAGAGATATAGATATAGGGATAGATGGAGAGACAGACAGACATAGATAAATGGCAGATAGATATAGGGATAGATGAATAGATAGACAGATAAACTGATATATCTTTAATAAAAGATATACAGATAAACAAATAGACAGACAGACAGAGATACAGATACAGAGAGACAGACAGATAGACAGACAGACTGACAGATGAGATACAGAGAGACAGACAGACAGACATACAGACTGACAGATGAGATACAAATAGATAGACAGACAGACAGACAGACAGACATAATGAGATACAGATACAGAGAGATAGATATAGGGATAGATGAATAGATAGACAGACAAACCAATATTTATATACCGAAAGATATACACATATAAACAAATAAACAGATAGACAGACAAAAAGACATACAGAGCAAATTAACATATTTACTGACTACAGACAGCCAGACAGACAGACAGCCAGAGATATATTCAACATTATCAATGAGCCAATACGTGAAGTGTAGAACGTATAGATGTTTATATGTAGGACTAGAGTTAAAACTGGAAAGATGAAGAACAGAAGATGTTACTTGTAAATATATAACTGTATAAATGGACAGATTTAGTCCAGTATATCTTTCTGCTGCCAGTCTGGCCTGATAGCTGGTGACAGTCTGATCTCTCAGTCCCTGTGGCCCTGCTATTGAAATCCATTTATAAAAGTCTTATTTACACACGCACTTAACACGACCCACAGGCACTGTGTGTGTGTGTGTGTGTGTCTGTGTGTGTGTAGTAATGCAAAGCCACTTGATTCATGTGATCCTCACAACACAAAGACAGACACAAACAGCTGAAGATATTGTAAATATACAGCATTTTTAACTGGACAGTCTATCTATTTAACTCTGTCTGTCATTCTCACATCAAACAAACATTTACACACAGAGTAGCTCAGCCAGTCTGTAGTTGTGTGTGTGTGTGTGTGTGTGTTGTATATGGTGCGGTTCAGACAGTAAATGGGTCATTGGTATTCTACACCGTCGTCCACTGGGCCTCTGAACTGGATTAATTGAGGCTGTGGGAAGAAAAGCAAAGCAGAACCAAAAGTGCTGGCCAGCCGGACCGCCATCGATCCACACACGCACACACACACACACACCCACGCAAGCACGCACATACACACGGTGCTACACATCAGAAAGAAAGAGACTAAATGACTGTCGTCTCTTTATTTACAGAAATTGTGGATCTTTGTGTGACACTTCTGTTTATACACAGCCGTTATAGTTCACAGAGCTAAATAATGACAGATATAACCGTCTGTATGATTTACAGCTGATATTTTGCCATTTTGAGATGAACAACAGGCAGAAAAACATGCCAGCGCAGTGGACAGAAGTGTTTATTTACAAATATTTCCAGTAAAAGAGTTTTCAAACCTACCAATTATCGTGCGTGCTTATCGCTGACGTTTAACGTCTTGTGACTAAACAAAAGGCGCCAATGTGAGCAAGCACACCAACGCGTTAAACGGCAGGCATAAAAGCGTATTTTTTATAAAAACGCCTTTAAGTTGGACGCGCAGCGTTAAAACTGGCCGACCAACGTGCCTGGAGCTGCTAAAGTTCCAGTAAAACACAACTTGGTGTTGCTCAAGCACAAAACGGTCTTGCAGACCAAGAAGATGCATCGAGGCAAGATAAATGTACAGCTGCTGGTCTCATAAAAAAAAAATGATAACAAAATATTGATAAGAGGGAGTGTTTATGGAGAACTATGCAAATCTTAACAAAAGCACATTTTACATGTAAAATACATGTAAAGTTGGATCACCAAAGCTCCAAAAGTATCAAAAATTTAGTAACAGACTTTCACATAGCTTTTTAAAGGAAGACTGACCCTAGACAAACCCGTGTCCGACATGAACCAGTGCCAATTTTGTTTAACCTGACCGGACCCAAATGTAAACGGCACCGACATCCCCGCATGCAACATAAAGAAACCCAGTTGGCCACACATCCAATTTGGCCCACTAATTGGCCCAATTTTTTTGTTATCTTACAACAACACCAAGGTAGTGCTAAAATGCGCATTTAAAATTGATTGACAGATCTGTCTCAACAAAAATTAATCTACCGCCAGCCATACGATGTCGCACGCACTCTTGGCAAACAGAGGAGGGGTTGGAAAAGGACTTGATGCACACACGTAAGATAGTTTGGTTCTTCTCGGGTTTATTCGGCAAAAACACAATCATTTTAAATTACCAGAGACCTGATGCTGCTAATATTATACTCGACCCGTGTCCGAGGCACACATGAAACTTTTACGGTACATTCACACGGGACGTAAGCGTTGACGCTTCCCATTCACTTTTAATGGGTGAAACCATGCGTTGGCGAACTGAATTTTGGATCCGTCGGTGCAACATCAGTGGCGTTGCTAGCGACAGAAGTTGAACATTTCTCAACTTTTCAAGCACCAATGTGTGCGTCAGCCAATCAGATCGCCTTACACAAATAACCTAGGCAGAGCCAGCCAATTATGTCAATGGAAAACCAGAGCATGTGTTGCGGCCACTATGATTGGCCGTTGGCCACGCTTCAGACAAGCTTTCCGTCAAGCGTTAACGCTTTCGCCCCATGTGAATGTACTGTTAGACCCGAACCCGCTTGGGTCGGACCTCTGGTTTTCAGATGTAAGTACTTGTTATCGTATTGCAAAAAAAAAAAAAGATTTTTGTTACTGTAACGCTATTGTATTTTGTTATGCTGCCTTTGAGATATTCTACTTTAAATTAGAATTTAAATTTTAACTCAAAAAATTAATTTGTTTAAAAAATGTTGGGTTATTTTCAACTCAGCGTTGGGTGAGAAAGGGTTGTAATATAATATACAGTATATGCCGGGTTATTTAAACCCAAAATGCAGGTTGCTTTAATCCATTTCTGGGTCAAATATTTACCCCAACAGTTTGGTTCGTCATGAAAAGATTTGCCTAAATTTTGCGATACTGTGCATTATGTGTGATCAGCCAGCCTACATTGAAAAAAATTATTCATTCAATTTACTCCATTTTTTAAGGTAAGTGGTTGCAATCAATTTATTTAAGCTACATGTAAACAAAAGTTTTTTCCCCTAATTTTTTTCTTAAATAAATTGATTGCAACCACTTACCATAACATAATTGAGTAAATTGAATGAATAATTTTTTTCAGTGTACGTGTGGGACTTTTTTATCTGTTTTTTCTCTATCTGTCCTCATGTTTGCAGAAACGGTGTGTGTCATTGCCAAACATTCGTGCCAAGTGTGCCTATGCTGTGAGTGCTAAGAGTCCTCTGTACTAATAGAGGTTAATCTGACCAGATGAGTGACCGGATGACCAGATGTCCCTCTAAAGAATGAAAGGGACGCCTTCCTTCACTTCTCAAGTTCTCAACACATACACAAACATACAAGTGCCCATTTCACAAACCAAAAACCACGAGTGTGCATTCAATACACAACAAGTACGTGGACACCTCCTGTCTAATGAGCGGGTTTGGTTTGCAGACAATAGTAATGCAAGATTTTAGAGAAATGTGTGCCTTTCTTTAGTGGCACCAGTTTGGGATTGGACTTTTTCCACAGCATGAAGTTGTACACATTTACAGAGACTGGTGTGAAAGAATTTAAGTGCACAAAGGCCAGAGCCTCAATTTTACTAAACATTATTATTATTATTATTTATAAATCCAACTTTGTGTCAAAAATGGACAAACCCACCTACTGGGTTGTGATTTAACCCAAAATGTTGGGTTGTTTTAAACACAAATATAAATGTTGGGACAAATATAACATTTTCAGGTTTAATTTAACCCAATGTCTGGATTCTTCCCTTTTTGATGCAATGCTAACCAGGCTCACTTAGGGTTGTTCTTTAATGTGGATTGTTATCAAGTACAATAAGTACAATACAAGTGGAATAGTTGTGTTTAACAACAAGCTGGTCATTTAATGAGGTCGCCTAGTGAGTTTATGAAGTTTTTCCTTCTAAAAAATGATGGGTAATTTTCAAAACGGACCCAACCCGTTGGGTTGTAATTTTACCTATGCTGGGTTGTTTACTCACCACCATGTCATCCAAAATGTTGATGTCTTTCTTTGTTCAGTCGAGAAGAAATTATGTTTTTTTTTTAAGAAAACATTCCAGGATTTTTCACATTTTAATTGACTTTAATGGACCCCAACACTTAACAGTTTTAATGCAGTTTAAAATTGCATTTTCAAATGACTCTAAACCAGTGGTTCTCAAAATGGGGGCCGGAGCCCCCAGGGGGGCCGCGAGATGGTGCCAGGGGGGCCCCAGTTTTATGACATTTATAAAATAAATTAATTTAACATGAATTCTGTGCAATTAAACCTATAAAAAATAAGACTACTAACTAAAAGCACTACTTCGTAACATATAATATGTTTTGTTGAGTTTTAAAACAGTTTCTTGTAATAAATTTTCTTTGGGGGGGCCGCGAAGAAATGCGCCGTACACAAGGGGGGCCGCACGCAGAAAAAGTTTGAGAACCACTGCTCTAAACGATCTAAAACGAGGCATAAGGGTCTTATCTAGTGAAACGAGTGTCATTTTTGTCAAGAAAAATAAAAAATATGGACTTTTAAACCACAACTTCTCGTCTTCCTCCGGTCATGTGACGTGCCAGCGCTACCTCACGTAATTGCATAATGACGTCGAAAGGTCACGTGTTACATATATGAAACGTACATTTTCGGACCATTTTAAACAATAAACTGACACAAAGACATTAATTAGTATCATTCGACATTCAACAACGTCGGAACGGTCCTCTTTCTCCACACTTGTAAACACTTGGGCGTAGTTTCGCATACGTCATCCGTAAACTCTTGACGTGATGATGTATTACGTGAGGACGCACTGGCGCGTCACAGGACCGAAAGAAGACGAGAAGTTGTGGTTTAAAAGTGCATATTTGTTATTTTTCTTGCCCAAAATGACAATCGTTTCTCTAGATAAGACCCTTATGCCTCGTTTGAGATCGTTTGGAGTCCTTTGAAACTGTGATTTTGAGCTGCATTGAAGCTGTTGAGTGTTGGGGTCCATTGAAGTGCATTAAAATGGAAAAAATCCTGGAAAGTTTCCTCAAAAAAAACATAATTTCTTCTCGACAGAACAAAGAAAGACATCAACATTTTGGATGACATGGTGGTGAGTAAATTATCTAGATTTTTTTTAAGAAAATTGACTAATCCTTTAACACACTGTTGGGTCAAATATAAACATTTCTGGTTTAATTTAGCTAAGGGCACACTTATATTGCCTATCCCATCCGAACCGAGCCCTCCATACTCCCCCAGAAGCATGCACTACGCCCTACGATTTAGGATGTGATTGATTTGAAGAAAACAGGAAGTAAAGGGCTCTAATGTTAAGTTTGTGTTATTTTATTCTGAAATATATATTGCTTAGTTGATGTCGTGTGTACAGCTCAGACATTTACGTAACCCTGCCGTGCGTATCAGAATGTTTTTACGAAGGCAGATGATGTATTTCCTTTTAAACTGCACCTGTGCAAGCCTGCTAGGGCGCGATTAACCAAACTGTGTTTCTGACCCAACACTGGATTGAAAATAACCCAGGATTTTTTTTACTTACAGCAGAGGAATAACAGCATGATAAACCCTCCAACATTAAAGCAAAAGTTCTCACCTTTCACAATTAATTTCAAGTTGCTGTCAATGTTATTATAGAAAATCTATATTTGTGTTACGAATAAAAAAGTTGTGTGCAATGAAAAAGCTTTTGTATGTGTTGAAGACGTATTAAGGCTGTCAGAGTATTTATATGAGCAAAAAAATATCTGATCTGTGTCTGGAGCACATCCATATCAACTAGTACGATTACTTGCTTGCTCTCGTAAACATGCAGACTTCAACATCTCTAAGAGGATGTTGTCAGTGTGACATCTGCCAGACCACTTTAAAAAACAGCGTGTCCGTATAAACACACAATCACAGACTAGTGGAATCAAAACATCTATAGGTTTAATGATCGTTTCTCATTTATCTGGTAAAAAGATGAATCCATGTGATTTGTTCAGTCTCTGTTTAGCAACAGAGAGGACAGCTTGTTTACTTTCTCTGATTTAAAGTAGGAAGAGGGTTTTGTTTACCAAGCACATTTATAAGCCGCATCACACACACGCATCCTTGATGTGGTGTTTGACAGAAGCAGTGCTGCCCCCTGCTGCCGAAAAGAGGAACTCCCAAAAACTCACAAATAACTGGGTCAATTACCTCTAATAGGGCGAGCAGGTACCATTAACAGTGACGGTATGCCTCTAATATACAACCTCTATAGGTATTAGCACTAAATGCTGTTGTAAGGAAGAGGAAGAGAAGAACATATATTGGGTCAAACTGTATCGGAGTTCACCAGAGACAATCATAGCCCCAAAAAGTGATTTTTGGGAAGACATCAAATATCGGGACTTGGGAGATCTCCAAACATTTAGTAAACAATCAAATTTGTGGATCACATCGATCCACGTTTGTGTACTTTTGTGTGTGTGTGTGTGTAATCCGATAAATGGCTTTTAAACTACTATAAGCATTAAATAATTTGAAAACATTATCATTGAAAGCTATAGTGGGACATCTCAGTAGTGGGTTTGTGAGTGTAACTGTGCATTAGGGTTTGTAGAGGAAGGTTAAAGTTTTTTTTTTGTATGTCTGTTAAGAAACGGGCCTGTGATTGATGACACAGTCTCATTTGCACGATTGCGTATTCCACATGAAATATAGACCTTTTCCACAGACCTGCGGCCATTGATTTCCACTCAGCCTGTTTTGTCCTTGTAAGGAAGATTCCAATGCTTCTCAAGGTGCTTTCAAATTCTCTCATATTTTATAATTAAATTACTACATTATGCTCTTATAGACTGCATAAAGTCCAGAACAAACGTCCCGTGTGTTTGTGTGGGTATGTGAAAAAACAATAAAGTGTGTCAGCAAGATGTGTGTGTGTTTTGTGTGTAAGAAAGTTCTGTCTTAAAGTCTTTTACAAAGTCAAATATTATTTTTAAGCAAACTCAAAAACTCATGCACTTTTCTATCCATCAAGATAATATTGTATGTCGACTTAAAAAATAAAAAGTTACAAAGTTTTTTTTAGCTTATAGAGAACAGCATTAGCACTTCAATAGGTCATGGGTTCGATCCTCACATACTGATAAAATGTATAGCTTGTAATGCAAGTCGCTGTGGATAAATGTGTCCGCCAAATGCAGAAATGTAAAAAGCTGCATTTTTAAAAAAAAGTGCACTATTTAGGGTGCAAAACCCTGTTAAATAAATTTATGAAAAATTAATTACATTTAAATTATTAAAATATATTACATTTAAATTTAAATATTTTTTTTATAAAAAAACATTACTAATAAATGAATTTGATTTATAAAAGTCATGTGACTATTTACACAACACTACAATATAGGCCTATTAGAAAACTAAGAACTCGTGCAAAATGGACAGGTATGTTTTATGTTTAAAAGAAAATGACCAAATAAAGGTCCAATAACAGCTAATAATACTAATAACTATGTAACTACTACTCTAAAAACTTTTATTTTTCATTCATTTTAGCGTTTTTATAAGTTTAACATGCAAATGTGCTAATAATTTATCGAAATATTTATTTAAAATCTCAGGGGGTACTTCAAGTTAATAATTTAGGTCAGCTGACCAAAAAAGTTTGAAAATCATAAAATCACAATCATTTTTAAAGTAAAACAATGTTACGTTATATGTTCTCATTCATTGCGAAAACATTTATTGCAGTAATTTTGCGCTTGATTTGGGTGTTTGTGTCACGAATAAACACATAGGGGTGGTTTCCCGGACAGGGATTAGATTAAGCCAGGACTACGCCTTAGTTTAGTAAGGAAATATAACTAGTTTTAATAAACATGCCTTACTGAAAACATTGCTGGCATCCATTTTAAGGCAAAACAATAGGCACTGATATATTTTAAGATGTATCAGTACAAGTTGTTTTCAGTTTGGACAGCTCTCACTGTCAAAAATTACTTTCTTACTTAATATTTTTACTGAAAACAAGACAAAAACACTAAAAAACATCTTAAATTAAGATGTATTTTCTTGATGAGCAAAATGATCTAGGAAAATAAGTTTTGAGACAAAAAATATCAAATGTAAGTAATTTTGTGCATAAAATATTTCTTGAATTTAGTGTTTAAAAAAAGTTTTTTTTTATAAAACTAAGGCCCAGTCCTGGCTTAAGATAATCCCTGTCTGGGAAACCACCCCATAAAGGGCTTAAAAAGAGCGTTTGAAACTCCCTTCTCCATTTTATTGTTTACACGGTTGTTGCAGCTGGTCATCGTCATCTTTCAGTAGTGTAATAGTCGTATGATAGGGGCTTGAATAAAAATCAGGGACGGACATGCATTGATCCAGAACACCCAATCCGCGGCCAAATGTGAGCCCCCAAATCCATCTACACTGCAGCACAGCCCTGGGATTTTGAAACTAAAACGGGGTCTGCTTTAACAAAACTCTTTGTTCACGAAGGTTGAAACCTTAGGAATAACTGTAGCAAAAACAATGCGTTTTAAAACAAATTTGCACTAATATAAACATAGTCTGATTCAAGCCCCTAAAGATATTAATTATATAAAGAAACCTGTTAAACAATAATGGGACGGTTTCCTGGACATGACTTATCTTAGTCCCAGACTAAAATGCATGTTTGAGTCGCCTTAATTTAAAAACAATTTATACTGACATATCCTAACATATATCACTGTCATTTTTTCATCCCAAGATGCACAGCAGTGTGTTTTTGTAAGGTTTGTTTGTAAAAAACTACTTAAATGTCCTAAAACATCTAACACCTAGTCCTGGATTAATAAAAACCCCATGTTCCTGGACCCAGACTAAAATGCATGTTTAAGTTGTCTTATATCAGTGCCATTAGTTTGTCTCAAGATGCACAACAGTAATATTTTGTAGGTTTGTTTGTAAAAACTATTTAAATTTAACTAGGGCCTAGTCCTGCCTTTAACTAAACCCAATAAAACCACCCGATAGTGTCAAAAATTATTTTTAACAAACAGGCCATTTTCTTCACTGTTTACCTGTGAATATTGTCCTGACTAGATGAAACCACGCCCAAGTTGGCGACAGACACCACCTTCCTGTGTATCGATTGGCTGGAAGCGTTCTCCAGCGCCATGGCGATTGTTGCAGACGACTCATTCATGCCCACCAGCTTACCTGAGCATCAAAAAATAAAAGTGAAACAGTTACAACACATGCAGCTGTTTGCAATATTTGTTTTACTTTGTTGTAGTTCTTGGCCATTACGAAGCATTTTAATGATGAGACAGGAAGAATTTGGGAAATGACAATGATGGAATTGGGAATTTTTAATTGGAAAATGATAAAAAACCAGGATTAAACTCTTGTGGGCCACATGTGCGCCGTAGCACGAGCACAAGCAAGAAAAGACAAGTTACACTATAGCAGTTGCTTATTTGCAAAAGCTATAAGACGCAGCAACTAAACATGACTTTAAACATAAAAGACAAAAGAAGAAACTGCTAAATATTTACACTGCAAAAAATTATTTTCAAGAAAAAAATCGTAATATTTTTATCTCGTTTCCAGCAAAAATATCTAAAAATTCTTAAATAAAGATGCTTTTTCTTGACATTCTTACTTAGTATTTTTGTTTTGTTTTTAGTACACATATCTAAAAATTCTTAAATCAAAATGCATTTTCTTGATGAGCAAAATGAGTAGTTTAGTCTAGTTTTTAGACAAAAAATAAATAAATAAAATTTAAGTGAATTTGTGCTTAAAACAGGCAAAAAAAAATCGGCCAATGGGGTAAGAAAAAGTCTTCAATACTTAATTCAAGAAAAATTCATGAAATCTTTCTTACCCCACACTGCAAAAAATTATTTTCAAGAAAAAAAATTCTTAGTATTTTTGTCTTGTTTTCAGTAAAAATATCTAAAAATTCTTAAATTAAGATGTTTTTCTTGATGAGCAAGACAACCTAAGAAAATAAGTCTAGTTTTTAGACCAAAATATTAAATTTAAGTGATTTTGTGCATAAAACAAAAAAAACTGCCAATGATGTAGGCTAATTTTTCTAGAATTTTTCTTGAATTTAGTGTTTAAGAAAAATGTTCAAGATTTTTTTGCTTACATCATTGGCAGATTTTTTGCTTGTTTTATTCACAAAATCACTTCAATTTGATATTTTTGGTCTAAAAACTAGACTTTTCTTGGGTTGTTTTGCTCATCAAGAAAAAGCATCTTAATTTAAGAATTTTAGATATTTTTACTGAAAACAAGGAAAACAATACTAAGATTTTTTTTTCTTCAAAATCATTTTTTGTGCAGTGCATTGGCAGATTTTTTTCCAGCTTGTTTTAAGCACGAATTAACTTAAATGTAATATTTTTTGTCTAAAAACTAGATAACTTTGTTCATCAAGGAAATTCATCTTGAATTTTTAGAATTTTGCACCGAAAACAGGACAAAAACACTAAGACTTTTTTTTGCAATGTTGATGCAAAGTTTTGGCATACAATTACAACAGCGACTGAAAGTTGCTTAAAAATGTGTTTAAAAAAGAGAAAGTAAAACAGCATACATGTTTTACTGTTAACAACTCCTTTACATACTTTCCTCCCTAATATATTTAACCCAAGACACAAACTTTAAAGAAAAAAACATCCAGAAATATCTCTATTCTGCATACGCTTTTTGCGAACATGTACGTGTTCCCGTGCGCATACTTTCATATTTAAAAACTGACGAGTGCAG
The DNA here is from genome assembly GCF_027580225.2 of Misgurnus anguillicaudatus. Taxonomy (NCBI): domain Eukaryota; kingdom Metazoa; phylum Chordata; class Actinopteri; order Cypriniformes; family Cobitidae; genus Misgurnus; species Misgurnus anguillicaudatus. The sequence continues at coordinate 31,586,650 of NC_073345.2, forward strand.
AACGAAGCGGACGGAAGGTTAAAATAATTTCGTCCGTGCGATATTTGTAAGGGTGCGTTGAAACACTACACTTGATTAAGACTAACACGAGCTGAGAACACGACGACCATGCAGGACATTAACCGGAGGCGCGTGAATGAGTCTCGTTGAACGCTGACAAGCGCATAAAAGCAGCGCTATGCTGTTCCTTAACAAGCTTCTGCGGGGAAACACACACACGCACAATAACACTTAATGTCTCCGAAATAGCCTAAATGAAAATGTTGTGTTTCCACTTAAAAAAAAACAGACAGACCAGGAGCTTTTCAGTCTGAAAGGCACAAACTACGACCCACTTCAACGTGGCTTTCAGACGACAAAAACGCGAGAGCGCGGTGATACGTACACACACAGACACACACACACACACACACAGGGGGCGAGGTTTCTGAGAGTGCTCATTTAAAGTCTTAAATCTGTCCATTAGGTTCTATTGTAGAGAAAATGTGGAGTAAATGAATATGGCGCGGCTTATGCTAAAAGCCTGTGCCACGGCAACCAATTAAGAATAAATGATTGGCTATAAAAAGCGCCTCACTTCCTGTTCCTCGTCTGTAAATAGTGAGGCGGGAGGCACTCTCTTCGCTCATTAAAATGTGCTGGTGTGTGTGTGTTGTCCTGAGTGAAGGTATAGGTGCTCTCTAAAAAGACAAGGCAGGAATCCATTGAGCGCAAATGAAAAATCAAACCCGCTGTTTCTTTCGAAGAGCGCCTGCTTCATTATGTCGGCCTAATGTTGGGCCGTAAAACATAAAGGGGTATTCGAACGAACCAGGTGTGTGTGTGCATTTTCTGATCCCGAAAGGCATTCGAGCGCGCTAGCTGCACAGGTGCTCCTTTCTTGGCATCTTCTCATTGTGTTTGTATGTGTTTTGTAGCATTGAGGATGAAGGAACGAATTTGATCAGGAGAACGTGTTCGGTACGGTTTCTGCACCGCTAGCATGATCAAACAAAATTGTTACAAAATATGTCCTTTGCTTTGTTCCTGTGGCTCAATGCGACAGAGTATTGCGTTATCAAAGGCCATGGGTTCGATCCTGGAAGCACACATGTTGATAACGAAATGTATAGATTGAATGCACTGTAAGGCCCTGTCTACACGTTTTTTAAGGTTTTGGTCGATCAGATCACAAGTGGATGATGCTAAATGCGGCATTTTGCATAATATTGAATCTATTCTGGCCTTTTATTAGCTGCTTTTTCAATATTATGTTTGATTTTTAATAAAATATTTTCTTTCTGATGAAAGAAATCATGCTTTTAATTTAAGGATTTTTAAGATCATGTGACTTTTGAACAGCACTGTATGGTGGCAATTTTTTTAGCCGCGTTACACTGCAAAAAATGACTTTCTTACTTAGTATTTTTGCCTTGTTTTCAGTAAAAATATCTAAAAATTCTTAAATTTAGATATGATTTAGATATTTAGATATTTAGAATTTAGTCTGAATCGGCAAAGACGCAAATACTCGACGTTTTTGTAATGATATTTTTGTAAAGATATATTTAAAAGTGTGCTATGTTATGTGTCCGAAGTAAAGTGGAGCTATTTTAGTAAAGATAGCCTGGATATAGGTGGTTTACCGGACAGGGTTTAGAACTCGGTCTTTATTATAATTGGGACATTTTTACAAACAAACCTTATAAAATACAATACTGGCGTGCATTTTGAGACAAAACAATAGTACGTTACTCATATGTAAAGAGATGTCAGTTATTTTAGTCAGTGATAAGCCCTGTCCGAGAAAACCGCCCAATAGTGTTTAATTACGTGTGATGTCTGAGGGAAATTTGGCCTAACGTTAACGTTATTTTAGGGAATAAAGTATTTCACAATCAAGCTTTATTATATTAAACATGTTATTTATGTATGTGTGTGTGTTTATATTCCTCTGTTTATTAAACCAGAGCGGTGATGATGTGGAGAGGCAGACCAGAGGGCTGAAGACAGTCTCCTAAATGACCCTGCAGGTGTTCTGACTGACTTTGGAGTGCTTTTTGGGCTGTTTTATGCCCTCTATTTAGAGAAGACTTAATTCTGTATGTTCAGTCTGTATGATAAGTGAATAAGTGAATTAAAAGCTTTTGTTTTTATGTGACTGAAGTTAATTATTTTGTTAACAACACCAGCATAAATTATTTGATAAATAATTTTAAAATGTTATTAAAAAATCCCAAATAATAAATATTAATTGAAATAACACATAAAACATTGAGTAAATACTTAAATTTTAATTGACAGAGTCTTTGCTGTAAGTTTTTAAAGATTCAACTGATTAAAACATTTTAGTTGAATGAACTATAAAGCTAATTGAGCCAACATACTATTTTATATTTGAGTCAAGTTTGGGCCAACTAAAAAACATCAATCCAGGTAACACTTTGGAGTCAGAAATTAAATTAACGTAAAATTTCTGTGGAACTAGTTACTAAAAAATAATTCATTGAGCCAACAATTTATTTTTTACAATGTAGTGCTTAAAACAAGCTAAAAAAATCTGCCAATGGAATAAGAAAAAGTTCTTAAATTAAAAAAGTAAACTTATTTCAAGAAAATTTTTCTTATTCCATTGGCAGATTTTTTTCTTGTTTTAAGCACTAAGTTTATATTTTTGTCTAAAACCTAAATAATTTTGTTTATCAAGAAAATACATCTTAATTTAAGAATTTTTAGATTTAACGAAATGAAATCAGTCACGACCCAAGAAAATAAGTCTAGTTTTCAGACCAAAAACATAAAATCCAAGTGACCCTGTGCACAAAACAAGCAAAAAAAAAAAAAATGGGTTAAGCAAATTTTTCTTGAATTTAGTGTTTAAGAAAAATTTCAAGATTTTTTGCTCACCCCATTGCCAAATTTTTTGCTTGTTTTATACACAAAATCACTTAAATTTGATATTTTTGGTCTAAAAACTAAACTCATTTTCTTGGGTCATTTTGCTCTTCAAGAAAAAGCATCTTAATTTAAGAAATTGTACATATTTTTACTGAAAACAAGACAAAAATACTAAGACAATTTTTTCTTGAAAATCATTTTTTGCAGTGTACTACTTTTTGTGCATTTTTGAATAAATCAACGCCCCTCCGTCTTCTTTTTCGTTAGATAACTCCTCTACAGAGGATCAAGAGAGAGCAAAGTGTCCATCGATTAAACACTTGAAGATCTTGCTGGAAGTAGTAGGTCATCCGAGTAGTTTTGCCTAGAGGTGGACGATTAACCGGTAGAAATTCGTCAACTGGTAGAGATTTTGGACTATCGTCTCTATTGAGGGTATGCACCCAGATCACCTTGCTGTGCGCGTGGTCAAGAAAAGTTACTGTTTGTACACGTATTTAAGCACCACAGTTTTAAAACAAGTGATTTTTAAGCCATTGAAACACACCCAACAGTGCTATATGCGCGCGCCATTTTTTTGTGTTAGAGGAGCGCTCAAGTCGCGCATCTGCTGCTCATTAAGCTCGTGAGCATTTTTGCCGCTTGATTTGCCTTAAATACACAAAATTCCGGTCTATCCTCATAAACACCACTATTTATGGCTTAAAAGAAAGTAAACAGCTGAAAGAGAAAACGCATGAGTAACTGTGGGTTCACACCAGATGCGAGTTCAACGATTTGCGAGTAGATTACATACAAACTCAATGCAAAGACGCAATCAAACGTGCCCTCGCGTGAAGCGATGCAAATGACGCGATATGGGTGGCGTGTTTGCCGCGAATTATAAAAATTCTATGGCATTAAATATTTTAATAACAGAAAACCTTATAAAGAGATAAAACTCTACCGTGAAACATATCGTTATCATGATCTAAAATTAATCCTAGCATGAAATAAAATTGTCATATCGCCCACACTTTCGCCTATTGCTTTTCAAATACTATAAATTCGGACATACTACTCGCCTCGCATACTATATAGTATGGACGTAGCCTCAGAATTCCACTCCAAACTCCCGGCATGCCTCATAAAAAAAAAAAGGACTAAACAAACATAAAAAAATAAAAAGCAATCATATAATTCAGTTTGTCACAACCGGTGTTATTTCCTGCTTAAGCGCTTAGCTTTCAGCTGTCTGAAGGACCCCCGGGTTGCAGTGGTTAACGGGTCAATCACGTCCAGTCTATATCTCCATGGACAACTTGTGTCATCCTTCAGCATGGATGCTGGCAAAGCACGTGAAGTGTGTTTTTGTGTGTGTCAGATTTGCCTGTCTGCTCTTCCTGCATCAGTGCTTTTATTCAGAGGGACAGTTCAAAGACAGGGGACAGTATTATAGCAAAGACTGGGTGCGTTTTTAAACAAACAGATTTAAATGTATAGAGCTGCTTCATTTGGCAGTTTTTCAGCAATTCACGCCTGCCACCAGCATTCAGCTTGTTCATCAACAAAACCATGCATTCAAAGAGGTTTGTGTAGGTCTCTGGAGCGTGTCGCCACTTAAAGGACGGGACAATATGCCAAATACTCACAATTACATTTAAAGTATTCATGCTATCAGTATGCATGCCCCTGAACAATAAAAAAAAATGTAAACATAAAAAATATTATATTATTCAGCTTAGTACATATGAAAAGCTCAGATGCAAAAATGAGAATGATATTAACCGAATACTCTTGCCAGGCATTATACGTTCATCAAATACTTTCACTTCAAATCCACTTAATCCCGGTCTCAGGCCATTCAGAAATGCAGAATTCATTAAAGTTCACATAACACACGCTGTTTCTGCTTATCGCATGTTAATCATGCGTACCTATAGAGTAGTATTACATCTTTCATATATCCAAAGAGTCTTTAGTTTGATCAGATTTATAAAAGACAGATCAGCTGTACACTGTCTTTCTGAATAAACCAAAGCTCCTGGAGGCGTACCGGAGGCGGAGCGAGTCACAAGCAAGCAACACACACAAAACATTATCCCACTATCTCTGGATAACTAATGATTTACTACACATTCATGTTGCTTACATTTTTGCACTTATGCGCTGATTGCCAACAAAACACGTTTGATGCAGTTTTACTTACCGCATGCGACTCTTGAAATAATTGGGACAGCCCCATTTCAACAAAATCCAGCATTAAACAAACACACTTGGACAACTCCGCTGCCACCCAGGATAAACAAACTATATCCATTGTTTCCATAAGGCTGGGGTTTGGTCACACTTCTTTGGTGACGTTGACTTTGTGCCAGCTCTTGATTGGTGTGTACGTGCACTATTCTAGTTAAAGTGCCCATATAAGGACTTCCACTGTACTTCCTGCACTGAAAACTGTCCATTAAAGAAGACTGTAACTTATGAATCTTTAATGTCCGAAAAAAACTTTCAGAAACATGTACGAACCCTGACGAAGTGCATTTGGCACAGAAATACGTCGTCATACGTCCAACTGTTTTTTTGCCTATGTTTAGCATGAGGGAACCAACCCTTTAAGAGTCTGAAAAAAATGCAAATTTACAAGAAAACATGTCAGATTCACTTAAGAGGGTTTTACATCTGAGCTCTTCAATTGTTCCTGTGTGTTCAGTAACTGTTTGCTCATATTGTCGAGGTGTTAAAAGGACATTCCACTTTTCTTGAAAATATGCTAATTCTCCAGTCCCCGTAGAGCTAAACACTCTATCTCCACCGTCTTGGAATCCATCCAGCCGATCTCCAGGTCTGTCTGTACCACTTTTAGCATAGCTTAGCATAATCCATTGAATCTGATTAGACCATTAGCATCGCGCTAAAAAGAAACCAAAGAGTTTCGATATTTTTCCTATTTAAAACTTGACTCTTCTGTAGTTAAATCATGTACTAAGACCGACGGAAAATTTAAAGCTGCAATTTTCTAGGCAGATTTTGCTAAGAACTATACTCTCATTCTGGCGTAATAATCAAGGACTTTGCCGCCGTAACATGGCTGCAGCAGGCGCAATGATATTACGCAGTCCCCGAAAATAGTTCCCTGCTATTGAAAGTTACCAATCAGAGTCAAGTTTTAAATAGGAAAAATATTGAAACTTTTTTGGGTTTTTTTGCGCGATGCTAATGGTCTAATCAGATTCAATGTATTATGCTAAGCTATGCTAAAAGTGGTACCCGAAGATCGGCTGAATTGATTCCAAAATGGTGAAAATCAAATGTCCAACTCCAGGGGAGCCGGAAAATAAGCATATCCTCAAAAAAAAGTGAAGTGTCCCTTCAAAATGTTGCCTGTATGTTTGTATTACTTTGCTCTTTGGTGAAGTCCGGTTCACTCATGGTGACGGGCAGCAGTAGTTCCCCCACCGCAGGCTGGATGGACACACTGAATTCATCTTCTTTAGTACTGCAGAGGAAAAAACACAGCCATCAGGTCTCTACACACCACATATCTGTCCATCTTTCTTTCCTATGTTTTCTTTATATACATTAAAAGTGGCGCTTGTAATTTCTAAGCCACTGGTGTCAACAAACAGAGGTGCAAATCTGCTTTTGTTTTGCCTAAACATTCGCCCTGTCTTCCATTGTTTGGCCAAACAGGTAAACCCGTTCTAAACTCACCTTGTTATAGTTGGGCCAGTGTGGTTGATCGTGATGCTCAAACCAAGCGACATTTTGAACTAACAGAGCCACAATGCTTTACTTTTTAATAAAATATTTACATTAAATCATTTTCTTGCACATATTTAAGTAAAATTATGTGGGAAGTAGTGTTACACAGATTTTAAAACAATTGTGTACACTTGTGTAAAACACAGGAACTTGATTTGTGTTGTTTTTCCACCCTCTCTTTTTTGGAGTAAGAGAATCAAATTATTGATTGTCAGGTTTGCCAATTTAACTTTGTAACTAGCCAATTAGTTCAGAAACAGAAGTGTTATTACTATCCCACTGGATCAATCATTGCTGATCCGGAGCCAGAGAGAGACGAAAGAGGGAAAAAGAAAAAGATGAAGTAATTTCTATTTTCATATTCGTATCGATTAGCATCATCACTGTTTGCGTTCGGTGGCGTACCATAGGAAAGAAGACTGTCAGATACTCCGATAAGTCCGAAATCTAACATTAGTCCCTTTATAAAGACGGGCAGCCTGGGAAATAGGAAGCCAATAAGAAGCGGGAGAACAGGGTCGCCACGGAGATCAGGTGATGAGGGGAAACGGGCATGAAAAGATAAAGAGACCAAATAAGCAGGCTAGGGATCACCGTGCAAAGTAAATCCAGGTATTTCTTCCTAATACGGCATAATCTTTTGATGCGGAGGAAAGCGAGAAGTGCCGAATCCCCGCTTAAACCGACTCCCTGAGCTGGGCTCTCTTCGAGGGCCGCAAATGCTCAGAGGAGGACTGACCCGCGCCCACTCGTTCCCATGTCATTGAACTCACATTGGCTCCATTAGCGCACATAATCTACCGGTCGCTCGTCTCTTGCTCGGCTGTTTATGGTGATGTTATTCACGCCTGGCTATTTCACTGTATCGATCACATAAGCCTCCGGCGTAATCGAAAAAAGAAAAAACAATTACAAGCTTTGTGGAGAAGTGTAATCACTCCAAATTAGATTATTTAAAAAATGTAATGCATATTATTACTATTCACACTATGCGGTAATAATTTATGTTTGAAAAAGTATTGGAAAGGGGAACGATTAATTTTGTCAGATTTTTGCATGTGTAAGGACAATGAACAAACAGTAATTTAATCTGTATAATGACATGCCAACACTATCATAATGTGAAGCAGTGTGCGTGTATATGTGTGTGTGTGTTCAAATGTTTTTCGCTGAATGTCCTTTTGGAGCGAGCCAAAAATCCTGTTTCGAGTATGGTGTAATACAGTATATGGTATAATGTACCAGAGTAAACATGAGGCATTGTGGCTGTGTGTATATAGAGGAATCTAATGGGTTAATGCACCAAAATATTTATAAATATGTCTGTTGTAACAGAAGTATGCAACATTTATTATTTTAGGTATGTAAAGAACAATATCACAATGCATAGTGTTTCAGTGCATATAAGTGTCCCTGGACCATAAATCCAGTCATAACTTAAGTCACACGGGTATATTTAAAGAGTTTGGTTCCAAAACGCAATAAATCCATTTAGACTAATTTTGGTAAAAACATGTTTTCTATACCAAGAAAGACACAAGATGAAAACCACTATTTTCTGTTACAAACTTTCACATAGCATCTTTAGGTTATAATAACATAAAAAATTCAAATCCATATTATTATTATAAAAACTGATTATTTTTTCCGCAAAATGCAATAAATCCATGGCAAGTTTTTTTTTTCAAAATGTTATAAATCTACTGAATCAATATATAAATGTTCATTCATCTTTGCCATGTTATATTCATTTAGTTGACTAGTGGTATACACTGATTAAAAAATAAACATTAATGGCATTCATCAAAACACTTTGTCATATTAAGAACACTGTCATTGCTGCTGTCATCCTTGGAATGTCGTCGCTTTTTTGACAGCGATCAGCTGTAGGGCCCTATAATTTCCACGATCACGGAATCGCGGACGGAATCGCGGAATTGGCAAATTAACACGGAATCTAGTATTAACGTGGAATTTCGCGGAATTTTACATATTTTGAATAAAATTATGTTTTTGTGTGGGAGGCGTACATATGTCTGGGGGAAATGCAGACCGGGGGAAGTAAATCTGGGCGACACACCCCGTCCCGTCATTTCAGACCCCCTCGAAAACACTGAAACCATGGCGAAGAGGCTCTCCACGACTCTGCTTTCGTCAGCGAAAAAAAATAAGAAATTCGACGCTAAGCACTACTTCCGAGCAGTTCTCACATGACTTTTATGTGACCAGAGAACTGTTATCATTTAAATCATTTACATTTTAATCATTAACATTAAAGGAACACTCTTTTTATGGCTAAAATAACAGTAAAGGGTAAAAACGGAATTTGCAAAAATTAAAACGGAGAAAACGGAATTTGCAAAAATTAAAACGGAGAAAACGGAATTTGGGAAAAAATAAAACGGAATTTGGGAAAAAATAAAACAGAATTTGGGAAAAAATAAAACGGATTTTATAGGGCCCTACAGCTGTAAAATGTTTTGGTCCTGCTCGATTTTCGTTGACTTTTAGTAAAATAATGGAAAGCAACAGCCGGCATTTTTCCGTCTCCCGAGTGCCTCTGGCGTAAATTATTCGATTTTGATGGCTTACGTTTCTTCCCCGCAACAGGTTTTTGCTTAAAATTAAGAATTTACATTTTAATACAGACCAGATCCAATACTGATTTTGGTGGTTACAATTGTTTTTTAAATGGCGTTTACTGCGTTTTGGAACCAAACTCTTAGTTTGTAGAAATAGCCAACAATACATTGTATGCGTCAAAATTATAGATTTTAAATGCCAAAAATCATTAGGATATTAAGTGAAGATCACGTTCCATGAACATTCCCCACCATAAATATATCAAAAATGTATTTATCATAATTAATTTAAGAACTTCATCTGGACAACTTTAAAAGCGATTTTCCTCAATATTTTGATTTTCTGCAACCTCATATTCCAGATATTAAAATAGTTGTATCTCGGACAAATATTGACCTATCCTAACAATTCACACATTAATGCAAAGCTAATTTATTCAGCATTCAGATGTATAAATGTAAAAGTCCAGGGTCACATATGAGGATGTTGCAAATGTGTAGAGCAGGACTTCTCACCAGAGCTGGAAGTTTGCGGCCTGTGTTGAATCCTTGAAGTCTACGCCCATGGACACGGTTATAGATGCCTGCGGCTCCAAACGCTCTGAAGAAAAAAAAAGAAACGCCTGAAGAACCAAGACATGACACTTACATTTATATATCTATCAATCTAAATTTATAGAGCGAGAGATGGAGAGAAAACACGGATGAACAGATGCATGAATACCAAAGTGTGTAACTCTGAAACATGAAAACTGTGCTTCACAAACTGTAAAGGATTCAAAGTGGTTTATAAGTTATAAACCTGAATAATTGATCAATTAAAATTTGACAAATACCAATGCATAATTAATTATTCAAATAACTTTTTTGTTAACATAAATTTTATAATGAAAAGTTTCCGCTTTGTGACTCACAGTTACAGAGTATAATTTATAAAAAAATAAGTACAAAAATTAAATCGGTGGTTTACGTCAGGATCAAAATAGGATGACAAATACGATTTTAAATTATCCACAATTCCTGTGCTCCACCTCACAAAGTTTGAGAAGCATTGCTATGAAGAAATACTGTAAATCTATTCTTCGCCCTTCCCACCCATGAAATTGATCCGTGTGATGCTTTTTCAACACAAGCATGGTTCAATTTTACATTTATAAATCCCAACGTTGTCCTGTGAACAATTATGAGCTTTGTTTTGAGGTGAAAGTGAGAAACGCATAAAAACATTTCACATTGTGTGGACTACTGCGTGATGTGTATCTGATTATAGGAGCTTTGCTAATCGATACAAGGGCTGAAATCATATCAGTTAGATTAATAATGGCTGAGAGCGAGCGAGAGAGTAAGAGATAAAGAGAGGTCAAAGCATGCACCTGCTGGGGAAAGTCTCGGTTAGTATGTCTGCTAAATATGAAATATTTCTTAATATCCAAAATGGCTACAATATTATTCACTAACAACGTAAATACATTTATGAATCCTCTTTTTTATAATCTCACGATTTAAGGGACAATGTTGCCAGTTCACCAAAATTAGTTATTATCCCACCTGCCCATGTACTAAATATCTTAAAATATTAAAGGATTAGTCCAGATAATAATCCAGATAATTTACTCACCACCATGTCATCCAAAATGTTGATGTCTGTCTTTGTTCAGTCAAGAAGAAATTATGTTTTTTGAAGAAAACATTCCAGGATTTTTCTCATTTTAATGGACTTTAATGGACCCCAACACTTAACAGTTTTAAAGCAGTTTAAAATTGCAGCTTCAAAGGACCCCAAACGATCCCAAACGAGGCACAAGGGTCCCATCTAGCGAAACGATTGTCATTTTTAAGAAAAATAAAAAATATGCACTTTTTAACCACAACTTCTCATCTTCCTCCGGTCGTGTGATGCGCCAGCGCGACCTCACATAATACGTCATCACGTCAAGAGGTCACGGATGACGTATGCGAAACTACGCCCCAGTGTTTACAAGTGTGAAGAAAGAGGACCGTTCTGACGTTGTTGTATGTGGAATTATACTAATTATTAATGTCTTTGTGTCAGTTTATTGTTTAAAATGCTCCGGAAATGTGCGTTTTATATATGTAACACGTGACCTTTCGACGCCATTACGCAGGGCCGGCCCTGGGCATAGGCGGAATAGGCAAATGCTAAGGGCGCCACCGACCCCTTGGGGCGTCCGTGCGCCCAAATTATTATTTTTTTAATATATGTATATAAACATTTATATTATAAAATATATAAATACTTATAGTTAAATATTTTGCACAGGAAAGCAGCGGTTGTTAATGAATTATTGGTAGTATAGTGTCTCGGAAGATCGTGCTTGTTAAATAGCTCTGTGGCTATACTGCACTGAAGCGGCAGTTTAAAATATAAACCCAGAATTCAGCGAACGTCAAGAACAAGAAAACGGAAACAAAAATCAGACAGAGACGCGGAATTTACATAATGTTACATAGACCATGTTTAAATTTCAATGTTTCTGCACAGAAATACCAACTTGTTCACTTTGTTTGGTATTAATAAGCTGCGCATTGGAGTGCTGGCCGCGGTGCTGAAGACCCGCTCTGACTGGAGTACTGGTGGCAGCACAGATATTTACGTGCAACCTACTGGAAACTATTATTCGTTATTATATAATTATTATTCGTTATTTTACTTTATTACTTCCACTTAAGAAGAGTTCTGCACTTTTTATTTCAATATTTCTCTTTATATGAATACTATTTTGTACTTAAATCTATAATTTCATTATTTTACTAACCCAACTAACTCATCTGCGCTTTCCGATAGGTTGCACGTAAGGGGAAAAGTATAGCTTTCTTCCCCTTGAGAAGAGTTCTGCACTTTTAAACTTAAAAAAAATATCTCTTTACAAAAAAAAAAATTTTTCTTCTATTTTAAAGCTGTAATTTAGTTATTTTACTAACCCAACTAATGACTCCTCCGCTTTCCAGTAGATTGCACGTAGATGTCTGTGTATATGTGCCATTACGTGTCTTCGGCACCGCGGGGAGCAGCCGGCGCTCCGGTGTGCAGCTTATTGATACCAGACAAAGTTGGTATTTCTGTCCAGAAACATTGAAATTTATACATGGTCCGTGTAACGTAATTTAGATCCCGCGTCTTGGCCTTATTGTTTTTTTCTTGTTTTTGACGTTCGCTGAATTCTGGGTTTGTGTTTTGAACTGCCGCTTCAGTGCAGTGTAGCCACAGAGCTATTTAACGATGAGCACGATCTCCCGAGACACTACAACATGCTACTAATAATTCATTAATAACAGCTGTTTTCTTGTACACAATTAAATATTTTAAGCTAAAGGTACAGTGTTAAAACATGTAAAAAAGACAAGATTTTAACAATGTCAAGATCAAATGCCTGAGTAACAGGGTATTGTGTGTGTATGTGTTCGTGTGCGTGTGTTTGTGTGTGTTTCCAAAATATTTTCTAAATAAAGAAAACAAGACAAATCTGTGCAGTTTGTTTCCGTGTAAGTTTATGAACAAAATGATTGGAACACAATTGTGATTCTAAAGGGCACCAGGTGAAATATTGCCTAGGGCAGCAAATTGGCCAGGGCCGGCCCTGCCATTACGCAATTACGTTAGGTCACGCTGGCTCATCACAAAGCCGTTGGAAGAAGAGAAGTTGTGGTTTAAAAGTGCATATTTTTTCTTTTTCTTAATCGTTTCGCTAGATAAGACCCTTATGCCTTGTTTGAGATCGTTTCGAGTCCGTTGAAATTGCAATTTTAAACTGCATTAAAACTGTTAAGTGTTGGGGTCCATTAAAATGTGAAAAATCCTGGAATGTTTTCCTCAAAAAACATAATTTCTTCTCGACTGAACAAAGAGCGACATCAACATTGTGTATGAAATGGTGGTGAGTAAATTATCTGGATTTCTTTTAAGAAAATTGACTAATCCTTTAATCTTTTTTCCTGACAAACTTATTGTTTCGCTTCAGAAGACATATAATAACTCAGTAGAGTCATTTGGATTACTTTAAAGATGGATGTATGTGCTTTTTGGAGCTTTGCCATATGAAGATATATGGCTCCCATTTAAGACGATAACATGACGGCACTTAATAAAAAATTATCCATTTGTGTTGAACAGAAGTAAGTCATATCCATCTGGGATGGCGTGAGGGTGAATAAATTGGGATTTTTTATTTTACTTTAAAACTTGAAGGTGTAAAGGAGGACCTCTTTAATGATTGGATGATTACCCAAAACACAGACAAAAAAGTACAAGGAAATGTACACCTTCAATCGATTGACCCGCTCACCGATCGTGTTGAAGCGATGGATGTCCTGTCCAGTGGAACTCTGCTCTGAGATGTGGATGTTCTCGAGGGCTTGGTCACTATTGTTGCTTAGCGTCAGTTGCAGGGATACCATGCTGTTGCCATAGATACAAGGCTGCCGGGTGAAGCGGTACTGGGCGGACAGACCTTTACCAGTCATCCTGTGGAGGAGCTCATGGGAGGTTTCCGGCACGAACACGGGAGAACTGGCCTGTGGGGGAAAACACGTACGCATGGCGTCAAACTGACAGGCAGAATACGCAGAGATAAAGAGGGGAACACCTGCGTTTGGTGGACAATTAATGAAAATGTATTGAAGCGAAAATAGTAATTAAAAAACAGCTGCAGGGTCTTCTGGGTAATCTGTAGAACTGTAGGAGCTACCCAGTCTCATGTAGATGTGTATAAATAGCACAAAGTGTGAAAACTCGTGCAATACATACGCCAAATTCCAATGGTTTTTAAAACTATGTTCGCTTGGGTTTAGGGTTAGATTTGAGATTTGCTTTACACTGCAAAAAAGGATTTTCAAGAAAAAAATTTCTTAGTATTTTTGTCTTGTTTTTAGCAAAAATATCTAAAAAGTCTTAAATTAAGATGCTTTTTCTTGATGAGCAAAAAGACCCAAGAATATGATTTTGTGCATAAAACAAGAAAAAATTTTTTTCTTGAATTTAGTGTTTTAAGAAAAATGTTCAAGATTTTTTTTGCGTACCCCATTGGCAGATTTTTTTGTTTGTTTTGTGCACAAAATCACTTAAATTTTATATTTTTTTGGTCTAAAAACTAGATTTATTTTGTTGGGTCGTTTTGCTCATCGGGAGGGGGCATCTTAATTTGGGAATTTTTAGATATTTTTACTGAAAACAAGACAAAAATACTAAGATTTTTTTTCTTGAAAATAATTTTTTTGCCATGTAGAAAGTTATTTAATGTACAGGTTTCTTCTTGTTTTTGTCTATTTTTAAGCCATGGTCTCTTGGAGCTGGGGTTTGGGCTAGGATGTCACTTTTTATGTAACAAAAAGTTGTTCTAACCCTGAACACAAGCGACAATGGTAAAAAAAAGAGAAACCAACACATTCACTGCAAAAAAAAAACGATTTTCAAGAAAAAAAATTCTTAGTATTGTTGTCTTGTTTTCAGTAAAAATATCAAAAAATTCTTAAATTAAGATGGTTTTTCGTGATGAGCAAAACTACCTAAAAAAGTCTTTATACCAAAAATATCAAATGTAAGTAATTTTGTGATTAAAAGCAAAAAAATCTGCAAATTTTTCTTGAATTTTGTGTTTAAGAAAATTGTTCAAGATTTTTTTGCTTACCCCATTGCCAGATTTTTTTTCTTGTTTTATGCACAAAATCACTTAAATTTGATATTTTTGGTCTAAAAACTAGACTTATTTTGTTGGGTCGTTTTGCTCATCAAGAAAAAGCCTCTTAATTTAGGAATTTTTAGATATTTTTACTGAAAACAACACAAAAATACTACGATTTTTTTTCTTGAAAATAATTTTTTTGCCGTGTAGGAAGTTATTTAATGTACAGATTTCTTCATGTTTTTGTCTATTTTTAAGCCATGGTCTCTTGGAGTTGGGGTTTGGGCTAGGATGTCATTTTTATGTAACAAAAAGTTGTGCTAACCCTGAACACAAGCGACAATGGTAAAAAAAAAGAGAAACCAACACATTCACTGCAAAAAAAAAAAAAAAAGATTTTCAAGAAAAAAAAATTCTTAGTATTGTTGTCTTGTTTTCAGTAAAAATATCAAAAATTCTTAAATTAAGATGTTTTTTGTTGATGAGCAAAACTACCTAAAAAAGTAAGTCTAGATTTTATACCAAAAATATCAAATGTAAGTAATTTTGTGCATTAAAAGCAAAAAAATCTGCAAATTTTTCTTGAATTTTGTGTTTAAGAAAATTGTTCAAGATTTTTTTGCTTACCCCATTGCCAGATTTTTTTTAAGCTTGTTTTATGCACAAAATCACTTAAATTTGATATGATTGGTCTTAAAACTAGACTTATTTTCTTGGGTTGTTTCGCTCATCAAGAAAAAGCATCTTAAATGTAAGAATTTTTTTATATTTTACTAAAAACAAGACAAAAATACTACGATTTTTTTTCTTGAAAATCATTTTTTGCAGTGTGAATTGACAAAAAAAGATGCAGCGTTTTCATATGCACGCCAAATTCTATTGCACGAGTTTTCACACTTTGTGCTATTTATACGCATCTCCGTGAGACCGGGTTAGTAGTATATTGATGGGTTGAGTTGGTCTTAAAAATTTAAGGTCTAGCTTTGCCAGTTTATGTTAAAGTATTCTCCTGTCCTATGATAATATCTAAACTAAAAGTAAACCAATTGATTTTCGTGGATGGTTAACCAATGTGGTGCTATATGAACATTATTTATTTGAGTATCTCTGCATCCCAACCTGGCAAAATTTGTGCAGGTTTGTTATCTTTTTTGTCTGATCAATAGCAGACATGGTAAACCAGCGAAACCTGTACAGAATTCATTTTTCATTCTTATTTTTGCAAATAATTGGAAAAAAACACACTGGTGATAGAAATTACCCACATCACCTTTATACTATAAAATGTATTATAATGCTGACACAAAACACGCATAATAATCCATATCCACTCTCTCTCAAACACACATATAAATTAAGTCCAACATCTGCCCATTTCCTTCTAATAAACGACCTTTTTAACTTTTCATCCTTAATGTAAAATCTCTTTCATAGCAGCCGTGGGATGAGACACAGACAGCGAGTTAAGGCTATTTTCATTATAAGCACATCAGTAAAACATTAGAGAAACCTTAGTTAAATGCCTCTATAACATTAGAGTAACGCTGGATTGATCTTAATGCTGTGTAAGAAATTTCATAATGGAAAATATTACAGAAGTTCGGGAAGAACAGGCTGTTGCTATTTAATCCTAGGATGCACTGGACGGTTTCTACATGCAGTCTTCTTGCACGTCCTTAACCATCTACAGAACGTGATGCATCCTTCGTGCCCATATCATAAACAACACTAGATAAATGTATATTTGACATTCATGCATTTGGCAGATGCTTTTATCCAAAGCGACTTATGGTACATACAAGCTACACATTTTATCATGCATGTGTGACCCCGTTGCTCTATCAATTGAGCTTCATGAGTTTAATAGTTTAATATTTAAAATTAAAGACTTTGCAAACCCTTAATCCTGAATATTAGCAACAGTAATAGTGATGCTCGCCTTAGCAAACAGCACTAACAAGGGTGCATGTACTTCAATGTGTGCCTGTACCGGTAGGTGTGTACATGAGATCATTCATCCAGACACTATTCTAGCATGACATCCATTATACTGTGACACACACACAGATGTGGTCACACTCTTTCACACATGCATTCATGCATTCACATGATCATATAAACACAGACGCCATTCCTAACCGCATGTTTATCCACAAACGCAGCGTATCATTTATTCAGCTCATATTACGATTTTCAAGATGAAAAGCTTTTTTATATGATTATATTGGTTTATATTGAATGAATGAGGTCGATGGAAGCAGATAATATTAGATATTAATGTCATTCTTATTCTTTGTAAGATTTTAAAATTATGTGACCCTGAACCACAAAACCAGTCTTAAGTTGCAAAAGGCCAACAATATTGTATGTTCAAAAATATACAAAAATGTTATGCCAAAAATCATTAGGATATTAAATAAATATCAAGTACAATGAAAATATTTTGTAAATTTCCTACCATAAATATATAAAAAATTAATTTATCATCATTAGTTATGTGTGTTGCCAAGGACTTCATTTGGACAAGTTTAAAGGTGATGCGCTCAATATTTTGATTTTTGGCACCCTCATATTCCAGATTTTCAAGTTGTTGTATCACGGCAAATAATGTCCTATCCTAACAAACCATACATCAACGTAACGCTTATTTATTCAACTTTCGGATGATATGGTATGAATCTCAATATAAAAAAATTACCCTTACACTGCAAAAAATGACTTTCTAACTTAGTATTTTTGTCTTGTTTTCAGTAGAAATATCTAAGAATTCTTAAATAAAGATGTATTTTCTTGATGAGCAAAATGAGCTAAGAAAATGTGAGAAAAATTTTGTGCGAGAAATTTTTGCTTAAATTAAGTGTTAAAGAACCCCATTGGCAGATATTTTTTGCTTGTTTTAAGCACAAATTCACTTAAATTGTATATTTTTTCGTCTAAAAACTAGACTTATTTTCTTCAAGAAAAAAGCATCTTAATTTAAGAATTTTTAGATATTTCTACTGAAAATAAGACAAAAAAAAACTAAGTAAGAAAGTAATTTTTTGCAGTGAATGGTTTTGTGGTCTATGCACTGCAAAAAAATATTTTTAAGAAAAAAAATCGTATTTTTGTCTTGTTTTCAGTAAAAATATCTAAAAATTCTTAAAATAACATGCTTTTTCTTGATGAGCAAAACGACCCAAGAAAATAAGTTTAGTTTTTAGACCAAAAATATCAAATTTAAGTGATTTTCTGCATAAAAGAAGCAAAAAAAATCTGCCAATGGGGTAAGCAAAAAAATCTTGAACATTTTTCTTAAACACTAAATTCAAGAAAAATTAAAGAAAAATGTGCTTACCCCATTGGCAGATTTTTTTGCTTGTTTTATGCACAAAATCACTTAAATTTGATATTTTGGTCTAAAAACTAGACTTATTATCAAGAAAAAGCATCTTCATTTAGATATTTTTAAAATACTAAGTAAGGAAGTCATTTTTTGCAGTGCATGAATGGTCCATGGTCACATATTGCCATTATCACATATAGCTATCTATTATTTGGATGGACAATTTAACTAAAAGCACCTGTTTAGATAAAAAACATGTAAAAACACTATACATTTATATTGTCTAATCGGTTACGGTCGTAAATAAAATGTCACCCTGTCTGTGAAAGTCTCAAATTAAAATTTTTCCAAGTTTGACTTCAATAATTGATTTCGCTTTGGTTTTAATCTTTGACATGACCTTACTCAGTCAATATTAAATCAAGCTTATATTTTCGCAGAATGTTCTTTGAGTTTATGTACATCACTAAAATGACTTTCGTTGGGTTTGCCTATGTTTTTTCCCCTGTCACATCAGCTACAGTACATGCACATCACTGCATATATCCCTAATCAAAAACATGACCACTTCTCACATCGCCTCAAGAAAATCGCCGTTACGTCCCCCAAAAAAGCAAAGGCAAGCGTCATGCCTGAATAGTGTGGTGTGACAGTGTCTGCCGAAGATATGACGAGTGTGGAAGGACCTCTGACGTCTCAATGCATTAACTCTGAATCTCTGGATTCTCTCTACATCGTGTGACAGCAGAACAGATCGCTGGCTGATGGCAGTTTTCTGGCTCTACACGGCACCGCCGAACACCTGGACAGGAATGACATTTCTGCCTGCTATTTATTTATTGGCTGCGGCTTTATCTTCTACACCAGCAAATCCCTCTGAGCTGTGGATTCCATCTGCAAACGGATACTGGGATTCTGCACTGGCAGATGATTTATCATCAACTAAAATATTGCAGTGGAAACTTAAAATGTGACACTGGACGACAAAACCAGTCATAAGTCGCACGGGTATATTTGTAGCAATAGCATACAAAACATTGTATGGGTGAAAAGGATTTTTTTTAATGCCAAAAATCATTAGGAAATTATGTAAAGATCATGTTTCATAAATATTTTTTGTTAAATTCCTACCGTAAATATAAAAACCGATGTATTGTTAAGGACTTTATTTGGACAACTTTAAAGGAAAACACCAGTTTTTCAATATTTTATTATGTTCTCACCTCAGCTTAGATGAGTTAATACATACCTATCTTTATTCAATGCGTGCACTTAATCTTTGTACAGCACGTCATGAATGTGTTAGCATTTAGCCTAGCCCCATTCATTCCATAGGATCCAAACAGGGATGAATCCAGAAGCCACCAAACACTCCCATGTTTTCCCCATTTACATGAGTAGTTTCACTATAAATATGGTGGCGCAGTAATATTGATTGAAGTTTGAGTAAAAGAGGGAGTAGTCAGGAGTGATGATGTTACTGCGTGCCGAGGTCGAAGTGCTGCAAACTAAGTGCTCTTCCGCCATACAAAATGGTTCTTGTTTTATTTTATACATTTTATTTTGTGCCACCATACTTACTCGTGTAACTACTGATGTAACAGTCCTTAAATACGGAAAAAAAGCGTGGCTTCTAAATTCATACCGGTTTGGATCCTAAGGAATGAATGGGGCTAGGCTAAATGCTAACAAATTTACGACGTGTTGTACAAAAATTAAGTGCACACATTGAAAAAAGATAGGTTTGTATTAATTCATCTAAGTTGAGGTAACAACATTGTAAAATATAAAAAAATGTGGTGTTTTCCTTTAAAGGCAATTTCTCAATATTTAGATTTTTTGCACCCTCAGATTCCAGATTTCCAAATTGTTGTTTCTCAGCCAAATATTGTCCTATCCCAACAAAATCTAGGGAGCCCCTAAGGGGACATGGAGCAAAAATTAAATAAAAAGTTTAGTTTCGCGTGCGCACGTGAAACTATCGTGTGCGCACATGAAACTACTACAAAAGTTGGACGTAAGCGCGAAACTAAACTTTTAAAAAAAAAATTCTGCACACGAAGGTTTCACGTGAGCACATGCAACTAAACTTTAGATTTTTTACTCCAATGTCACCTTAGGGGCTTGATAAAATCACACATCAATGGAAAATGTACTTATTCTGCTTTCAGATGAAGTATAAATCTTAATTTCACAAAATTATTATTGGTTTTGGGTCCGGGGTCACAAACACACCCTAATGCTACGTACACACCAAATGTGTAGCATCGCGTTGCTCGCTCTGGATTACTCGCAGGATTTAACTTTGTGTCATGCAAATTTTTCGCTTGAGTTGAATATTTTCAAAATGCGCGAAGGCGAGTTTGAGGCGAATAGCGCGTGTTTTCGCTGCAATCGCGCTGCCTAATTCGCGCCATTCGCATCGCCCCGCGCGAGGACGGGTCTGATCGCGTCTTTGCATTGACTTTGTATGTAATCTACTCAAGCAAATCTTATGCCCAATAAGAAATTGCATGATTTAACATGCAATATGTCTATGCTCTGATTTTGGGGCTAAAATCTCCAGAAGGTGTAAAATGTGTGAAGTGAGATCCGGGCATTACACTCTTTTTGCGGTTTAAAGGTAAATCAAATAAATAAAAAATATTTAATACAAAATGTGTTTGTTAACATTAGTTAATGCATGCATATGTTCATTTAAACATTTACTTACAAATTATAAAATTAAAAATGTACTAATGAACTAACATGAACAACTGTATTTGGCATTAACTAACATTAACAAAGATTAATAAATGGTATCGTTCATTATTAGTTCATATTAGCTAATGCAGTTAAAAATAAAAACAAATATTAACTTACTGTAAATTTCACCCTTTTTTTCACAAAAATAACAAAA
This sequence comes from Misgurnus anguillicaudatus, assembly GCF_027580225.2. Taxonomy (NCBI): domain Eukaryota; kingdom Metazoa; phylum Chordata; class Actinopteri; order Cypriniformes; family Cobitidae; genus Misgurnus; species Misgurnus anguillicaudatus. Next base: position 31,607,716 of record NC_073345.2, read on the forward strand.
AAATTAGGGTCACTGAAATAGCGAAAAGGAACCAGAGAAAAATCCTCTTGGGCAAATGTATAAAAAAAATGTGTAAAAAAATTGTAAAAAAAAAATTTGGCGAGCACAGATCGCTAATAGGCAACAAAACCAAAAAAGACCATTTTTTTTTAATAAGTACTTCATAGATCTGAAACAGTGGTGTTATATTAAGCGGTTGTGTATAATACATCTCTAGATGATGTAGTAAGCGCTCCAAAAACAAACACACACATTGTGTGTAAATTTATCGGCGTGCTTTGGATGCGTCAAGCTAGTCTGTGTTGATAAAAGTAGTCGTAACGTTTACGGCACCTCCAGCAGTTAAATTTACCACGCACGCACCCACCCACAGGTCGCATCTACGGTTTCACCATAACCGTTCTTGTCTGTGTACTCAACGACCGGACAACCCAATATACAACACAACATCGCTTATGATCACCAATACAACACACACCTTGTGCCCTATAAAGCGCTCAACTCCGCTGGGCGGTGCAAGAGTAAATAATCGACGGAAAGGAGTAACCTTGACCGAGCCGTCTAACGCTCACACGCGCTGGGAAACGTCTCTACGGCGTGAAGGGGGGCTTGATTGAGGGGCTCTATTATAGATGAGCTTAACGGAAACCTCAGTGATGGATGACAACCCGCTCTAGTCACCTTCACATCCCCGTATCTCACAGCATCCTCTCCGTCCAGTCGCCGCCCCAAACCTGCTGACAGATGCAAAACACATCGGCCGGACGGGATGGAGAGAGCGAGCCAAGTGGGAAAGAATGAAAGGATATGCAGAGGACAGCAGGACATGCAGCAGACAGAATTAAAAATCTATTTTCTATTTCTGTTTGAAATCTAATTCATTTGTTTATAAGACTTATAAGTACATGCTGTCCGTCTGGTGGCTTGAGAGAAAAAGTCATTTGGAGCAATGCTGGCATGTGTGTGTGTTTTGCATTGATTCTGTCATATGCTGTGATTTATGGTGAAGGATTCGAAATAAGCGTAATGAAATTTTTGTGTTTCTTCTGTTTAATATACTTTGCAACAACAATATCACAAACTGTACACATGCATACTTAAAAATGCACAACTCCTAATACATGTTTCATATTGCATAAAGCTATTGTGCTATCAATATAGAGTACCATGCAAAAGTCTTAGGCCACTGTGTTAGATAATTGTTAATTTTGTATGCCAAAAATCATTAGGAAATTAAGTAAATATATTTTGTTAACTTCCTCCTGTAAATATATAAAAAAAGTATTTATCATTAGTAATATGTGTTGCTTTATTTGGCAATTTTCTCATTTTTTGCACCCACAGATTCCAGATTTCTTAAAAAAAATTGTCCTATCCTAACAAACCATACATTAAATGGAAAGCTTATTTATTCAGCTTTCAGACGTATTAATCTCAATTTAACAAATTGACCCTTATGATGGCTTTCGTGGTCCAGGGTGACACATAATTATTTATAAATCTCTTTATATACACTGAAAAAAATGATTAATTGAATCCAATCAATCCCTCCAAGGCAAGTGGTTGCAATCAATTCACCTATATTTTATTTTACGTTACTAATCTTTTTTGTTTAAATGTAGCCTAAATAAATTAATTGCAACCACCTACCCCAAAAAAATTGATCAAATTCAACGAATCATTTTTTTCAGTGTAGCTACATCCAGAAAATACAAGAAGTATCCACTGAATCTGTGCCATTTATGTGCCCTGGACATTATGTGTGTAAAAATGCAAGAAAACTAACTTATTATTAAGCAAAGTGTCCTACATATTAATCTAATACCAAATTTAAACCATATAATTTAAAACATTAATAACAACTACATACATTATAACACTAAAAGAAACAAAATTTTTATCTCTATACTTTACATTTAAATATAAAGCATGAAATTCTTCAGATATCTTTATTTTTGTGCATTTTTGTGTGAGTCCATTCCACCTTTTACCATTGAAAATGCCATAATATTTTAGATAAAATGCACATTTTAGTTATGTCTCCAGGATTTCACTCAGTCCTGTTACCTAACACGATACCCCCTCTGAATATGTAAGGAATAATAGACGGGCCATTGAATTATAAGAAAATAATGCACACCCAAGGTGGTAATGTAGCACGACGCGAGTTATTTTCAAATAATTCAAAGGACTGGAGTCAATTATTCCTATTGTACCATGGTTACCACAAACATTGCTCTGATGCCTATATTTAAGACATTTGACAAGTTAGGTATGCGGTTATCAAAAAATAATGCATACCCATGGAATATTTCTCAACCAATCAGATTACAGCATTCAACAGACCTGTGATATAAGTAAGGGATAATGTAGAGGCAGCCGGTAGTTATCGGGAAATAAGCCCCGACAGTGTGATCAGGACCCGACGCGAAGCCACATAAGAAAAAACTGGACATGAATATGAATTTGAAACATTTTATTGGTTTATTTGTTTTAAATTAACATTCTTATCCTTCCGTGAAACTTTGCACAGATGCATAAAATGATCATAATACCTTAAGATCCTCTGCTTCAAACTTGTCTGTCTCCATTTTTTTCTCTTTTAGCCAGTCTTTGAGAAGTTTTAATGCCCATTCTGTATTTTTGTGAGTGTTGGCTTCGTAGCTGTCATGCTCTATTTTGTCAAGTTCAGTCTCAGTAAGCTCTCTGTGTCTTGTCGTTTTCGTTCTTCTATCTACTGTTTAAATGTTTTGTTTTTTCCGTACATGTTAAAATGAATGTCAAAATTTTCCATTCTTAATTGTGGTTGTCCAGTGTTTGTCACAAGATGGCGCCAAACAGTAATCTTTGTTGGTGCGGAGGGATTTAAAACATACAAGTAGTACCGGCTATGCGTTATTACTTTGGAGCGGTTATTATTTGAAAAGAAGGAACCTGCAAATGTCTCAACTGACCAATCAGAATCAAGCATTCCAGAGAGCCGTGTAATAAGTAAGGAATAATTGACGACAGGCCATTGAATTATAAGAAAATAATGCACACCCAGTGTCGTGCCGTTACACCGGGGGAAGGGATTAACCACGATAAAATTTCCTGACAGTTAGTATTATCGTTTAAAATGTAATTATCACTACAACTGTGTTTGATTACCGTGATTTTGAAAACTTGCTGTAAATCCTGTCCAGCCAGAATCAGTTTGACGCAGGCGCTCATGCAACATAGTTTTTTGCACAAGAAGGCATTTAAGGAATAATGTATTGTATTCATTCACGGTAAACTTATTAGACAGAATTATTTTCAATGTTTTATGTTCAAATGTTTTCAGTGTGTGTATCAGTTCTTTTTGAACATTTCCATCTCATTTAACAAAACCATGATAAATAATATTGATAACTTTGGTCACTATAATCATGATATGATTTTTTTTTACCGTCCCGTCCCTAACCGCGGGTGTGCATTATTTTCAAACAATTCAGAGGACCAGAGTCAATTATTCCACTTATACCACAAACATTGCTCTGGTGGTTATTTTAAGACATTTAAAAGGTTAGGTGTGCGGTTTACCAAAAAATAATCAACACCCATGGAACATTTTTCAGCCAATCAGAATAAAGCATTCAACAGGCAAGTGGTATAACTAGGAATATTCCACAAGTCACATTTTTAAGAAGAAGTGACATCATCTGGATCTTTTTAAAACCATGTGAAGACTAAAAGTTACTTTTCTCATTTTCTTTTCTGTATACCGTATTTTGTGATATTAATACTATGACTGTGAATGGCAATCTTAATGTTCTGTCGTGTTTCCTTTATTTTTTCATTTATGTGATCAGATTATAAAAAAATTGGTAAATCAGTAGAATTTGCTCAGTGTCTTGATGCTATTAGCAGATATTTAATGCAGCTATATTTCATGCATCTATATTTCATGCATTTGTTTAATCTATGCTACTGTAAAATAAACTACCGGAGATTGACCAATAATCATTTGAAAAGTAAATATGTATTAGATTTAGGGGTGGTTTTCCAAACATGGTTTAGGTTAAGCCTGGACTAGGCCTTAGTTATATTAGGACATAGTAGTTTTACCAACAAACCTTACAAAAAATCATTACTGGTGTGCATCTTGAGACAAAACAATGGCACTGAAATATGTTAAGATATGTCAGTGCAAGATGTTGTTAAATGAAGGCAGCTCGAACGTGCATTTTAGTCTGGGACTAGGATAAGCCCTGTCCGGAAAACCGCCTCTTAGTGTTAAAAAGATAAAAAATGAACTTCAATTTTTATGAGTTACAACGTGCATATAGTACAGATTCGGTGTAATGGCCCATGCAGTATTAAAAACAGAAGAAAATAATAAGTGTGAAGTATTTAATGTGAGCTCTTCTTAAACTCAAGCAATAGCAGGAACCAAAATGAAATAAAAAAATGACTTCAGTCTCCTCAAAAGAGTTCAAGATGTGTTTAGTTCCAAAAGAGGTCACAATAAATACTTGCCTACATATTTCCTGTTTGTATCTTCATAAAGAAACCCAAAAATGTATATGGATAGTTAATAAAGCTAATGATAAATTACAAAGCTGGTGATGGCCTAAGACATTTGCACAATATTGCACATTGCTTTTTAAACAATCTTGGCTTCTAAAGGGACATTTTCGTCAACCATTGTCACACAGGTAAAACAACATTATATTAACCAATTAGAATGTCACAATTTCTGAAAATACTGCCCAAAACAAGCTAGGATGTTGCCAGGACATCACTATAATCAACCTATAAGTGGTTTTCAGCACATTGCGAAGTGGTCGCTTGGCTCAGGTCCATTCTTAAATGCAGTGACATTATTTTGTCTGCCAAATACTGTACAAAACAACCCACACGGTTTGAGCTGTATCATTCGTGTCCACATAGTGCAGAAATACGTTGCTGTATGGAATTGCAAAGGTAGGTAATGTAAATGAATCAAATTAAAGACTAAACTTTCTTTTAAATTGGACAAACACAATCGTCATGCATATCAAATACACAAATTAGGCTCACTGTGCGTGGGACACTTTGTATGTGAACAACACTGAAGGTGCACGTGATTGACAGCACGAGGCCGCGTCCCCGTGTGCGTTTCTACCTGGCTGCTGAGTCATAATGAGGACGGCACTGAGCGTGCTCCGAGAGGAACGGGGTCACCGCGGCAACGGCGACCGGCTGATGGGCACCAAATGAACAAATTATGACGCGGCCCCCGGATTGTGATGGGGTCAAACGCCCCCCACCCTGCGCTCAGCCCTGCTCTCGCCCTCGTTCGCCCCCCGCTCGCCCTACACTGACAGTTCAATTTCCCTCCAACGCCCCACGTACGCCCCCCATTCGCCCCGCGCTAATTATGAATGAAAAGTTATCAGGCGGCTCCCCCGAGCGCACGCTTAAACAGTATTTCAGAGCAGATCCGCACGTCAAAATGTTATTAGAGACGGGAGAAGCCTCGGCAGATAGCTCGCACGCTGACCCCCGGATCAGCTAAATACCGCCGCTAACCGTCCCAGAATGCATTGGAGTGTCTCTCTATTTCACACACAGTTATTTCATCTGTATCCGTAGCGCACACACACATACACACAGTGTGAAGTCAAATGAATATATTTTCATACATCTGCATGTGCGCGCACACACCCAGACGGCTAAAAAAGATCAGATGTGTGACGCGACACATAATAAACGACAACCTTTGAATGCATGTATGTGCGCACGCGAGAGAGATAGAGAGAGAGAGAGAGATGAGGGTTATCCACCGTGACTAAGATTATAGCGGTCTGTAATGTATTTATGCATAGCATTGACTTTAAATAAGCTTCTTTTCTCTCCCTCAATCTCACCCTTTATTTCAACTCTGATTAGCTTGCCCACTGAGGCTCGTGGGTAGTATTCTAATGACCTGTGCCTAACAGCTTCTAGCTGTGCGGCGGCCCCGTCCTGACTAACCTGTCAATCAAAGCCTCGATGCTGACACCACCCCATCCCGACTTCAGCCCCCCAACACCGTGATACAGGTCACCGGGGCGACCCCTGAATGATGGACAGCTGGAAAATAGGAATTCTGACAGATGGAGGTTGAGACCTGTAAAAAGTTACAAAGTTTTCGGACTTCGGGGAATGAAGGATTGTGCATTACCGACAACCAGAGTTTAATCACGGTGATGGTTTGAATGAGGTGTTAAACTGGGTTTGCGTTTACCAAAGCAAACAATCACATAAATGGTGACTTCACAGAAAACTATACTATTATACCTATAACAAAAGATGATCTAAAACCTTTTATTAACAGCTATTAAAGATACCCCTTAATTCTTAATCTGTGATCAAGCTTAAATAAGACACTGCAAAAATAATGACTTCCTTACTTAGTATTTTTTTGTCTTTTTTCAGTATATCTAAGAATTCTTAAATCAAGATGTATTTTCTTAATGAGCTTAATTAACTAAGAAAATAAGTCTAGGTTTAGACAAAAATATACAATTTAAGTGCTAAAACACGCCAAAAATAAATAAATAAATCTGCCAATGGAGCAAGACATTTTTTCTTGAATTAAGTGTTTAAAAAAAGTTTTTTTTACCCCACACTGCAAAAATATTTTTTTCTTGTTTTCAATAAAAATATAAAAAAATTATTAAATTAAGATGCTTTTTCTTGATGAGCAATCAATAAGAAAATAAGTCTTTTAGACCAAAAGTATGAATTTTTCTTGAATTAAGTGTTTAAGAAAAATGTTCAAGATTTTTTTGCTTACCCAATTTTTGCTTGTTTTATGCACAAAAATCACTTAAATTTGATATTTTTTGGTCTAAAAACTAGACTTATTTTATTGGGTCGTTTTTCTCATCAAGAAAAAGCATTTAAATTTAAGAAATTTTAGATAATGTTTCTGAAAACAAGACAAAAATACTAAGAATTTTTTTCTTGAAAATATCAAATTTAAGTAAGTATGGGGTAAACAAAAAAATCTTGAACATTTTCCTTAAACACTAAATTCAAGAAAAATTCAAGAAAATTTTGCTTACGCATTGGCAGATTTTTTGTGCTTGTTTTATGCACAAAATCACTTAAATATTTTTTTTTGTCTAAAAACTAGACTTATTTTCTTGGGTCGTTTTGCTCATCAAGAAAAAGCTTAATTTTAAATCTTAATTTAATTTTTTTATATATATTTTTATTGAAAACAAGACAAAAATTACAAAGATTTTTTTTCTTGAAAATCATTTTTTGCAGTGCATTTTTTTTAGATAGTTTTTCTCATCAAGAAAATGCATCCTAATTTAAGAATTTACAAAACAAAAATACTAAGTAAAAATTTTATTTTTTGCAGTGCACGATATTCAGATGCAAGGGCTTATGGGTATTCTTCATGGCATTTTGTACTGGAGATTTTAAGTATTAGGGAGTGTCTACACCAAGGTGTTTGGCCGGCGGCCGGCATACGTTTTAAATTGTTTCCAATAAAAGTGCCGCACTTTTCTTTTATTTTTTCACGCAGAGCGCCCAGAGTTGAAAAAAATTCAAACTGGGGCAAAACGCTCAGCTCACTAATGCCACTTTTCACTCAACCGTCCAATCAAAGTGAAGGAGGGGTGGGACAAATACCACGACAACCAACCGGCACATTGTACAAAGACAGAGTATAAGAGCAGTAGTATAATAGCAACCAAAGCGGCCAGCTGAAAATCAAGAAAATCACGTCAATCGGCGGGAAAGCGAGAGCCGAGGACGCTAACTCACAGGCATCACTTCACGCGCCAGCTTTGTTTTATATTATGACTCAATTATCGCACGAAAGAAGCGTGTTTTTGGATATAAGGAGAAGAAAGCCAGCTTTATGGAAACAATGGATATAGTTTGTTTATCCTGAGTTTTGCATGTGTGTTTGTTTAACGCTGGATTTCATTGAAAAGTCCCAACCGGGTCATAAGTTGCATGCGGTAAGTAACTTCTGTGTTATGTTGGAAACAGGCGCGCAAGTGCATATTATATAAACGACACGAACATGTAGTGAATTATAAGTTATCCAGTCAGTGTTGTATAGAGTGTTGACTCGGACTCGCTCCTCCCGCAGCTCGTAACTCCTCCTTCTGAATTTTTTGTATGTTATCGGAACGAATCGGTAAAGCTGATATGTCTTTTATAAATCTGATAAAACTAAAGATTCTTCTGAGATATGAGGGATGTAATACTACTCTATAAGTACTTCAGATTAACATCAAATATGCAGTGTTATGGGAAGAAATCAATGTGCGATAACTTGGTAAATTGCGCTAAACGATAAGCAATACAATAAAACGTTGTTTCTAAAATCTATTTGAACTTATTTAATTGTATTTAAATACTGAAAATCATATAACAAACATACGTTTCACTTTTTTTATCAGAGCACACACAAACACATATTCGTGATCCTTTGGAAAAATTAAAATAATAAAAATTCAACTATTTCAATATACATCTTTCCATAGGGTTGTCTACGATATTTCACTAGTTTCGATATTTTGCAAACCATACGCAAAGCTATAAGTAACGTTTAGTCATTTAACGGTTACATATAGCTGCGAAACATACCAAATAACTTTCAGTATGATGTTAGCAAGACTTTTTCTCAGCAAACAAAAAACGCTTGCATGATGTTGCTTATTGCTTAAAAGGCACAGGGCTGTTTGTCAGTGCCCAATTTATAACACTAAATTCACCTTAAACATTATCTCTGTATGCAGCATTAAAGTTACATTTGTGAATCTTACAAAAACAAATTAAATATCAAGGTCCAAGTACCACCAGGGATCATTTTTGCAATGACAGTAGTGAAGGTCTACAGACACACATGTGTGGAGTGTGTATGAGTGTTTGGGGGTTGTCTGTCGGCCACTGGGATATTTCATGTGTCAATCCTTAAAGCAGAAAGACATAGTATTTGTGACGAAATGACCCTACATGCATCATTCATCACAGACGTGTCTCTCTCTCTCTGACTGTTCTCTCCTAACATCCCTCCCTCCCTAAACCAGGAGCCTCACGGGAGAGGAAGCAGCCGTCATACTGTAAAAGGTCAACAATCACAAACAATGACAACACACACAGAAGGAAAAAAAACGGATACTGAGAGAAAGAAAGCAATAAGGAAAAATCTATATTACACAAAGATGCGACATAAAGTCTTGATGTGCAGAAAAGAGATCAATATGGACACAAATGACGTCTGGAGAGGAAGTGATGTCAACACCAAAGGTCAGGGATGAGGACGCACGTACACGCACCTGTAAGGCGGATCCACTGGGTGTGATGGAGAGCCCCTGCAGGTCGGACAGTAAACTGGGAGAGAGAATGGGGCTTTTGGGTTTGGTCACTGGTGCGGGTAAAACTGTAAACACAACAATACAATCATACAACATAACACAAAAACAACACGTGTAATGAAAGAGAGAGTGATGAACTTACAATCATCAAGATCAAGGAGAGAAACTTCTGTTTTTTGCTCAACCTGCAGACATACACAAAAATGAAAGTATTATGATATTAGCCATTTTTTTAAGATTGGCATTACATAATAAAACTAAAGTGTTATCTCATAAAAATCACTACTTTCTACACAAGTAACATCACTGACATTTTTTTAACTCTTTCCCCGCCATTGACGAGTTAACTCGTCAATTAAGAGAAAACGCTTCCTTCCCAATGACGAGTATTTTCGGCAATCCTTAATACCGCTATCCACCAGGTTATCCTGGTTGTCCACCAGGTGTCATTTTTCCGCAACTTATAAAACCTTGAAGTATCGCCTTAGGGCGAACAGCTGTATGTCCGTGTATGTTTTGAGGATCGCTCTGAATCTGATCTCCATCAAAAGTCCTTCACAAAAATGTAATTATTTTAGTTTTTTGCTCAAAATTTAAGAGGTGAAAAAAGAAAACTATTTTTTTAAAGCAGAGGGTCTGTTGTTTCATTTGATATATTGTATGTTCATATATTTGAAGAGTTTGGTTCCAAAACGCAATAAATCCATTTTGACAAATTTCGGTAAAACGTGTTTTCTATACCAAGAAAGAGACAAGATGAAAACCACTATTTTCTGTTACAAACTTTCACATAGTATCTTTAGGTTATAAAAACATAAAAATTTCAAACCCATAACTTGATTTTCAAATATTTATTATAAAAACGAATTATTTTTCCACAAAATGCAATAAATCCATGACAAGTTTTTTTCAAAATGCTATAAATCTATTCAATCAATGTATAAATGTGCATTCATCTTTGCCATGTTACATTCATTTAGTTAAATAGTGGTATACACTGATAAAAAATAAACATTGGTAATCAAAAACATGGCATTAATCAAAACACTTACTTTGTTTTATTGATGACACAGTCATTGCTGTGAAAAGATGACAGAATAACACTGCGGATATTGCGTAAAATTAAGAATTTACTTTTAAATACTGACCTGATATAATACTGAAATGGCGTTTATCGCGTTTTGGAACCAAACTCTTCATTTAAAGAAGAACATTTTTTGGAAGGCATTAAACTTTTGTGAAAATCATGAAAATGCTGGCGCTGGCTACACTGCAAAAAAAGATTTTCAAGAAAACATTTTCTTAGTATTTTTGTCTTGTTTTCAGTAAAAATATCTAAAAATTCTTACATTAAGTTGCTTTTCCTTGATGAGCAAAGCGACCCAAGAAAATAAGTCTAGTTTTTAGACAAAAAAAAAATCAAATTTATGTGATTATGTGCATAAAACAAGCAAAAAAATCTGCCAATCAGGTAAGCAAATTTTTCTTGAATTTTTCTTGAATTTAGTGTTTAAGAAAAATGTTCAAGATTTTTTTGCTTACCCCATTGGCAGATTTTTTTGCTTGTTTTATGCACATAATCACTTAAATTTGATATTTTTGGCCTAAAAACTAGACTTATTTTCTTGGGTCGTTGTGCTCATCAAGAAAAAGCATCTTAATTTAAGAATTTTTAGATATTTTTACTGAAAACAAGACAAAAATACTAAGAATTTTTTCTTGAAAATCATTTTTTGCAGTGTAGCTATTTTTTTTAAAACCTGGCGGGGAAAGAGTTAAAGTATTATTTGTGCAATGCACAAAACGGCGTTTCCTTACACCCTCTAGTCTAGACTATATGTGATTCTTACCTTTGTGACTGGTTTGGATTTGACAGGTTCATACTTGGCTTTTTTCTTCTGATCTGTTCCAGAGTCCGAATCTGGTTCCGATTCGGATTCTGATCCGGATTCATAGGAGCTCTCTGAGGAGGAATTCTCAGAGCCTGATTCACTTTCTGATCTGGATTCAACCTTAGCTTTTCCATTCTTCTGCGCTCTGTCGAAATCACACAGACAAACAGATTTAACATTAAAATCTCACCTCATGTAGAAAGCCTGTTTTGCTAATAGAGCAATAATAGGTCATCAGTTCATACCCAGGGAACACATAAACTGATAAAATGTATACTGTACTTGTAATGCACTACAACAAGTAATTTGGATAAAAGCATCTGCCAAATGCATAATGTCATATCTGTAAAAACTTGTCAATTTGTAATTATTCTAGGGCTGTCAAAAAATTAATTGCGATTAATCGCATTCAAAATAAAAGTTTTTTGCATAATTTATGTGTGTGCACTGTATGTATTTAAAAAACATTTACATGTTTATTTATATATTTTAATTTATAAATATAAATAATAAATATACCTATAAATTCATACATGTATGCGTATATTTATATATACATAATCTACACAAACAGTACACACACATATATATTATGCAAACACAAACTTATTTTGTATGTGATTAATCACAATTAATCTTTTGGCAACCCTAAATTATTATTTTCTGAAGAAATAGTGAATGGGTTTGATTCTAACTGTGCGTCCCCACAGACACGCTATTCGCGCGTAGTTGGACGTTTGAACATTTCGAGTTTGCTTGCGCATAAATTCACGTCATGGGATGGGCTTATATACCTCCTCACACACTTTCTTCCAAACAAGATCCTTTTAATTACTGTAAAAGTACGAAGATGTCTCGTGTAGCGATGATGATTGTACTAAATTGCTTTTTGTTTTCCGCTCGCTTCCTGTAATCACGTCACTGCTAGAGCAAGCTCCTGATTGGTTAACGCGCAAAGTTTGAGATTTTGTTAACGCTAAATTTGCGCGGAATGTGCCATCCGTGCCACGCCACAGGACGCCTATACGCGTCTTTACATTGACTTAACATGTAAATCACTCACGATTGCTGCCTCTTCCGCGTCTGGTGTGGACTGAATTCCCTGTAAGTCACTTTGGATAAAAGCATCTGCCAAATGCATAAATGAAAATCACCACGCACAGATCTTATAATGCAAACAAAGTCAATCTGCAAACTTGTTTAAAAACCAAAAGGGAAAAATTTACAGTGAAAAACAGACGGAGTAAGAGATGGGATGGCCTAAATTAGGAGTGGAACCAAAGTTCAGATTTTTTAACTTGCATGGATTATACGGCCACGCTCAATTCACGCAAGGCGCGCTATCTGCGCTTGCCGCGCCACAGGATGCCCATTTGCGTCTTTGCATTGACTTTACATGTAAATCACCCGCGCTTGCCGCCTCTTCCGCGTCTGGTGTGAACGCACAGTAAGGGAGGACAAATAAAGATAAAATGTATAGACTGAATTCCCTGTAAGTCGCTTTGGATAAAAGCATCTGCCAAATGCGTAAATGTAAATCACCACGCACAGATCTTGTAATGCAAACAAAGTCCACAAAAATCTGCACATTTCAGTGTTTAAAAACCAAAAGGGAAATATTAACAGTAAGAAACAGACGGAGCAAGAGATGGGATGGCCTAAATTAGGAGTGGAACCAGTGTCTAATTGTAAAATGATTAAATGCATTAATTTGGCCTTCGGATATCATTTGCTGTGTACAAGCAGAACACGCACACAAGCGCACACACATACACACACATGTAAAAACACACACTCGCACACAAACACAGCATTTAACTAAACTGTGCACAATTCACATGCAGCATTAAAGTCAGTTTGTTAATGAGAGAATGTCATTGTGTGTGCGTTTGTGTGTGTGCGCGTGTGTGTGTGTGCATACGTTTTGCTCATGTAAGCTGTTGAATTACAGCCTCGAATGAAAGCTGCAGGTTCAACAACAACAACGCTGCACAAAACACATCAGAATTTGTGTATGTGTGCTGTGTGTGTGTGTGTTTAGATGAACAGATGGTCAGCGAGATTATTGATGCCACATTTTATTAGTCACGTTTTATGCTGCGGCATACACACTTACACAGACACACACTCAACACACACACTGTTTACCTCCTGCACGTATATAAAAAGCCAGCTCTATATGTGCAGAATCACTTATACACCCTTATTTACACACACACAATCACAAAACGCTAAACAAACATACAATCTGATTATATGGTTGTGCACGCAAACACTTTAAAATCTACACCAGCATGTAATGTTAGTAGTAAGTGCTTGATTTCAAACCAGTCATTTTGTTATTATCATTCAAGGGCTGTTTGAAAACACGTTTGATCCCGATTAAGTGCTCGCATGCAGAGCAATGCATCTATAAAAGTGAGAAAATGATGACAATTTTCATTTCAAGGCGATTTATTTATTTAAAATGCATTTTTTAACGTGAAGTCTGAAGGACAAACAATTTCACTAACGCTGTGTCTGATATTTCTAAAGCACACTTGCTGAACCAAATGTAACTTTGGGGCTGTACACTTGGTATTAAGATGTGTTTTCGTCGATCGGATCACAAGTGGGCGAGAGAGACACATCACGTTTACACTTGCTATTTAAATACGTCTCTTTTGTCCACTTTCGACTGCTTCTGTCCTGAATACTTGGTGGTCTGTCGAGACGGTGGACGAGTCTCTCTGCTGTCATTCAAACGCGAGCGGGAGAAATTATGAGTTTATATGGACGCAAACTAATATTATGTCGGAGTCCGCTGTAAGCATGCTGAACAGTGTTTTGTACATGCATATGTTAAAGCTTTCACTGAATTTTCAGCGCAATTGATGAAATAAGATCGTGCAACTTTCACACACCTGCAAAATGAAACTGCGGAGATCAGCTGCTTTAGTTTTATCAAGAAAGCGCTGTTCACCGTGTGTTCACGCCAGAAGTCAGAAAAGACGTAAAACATTGTGTTCAGTACCTCAGATTAGATAAATGGGTGGAGAGAAGGCGGATGCGTGGCTGTTCGAACCACATGTGCGTTTACACTATAAAAGCAATCCGATCGAAAGGGTTTTCGACTACCTCTGAATGTGGTTGAAAGTGGTCGAAAGTGGACGATGTCAAAAGTTTTGAACAATATTTACACCTGGCATTAACGTCGTCCACTTGTGATTCGATCAATGAAAACGCATGTTAATGCCAAGTGTAAACAGGCTCTTTGTGACTGGTTCAGATAAAAATGAGAGTGATACCTGTCTTTGCTCGCTGCTTTCTGTTGTTGTAGTTTTTTATTTTTTAGGGTTTTCTTCTTCTTGTCCGAATCTGATTCGCTGGAGCTTTTCTCTGATTCGCTGGAGCTCTTGTTGGAATCGTCGCTGTTCTCCTCGCTCTCAGATTCACTTCCTGATTCTACGGGGACACACAAACTCATTCACTTAAGTACAACAGTTGATAAAGTTGATACGCTAATCCCAAATGTATAGCTGGAATGCACTGTAAATCGGTTTAGATTAAAGCATCTGACAATGGCAAGGCTGTTTAACCTATATAGCTATAAAATATTAAAAAAGAAAACATGTAGTGCAATTTTAGTCATTAGGAGAAGACTGGCTATATGTTGTGAGTAGTTGACATGTAACAATTAATGAAAGTAAACAGTTATAAACAAAATATGTTTAGGAGTGTTGATCTCTTACACTTTTACTATTAACATTTGGCTCTTACATGTTAAACTGCAATTGTTTTTAAATATTAATAAAGAAAATATGAGTTTTCAGTAATTAAAAGGCTTTTAAATTTCCATTTTTTTTTGTTTGAAAAATGCATGTTTTTAATATGTTTTTTTTTTCAAATATACTACAACAAAAGTAACAAAAACGACAACACCACACACACATATATGGTAAAAGTAAAAAATATATCAAAAGTAAAAATAGGGGTAAAAGTTTGGCCCGCGTCATATTTACAATTTTAAAATCTGGCCCTCGAAGAAAAGTAGTTGAAGACCCCTGTTGTACAGTATGTAATGTAAATGTACCTTGATTTACAAAAATATTTCCATATATCCAGCTACACACGTACACATATCCTAAATAAAACTAGGACAAAAACCATGACGCATATCTGACCTTCACTACTGCTGCTATCCTCACTGCTGCTACCTTCCTCTTCTTCCTCCTCTTCTTCATCATCAGAATAAAACTTATCTGATTTTTTAGGTTTGGCTTTACCGACGGCCGGCGCTCCTGCCTCCTTCACCTGCATACAGGAACAGGAAATGATGTCATAATCATTCAAGACTGAGCACTCAATGGCTAAGAATAAAACAAGATAATATTCGAATTGGGAGGTGGGCTCACCGGTTCCACAATCTCTACATTTCTCACTGATGGGTCAGGAGCGACAGCCGGCCAATCAGAGAGCTCCAGGTACCCGGTGGCCTGAGCGTTGAGAGTATGAGACAGCGTGCCGAGCTGATAGCGATCCCGATCTGAGAAAACAGATAAATATTTGTTTCATTTAGCTGAAATTTATACTTGGTCATTAAACACTACATTGCGTCATGGTGGTTGAAAAAAACACCTGTACACATCTGCTTACCAATCCAAAATGAAAAGTCGAGGCAAAACGAAAAAACTGACGGGTTTGCAATTCTGGCTAAAACTGTACTTCTTTGTCATAATAAACAAAAAAGCAATAAGTGTCCTCTGAGGCATTCAGAAGCGGCTCAGTAATTGACATTAAACTGGCAGAAATGCCATGGCATTCATATCTGGCCTTCTCGCATTGCATTGCCTCCATCCCATAATAACCTATATGAACGCGTAATCACTCCGACTGAGAGATGTGATCTGCAGAATATCAACCAAAAAACGCACGCAGTGGCTCTTAACTGCCCGTATATTAGAAATGACAGGTGCGGTTAAATGTCACGGGCTAAATTTATGCGCCATTAATGAAATACAGTTGCATGTTTGTGTGCTTGTATCAGTTTAATTGTCAAATTAACCAAAAATTGGAACAAAAGCCGCCCCGTATTAGAGACAAAGTCTGGAAAGAATTAAGGGTGGGTGGTTTGAAAAGGTTTTCTCTATCAATCCTAAATCGAGCCATAACAAGAGAATGAGTAATTTGTGATAACCCCCTATATAAGTGAGGCTTTCACCTTCATCATAGAGATCGGGTTATATGTCACACTTATAACCCGACTGACTCCAAAAACACACAAAGACGTGTCGCTTTGAGTTTCGTCGTGGAGATACATAATCAGCCCTTTACAAACTTTATTACCTCCTATTAAGAGCGAGATACGCTTTACCAAGCGCTGAGCCCTACGCTCAGCACAACAAAAATTACCCTCCACGACAGCCAGCAATCAATCACACGAAACACATCCATCCATCCATCCATCCATGAATCTACAGGAGCGAATGATCAACGTCCTTTTCCTGCTCGTGAGCGTAATTACTCCCGTTTAATTGCAGGTGAAGCTCGTAAACGTAGAGGAGGCGTAGTGAACAACCGCATGGGCGTGTGCGGGCGGACGAGACTCCCGGATTCGACTCGCATCAGATGCCCGATATCAAATTACCTCAAATCCAACAATTCAATTCCGAACGGGAGCCGTAGGCACAGCCTTTCCATTTACGGTTATAATCCGAATATAAGAGTTAGGCTTGGGGAATGGAGAAAAAGTGGCTACGGATTGCAGTGCGGGATTGATGTTTACGGGTTAACGTTGTTGTCATGGATGGTGGTGCCAAAATTCCCATGACAGTGTTATGTTTTTCAGCTGTTGATTTGAGTTCTGACGCGCTGCTGGAATGCTACAACGTGATGGAATAGAGCAGCGAGGAGGATAAGTTAAGGAGATCAGAAGTGACAGGGCATTGAAGTCTCCGTGTCATTCAGAAACAGGACATTGCGGCGTACAGATTGCGTAGGATTTATTTAACTGCAGTAAATATTTTATCGTTCAAAGCCATAAATGGTTTACAGAAGTGGTGTGGCCTTAAAGGGATAGTTCACCCAAAAATGAAAATAATGTAATTAATGACTCACCCTCATGTCGTTCCAAACTCGTAAGACCTCTGTTATCTTCAGAACACAGTTTAAAGGATTAGTCTATTATCTTTAAAAAATCCAGATAATTTACTCACCACCATGTCATCCAAAATGTTGATGTCTTTTTTTGTTCAGTCGAGAAAAATTATGTTTTTTGAGGAAAACATTTCAGGATTTTTCTCATTTTAATGGACTTTAATGGACCCCAACACTTAAAATTTTAATGCAGTTTAAAATTGCAGTTTCAAAGGACTCTAAGCAATCCCAAACGAGGCATAAGGGTCTTATCTAGCAAAACGATTGTCATTTTTGTCAAGAAAAATATAAATATGCACTTTTAAACCACAACTTCTCGTCTTCCTCCGGCTGTGTGACGAGCCAGCGTGACCTCACGTAATTGCGTAATGCTGTGGAAAGGTCACGCGTTACATATATGAAACGCACATTTTCGGAAGATTTTAAACAATAAACTGACACAAAGACATTAATAATTAGTATCATTCGACATACAACAACGTCGGAACGGTCCTCTTTCTCCACACTTGTAAACACTGGGGCGTAGTTTCACATACGACGTCCGTGACCTCTTGACGTGATCACGTATTACGTGAGGTCGCGCCGGCTCGTCACACAGCCCGCGCCGGCTCGTCACACAGCCGGAGGAAGACGATAAGTTGTGATTTAAAAGTGCATATTTTTATTTTCTTGCCAAAAATGTCAATCGTTTTGGCTGGATGGGACCCTTGTGCCTCGTTTGGGATCGTTTGGAGTCCTTTGAAACTGCAATTTTGAGCTGCATTAAAACTGTTGGGTGTTGGGGTCCATTAAAGTCCATTAGGGTGAGAAAAATCCTGGAATGTTTTCCTCAAAAAACATAATTTCTTCACGACTGAACAAAGAAAGACATTTTGGGTGGCATGGTGGTGGGTAGATTATCTGGATTTTTCAAGAAAATTGACTATTCCTTTAAGATGTTTTATATTTAGCCGGAGAGCTTGTTGACCCTTCATTGAAAATCTGTCCATGTCCAGAAAGTAATAAAAACATCATTAAAGTAGTCCATGTGACATCAGTGGGTCAGTAAAAATGTGTTGAAGCATCAAAAATACATTTTGGTCCATTTATGACTTTTTGACACATGACTGCAGTGACGCGAATGACATACGACACGGCTGACGTGTTATCTGGTGCGCCCCAGCTGGTTTTTTTGTGCGCCCGGGCTTTGTTTACAGTTTGAGGTAGAGGCATCCTGTTAGTTTGTAAAAAAACTTTGCAAACATGTCTGAGGATATCACATCATCCGCGTCACTGCAGTCAAGTGACTTTAGTCTCGCGCATATGCTTCACAACAGACGCAAAAGAAAAGACAATGCTGAATAAAGTCGTTATTTTTGTTATTTTTAGACCAAAATGTATTTTCAACACATTTTAACTGACCCACTGATGTCACATAGACTACTTTGATGATGTTTTTATTACCTTTCTGGATATGGACAATATACTGTTACTAGATTTTAAATGAAGGGTCAGCAAGCTCTCGGACTAAATATAAAACATCTTAAACTGTGTTCTGAAGATGAATGGAGTTCTTATGAGTTTGGAACGACATGAGCGTGAGTCATAATTTTCATTTTTGGGTGAACTATCCCTTTAAATGTTACATGCCGTTGTTTTTACCTTTGAATGCAGACTGAAGCACGGGTGCCGGTTTGGATGCCATCAGGATGCGGCGAGCATATTTGCTCAAGGCTCCGCTCTTTTCGTTCGGAACGATCAGCTGACGAATAAACCGCGTTCGGTCTCTGATGTCATAGTTCTGATCATACTTGCCCAAGTTTAGGATGTACTGAGTCAGCAACTTAGTCTATGTGAGAGAAAGTAAGAATAAAAAGCAATGAGGTACAGTATAAGAAGTTGTGCTATGATACTGAAACATCATCATCATCATCACTTTATAGAACACCCATCACATTTATAATCACAATATTCAGTGATCTAACTGTGACAGAGTTTTTTTTTCTCAATATATGTTTATGCACAAATTTATTCTTCATACATAGTAACATTTGCATGTATCTCATAATACCTCATATTTCACCTTATTTTCATAGTACATATAATGCACACCTGCATTAGAAACAATGGTCTCTCTATCAGGACCTAATTTTTTTCATTTGGCACATTTTAGCATTTATAAATTTTTGTGTGATGCTACATCGTTGTTGCAAAGCATCAATGATGGCCATATCGAAAAGCACCACAGATAAACAAAATAACTGAGTACACCTTTAAATTATTACCACCTCACCACACAAAAAGAAACTTGTTGACTTCACCTGTTTGGAGTTTGTCAGGTACAGTTTGGCAGCCAAATTGACCGTCTGGAGTTTGACAATGTCCTCTTCATTGGTGAAGGTCTTGGCCATCTTTCTCAGGACGTCGGGAGCGATTTTAGGCACGTTTTCACAGTATTCACCCATCAGCCACAGAATGCTGGCTCTCGCCATGGAGACCTGTATCACAAATACAAAGGTGAAGTGTAATTGTAAAGATATATACGTAGGGCTAAATAAAACAAAACTTAACTAAAGTATAGTAAATTGTACACCAGACTAGTGTTGAGCAACACGTTTCTTTTGCATTTCACTTACAGTGATGTTGTCAAAAAGTTTGGCCATGTGTTTGATGATGTCACTGTGCTGCGATGGCTGAGTTTGCAGGAGCTTCTTGATCACCACAACGCTTTCTGCGACAACAGTTTCTACAAGAACAAGAAATACACAAACATAAAGATTACCATAACACTATCCATAAAACATAACATTTAAACATTAACATTTAAAACATTTTGTCTGATAACTACCTCTTTAGTGATGCGTGTTTGTAAAAATAATAATGTGTTTATTTATTGTATCAAAAATAAAAATATAACCAAATTAGATCAAACATAATATAGGTCTTTTTTGGATTTGGTCAGGATCGATGTTCCCTGATTTTGCAATACATTGTGGTATTTTTGAGGGAACGAACATTACCACTGCATAGGAAGGATTTGGCTATTGGAAAAAAGTTGGACTCCCTGGTCAGGATTTTACATTCAAAACGACTAAATTTTCACACAAAAAGACTGCAGCGTGGTTAAATTACCGTCTCTGTTGGACAGTAACAGTACGAGGCCGTTGAGGCAGGTGTCCGCCACCTCTGAGATGTTTGTGGCACATCTACCAATGGCCTGGATGGTGGCTGCAGCAAAAGCCTTATCCTGACTCTTTACATATGTCTGAAAAACAAACACACACATAAACAGAGCTGCTACCATCTGCTATTTCTCGGCTGTGTTTCAAAACAAAGCAAGCGCCCAACCTAAGCAGCATTTCTCTTAAGTTGAAACATGTGAACTGAAGTGGTTACTTCACTGTTTACCCGTTTACCTTGTTTAAAGGTGCCTAGGATGTCTACATAGGCAACCTAGGGTTGCAAAGGGACGGAAAGTTTTCTGAGGAATTTTGGAAATATTCCAAATTGGAAACTTAAAGGGACACTTTTTTAAAAAATATGTTTATTTTCCCACTCCCCTAGAGTTAAACGTTTGATTCTTACCATTTTGGAATCCATTCAGCCGATCTCCGGGTCTGGCGCTACCACTTTTAGCATAGCTTAGCATAATCCATTGAATCTGATTAGACCATTAGCATGGCACTCAAAAATTACCAAAGAGTTTCGATATTTTTCCTATTTAAAACTTGACTCTTCTGTAGTTACATCATGTACTAAGACCAACGGAAAATTAAAAGTTGTGATTTTCTAGGCAGATATGGCTAGGACGATACTCTCATTCTGGCGTAATAATCAAGGACTTTGCTACCATAACATGGCTGTAGGAGGCGCAATGATGTTATGCAGCAGCCAAAAATAATCCCCTTAGTATCTTTTAATAGCAGGGGACTATTTTCGTGTGCTGCAATATATAATTGTGCCTGCTGCAGCCATGTTACGGCAGCAAAGTCCTTGATTATTACGCCAGAATGAGAGTATAGTTCCTAGACATCTCGGCCTAAAAAATTGCAACTTTTAATTTTCTGTCGGTCTTAGTGCATGATGTAACTACAGAAGAGTCAAGTTTTAAATAGGAAAAACATCAAAACTCTTTGGTTACTTTTAACACAATGCCAATGGTCTAATCAGATTCAATGGATTGCGCCAAGCTATGCAGAAAGTGGTAGCGTCAGACCCGGACATTAGCTGAATGGATTTCAAAACGGTAAGAATCAAATGTTTAACTCTGGGGGAGCTGGAAAATAGGCATATTTTCAAAAAAGTGGAATGTCCCTTTAATGGGAATTCATGGAAATTATTTTGACATTTGGGGAAATTATCTACCATCATATACAAACATAAATAAACATTTTGTTCGGTCATAAGAAGACATTTAATTCATGACTTTGAATTTTAAATTTTGCAATTTTTTTCAAATATTCAGTTTACTCCCATTCATTCCGGTTAATTCCCATATATTCCCGTTATTTCCCATATATTTAAGTTAATTCCCATATATTCCTGTTAATTCCCATATATTCCCGTTATTTCCCATATATTCCCGTGAATTCCCATTTATTTCCGTTAATTTACATATATTCCTGTTAATTCATGTTAATTCCCTTTCATTCCCGTTAATTCCCATATATATCCGTTAATTCCACAATTCACACAATTAAGACACCAAAAACTTTACCTGGAATTCTCTCAGTATGGTGGAGATGTTTGCTTCATTGGCAAGGTTAGTCAAAATCTCCAACTGAAAAATGTAAACAAACAACAACATAAGCCAAACCCCAAACATGACATAACAGACAGATGCGGCACAGTTTGATAGCACACGTGACTGAACTGAGAGCAGATCTTAAATTTTACCTTTAGTGTTTTGATGTGTGTGGCGTCTGTTGATCTCACATAGAAGCTTTTTATGAAGGGCTCAAACATACCCTAAAAATAAACAACAAAAATATGACCACAGTGTTCATCTTAGATGTCAAGACATGATTGATTTCAGAATATGTTTACTTCAGTCTTTACCTCAGTTTTTACCTATTTACTTCTGATTTTAAAGTTTTACCTCATATTTCACTAGTGTCTAACTCAAATTTGACCTCAGTTTTTATCTCAAGTTTTACCTCAGTGTCTTACAAATGTAAATTTGACTTTGCATTCACCTTACATTTCATTAGTTTACTGTAAATTTGACCTCCGAATTGATTTTACAGTCTTTACCTCATATATTATTAGTGTTTGACACAAGTGACCTCAGGGTATAGCTCAAATTTTACCTCAGTGTTTACCACAAATTCACATATAATTTCACAGTCTTTCCCCTTATATTTTACCAGTGTTTACCACAAATTTACCTCAGATTTTACAATCTGTACCTCACATTTTACAAATGGTTAACATAATTTTTTTCTCATTGCTTAAATTTTAGCTTAGTGTTACCATAAATTTACCTCAGATTTTACAATCTGTACCTCATATTTCACAAATGGTTAACGTAAATTTAACCCCATTGTTTACCTCAAATTTTAGCTTATTGTTTACCACAAATTTACCTCAGATTTCACAATCTGTACCTCATATTTTACAAATGGTTAACATAATTTTTTCCTCATTGTTTACCTCAAATTTTAGCTTATTGTTTACCACAAATTTACCTCAGATTTTACAATCTGTACCTCATATTTCACAAATGGATAACGTAAATTTAACCTATTGTATGTTAGATTTCATAAAAACTGCCGAACAAGCATTTTCTTCAAAATTGTACCTTTCTCTGAATGGACATGGTGGCGATGTTCTGTAATACGACATACTGAACCTCCCTAAAGACCAGAAAGAAAGTAGATTAAAAAGAGAAATGACAGATTTGATGATAATGCTATCAAACCGATGTTATGTGTGTGTTTTACCTGTGACTCCTCAGAAGTCTCACCAGAGATTTGGTGACAATACTGACTTCATGTTTTGGAGCCAAATGCCAGTAGAGCTGAGCCACCGCCATCACAACCTGACAAAGACATTATTAACATATATTAAAGCTTTGTGTGTATTTTAAATGCAGGTCTATCATTTTCACACACAATGGACCCTTAAAGGAGAGTTCACCTAAAAATTTAAATCCTGTCATCGTTTAATAATTGTTTCATTATGATGGTGTCCAAAGAACCTTGATATAAGTGATAATAAACCAATGATGGTTTTCTGTGATTTATTTTATAGATAAAGCATGTTACAGTTTTGTAAGAAAGAGGAAGGGAGAGAGAGACAGGTGAGGGATGTGCGGGCAGACAGAAAGACAGTTGGACATAAAGTAGCCATTGAAATAGAGAGAGATTAATGGAAGATGGGGTGGAGAGTCAGAGGGAGAAGAGAGAGAAAAAGAGAGAGAGATAGAAACAGAGATAGATGGTGATAGATTAGGAAGCCTTCAATGTATGTAATGATTTTGTCTTCCCCAAATTACTTTGACCCCAATATACGAACAGGACAGCAGACTTCAACATATCAACTGCTAAACCAACGAGGAGAGAGAGAGAGAGAGAGAGAGAGAGAGAGAGACAAAGAGAGAGAATTGATAAAGATAGAGTGAAGACTGACTGTTGAACAATGCAGGACAAGTTTTAATCAAAACATATCACACATTCGCACACAAACACAAACCACACAACATACCTGTAAACACACACAGACCTTGAGTTTGCTGGGTGATGGAGCACTTTGTGTGTGTGTGTGTGTGTGTGTGTGTGTTTGTGTGTGTGTGTGTGTAATGGTGTTTTGTAAAGAATGACTTTTTTAGAGCACATTTCGATGGTTGTGTGTGTGTGTGTGTGTGTGTGTGTGTGTGTGTGTGCAGTAACATGATTTACTGTGGTACAGCCTTGGTCCATCTTGCAATGTTATGTATAAACACACACACACACACACACACACACACACACACACACACACACACACACACACACACACACACACACACACACACACACACACACACACACACACACACACACACGCACTTGAACACAACACACAAAAACACTCAGGTGCATCTTGAAGGCCTCTGTCATTCCTCAGAGGTTAGCAGGAAGTTATTTTAGAATGTAGAGGGAGAGCGAGCGATAGAGACTGCGTATTTGCCTTATTCTCCATTTTTTTTTTTTTATTCGTTGCAGTATCAGATTCTATTATTAGCGCACAAGAACAATGCTTTTATCAGTTCTTTTAAAAAAAAAAGTTTAGACCAATCAGATGCATCTGGGGGCGGGAGAAGTATATAAAGCGTATTAAGTAGCAATTGTAACACTTGTCTGCTACAATGAGATATATCCAGCTACAGCCCCGCAGCGCCACAATTCAGGGCACTCGTTTCAGGGCGGAAGTAAAACCATATATGGTTTGGCGGAAGCGGTCTTACTAGAGTCGTAAAAACCAAAATTTGCTTGCATAATTATTAATTTTCTCATGGATTTTGATATAAATACTAAACATTTGAATCATATGTATCGTACTTAAAAACAATACATGGAAATTCACTAAAATATATATCCAAATATAAATATTTATTATTAACATAAATTTAAACATAGATAACTAAGTAATGTCACTACATACTTTTTCATTTGATATAAAGAAATTTCATTTACTTCATGTTAACCATCAGTAGGCCTATCTAACTTAAAATATTTGTTACAAAATAAACATAGACACAGAGCATAATTTTTAAATGTAAATACACTTTATTTTTTAGAATTTCAACTACACATGAAATAAAATATTAAATACACATTAAATAAAATTTAAACTACACATTAAATAAAATACGCGTTTGTCCTGAAGCGCATGCTTCGGTGCTGCCCCCACTTCCGCCCTGGAACATGTTCCCTGAATCGTGGCGCTGCGAGGCTGCAGGTGGATAATATTGGCTACAATGGAATATCATAATAGCCTCCGGTTATCCTCAACTACAGACCTTTTTACTGTTATGTGGCATTCACACCAGCCGCGGTAGAGCCGGCAAAAACACGCTATTAGCTCGTAGTTGGACTCATGAACATTTGGAGTTTACTCACTTCATTCGCGCGTGAAATTCTAGTCATTCACGAGGAAATTCATGTCATGGGAGGGGCTTCTGCGACTCCGCTTGCTTCCTGTAATCACGTCCCTTCTAGAGCAGGCTCCTGATTGGTTAACGCGGCGCGAATATCCGCCAAAGTTCAGATTTATCAACTTGTGCGTTTCCCACGGCAATGCTTAA
This sequence comes from Misgurnus anguillicaudatus, assembly GCF_027580225.2. Lineage (NCBI taxonomy): Eukaryota > Metazoa > Chordata > Actinopteri > Cypriniformes > Cobitidae > Misgurnus > Misgurnus anguillicaudatus. The sequence goes on from NC_073345.2 coordinate 31,633,344, forward strand.
TTTGCACTGAATGCCCCATCCGTGCCACGCCATTCACGCGCTCTGCACTTCTGCGTCATTTGCGCGTACGATGCCGCAGGATGCCTATTTGCGTCTTTGCATTGACTTAACATGTAAATCACTCGCGCTTGCCGCCTCTTCCGCGTCTGGTGTGAATGCCACATAAGTAAACATTGTGACCTTTTTTGTGGGCAGAGTTTAGGTGGAGGCAGAAAGTCCGCTGACCTCTTCACTAACGCTTGGTAAATATGGTTTGTTCACTTTACAATAGGGGTGGAACAATACATGTATTCGTTTCGAACCGAATCGGTACGGGGGTCACGGTTCGGTGCATGAATTTAAACGGAGAATACACGGTATGAAAATAAAAAAAACTTGCGTGCAAAATAATTAATGTAATGCGGAACTACTGTTAGATAGGCGGGTTCTTTATGGACAGCTAATCTGTTGCCCCGCTTTAGCTCTGAAGCTCTGATTGGCGCCAATGCAGCCGAGCTCCGCCTATGTATGCGCTCTATCAGAGACCGTCTACATTCTCTGGCACTCTGCATTCAGTCAGTGAATGAGCAGCCGACAGCGAGTATGGCAAGTGGTGTTCCACAAGAGTTAGACGTTCCGCCAGCCTCTTTAAGATCGCAAGTTTGGCAAAGCTTCAGTTTTCCAGTCAGTTACAATAGTACAGGCGAGAGAGTGGTGGAAAAGACGAGGACCTTGCATCGGCGTTGTTCAGCAGTTGTTAGGTATGTGAGTGGAAATACATCTAATCAGGGCTCTCAAGTCTCACGCATTCACCTTGACAAACACGCATTTCAGTCAGTTCAAACGCCACACTTTGTATTTCTCACGCTGAGAAGTAGGAGATAAATTGTCCTGCTATATACAACAGGCATACGCAGGGCAGTTCTGTCGAGTTCAGCTGCTTTCAGTTTTTTAAGCGTGCTCAACTTTACGCAGCGCCATCAGCGTCAGAGTACCGCGAGAAATCTTGCGGAGGAGGCTGATTTCAAATCGCTCTCGCGTTACTCTGACGTCATCCACTTGTCGTTTCTTGCAGCCCTTCGTGAAGTCGTACACACCTATTAATTCATCCTACAAGCCTATTTTTTGGTTCTTTAGTACATTAATATGAAATAAGGCCAAAATGTAATTTTAAAATGTATTTAGGTAACACTTGTAATACATTTGAACCTATATTTGTATGAAAGATGAGTACAAGATTACTTAAAGAGGTATACATTTTTGAAATACAAGATAGTATGTTAAATGCATTTCAGTTCATATTCATGACATCTGAAAATAACACTAAGGACACCTATGTTTTTAAGATTAGCTTAAGTACTAAAAAAATGCCTTCTTCATTTTTGTTTTGCTTTTCCCTCCATTGTACCGAAAGTGAATCGAACCGTGGCGCCTGAACCGAGGTACGAACCGAACCGGGACTTCTGTGTACCGTTCCACCCCTACTTTACAATAAGGTTATATTTGTTAACATTAGTATATGCATTAAATAACATGAACTAACAATAAGCGATAGTCTTTCATCACTCAGTAACTTTTTCCCTGCCATTTTTAACTCGTCAATTAAGAGAAAACGCTTCCTTGCCAATAACGAGTTTTTCTGGCAATCCGTATTTCCACTATTATCTACCAGGTGGTGCTCTTTCACATCTTTTAAAACCCGAAAGCAACCCTCATGGCAAACAGTTTAAACTCGGGGTATGTTTTGATCTTCATACTAAATCTGATTTCTATCAAAACTCCTTAAAGCATAATTTTTTTTATTTTTTTCAGAAACCTACCCATATTTGAGAAGTGATAAAAAGATCACTAATGAATGTAGGATGAAATGTTTTTGTTTGAAAGCAAACGGTTTGTTCTTTCATTTGATATAATGTATGTTTATATATTGATAGAAGAACATTTTCTGGATGGCATTAAACTTTTGTGAAAAAGTTGGCAACTTTAAAAAAAATGCTGGTGGGGAAAGAGTACATTTTTTTTGCCATTTTGCCTTTATTTGAACAGTGAGTGAGGAGAAGACAGGAAAGTACAGGAAGGAGAGAGGGGTATAGTATCGGCAAATGACCACGAGCCGGGAATTGGTCGCCAAAAATGCAAAAGCATCACATGTCGGAGCGCTGCCCACTACACCATCGGCTCCGACAGGAAAACGTTAATCTTTGTTAATAAATGAATAGAAAAAAATACTATGGAAGTTAATGGGGCTCATGAACGGTTTGGTTACAAACATTCCACAAAATATATCTTCCGATGTATTCATCAGAACAAAGAAATGTATACAGGTTTGTAACAACATGAGAATGAGTAAATGATGACAGAATTTTCATTTTTGGTGAACTATCCCTTTAAGTGCCAATAAGCATGAGCATTAAAAACATCTTGAAGCCCTATTTTGATGCTCTCTGTATAGCTGCTTTTTGAACAAAGAGATGTGTCAAGTGTGTGTAAACCACAATGAAAGTGTGTATTTACTTACAGCAGTATTTCGGCTCTGTAACAGTGGTTTAGTGTTTCTCAGCAATAGTCTGTGGTCAGGGTCCATGATGTACGACCTGGACTGGTCCACTTTTTTCTCTTCATCTGAATCATAAAAGGCCTTTTCATTGTTTTCATCAAACATGGCATCCTACAAACATACAAAGACAAAAGAACGGACAAATACATTATATTATATTACTCAAATACAGAAATAATTAAGGGAAACACAAAGATTAGGAACATGAAAGTTTGATTTCACTTCCATCTTTGACATGAACTTACTCAGTCAATATTAAAGATATCAAATATAAAGGATCAAGGATTTTGTCATGAGACACAGGAACCAATGAGATTTAAAGTCATTAATGTGTCGTCATATTTGAAATTAGTGCTTTTATGCACTGTATTGATTTCAGTTTTGCTAAATAAGACAAAAAATATTTGTCACACACTTGTAAGACATCTATTTACACAGTGAAGTTGTTTGGATTACTTATATGATGGATGTATTTGCTTTCTGGAACATAATGAATCCGATATAAGCCAATAAAATGACATCAATGTATACAACTGGGATGGCATGAGGCCAAGTAAACAATAACAGAATTTTTATTTTCAGGTAAACTAATCCTCTAACTACTGATTACTTAAACACACACATCCCAACTCACCTCTTTCCACGGGCTGACAAACTGGGTCCTGGCGTAGCGGGTCAGCATGTGTATGATGACAACCTGACCCCACTCCTCCACATCCACCAGCAGGTTACACAGCTTGCGATAGTTCTTATGGATCAGGTCGATCCGATCCGGACACACCTCCTCGAATGCCATCACTACGCTTCCTGCTACCAGCTACGCAAAACAAGCAACGGTTATGAGCAGGGTTTAAAACCAAAAAATTCACACTTAACTTAATGACAAAAACCTAAAACATTTTACATTTACGCTTTTGGCAGATGCTTTTATTCAAAGTCACTTACTCTGGGTTCGAACCTAGGACGTTTTGCGCTCTACCACTAAGCTATACAGGAGCAAAAGGTGTCTTTTGCTTGGCCAGCACATGTCATGTGTTATTTCAGTAATATTAATTCGGGTTGTATTTCTAAAAAAAAATATTTTGTGCATCTTTAACTCTTTCCCCGGCATTAAAGGAATAGTCTACTCATTTTCAATATTAAAATATGTTATTACCTTAACTAAGAATTGTTGATACATCCCTCTATCATCTGTGTGCATGCACGTAAGCGCTGGAGCGCGCTGCGACGCTTCGATAGCATTTAGCTTAGCCCCATTCATTCAATGCTACCATTTAGAGATAAAGTTAGAAGTCACCAAACACATCAACGTTTTTCCTATTTAAGACGAGTAGTTATACGAGCAAGTTTGGTGGTACAAAATAAAACGTAACGCTTTTCTAAGCAGATTTAATAGAGGAGCTACATTTTATGGCGTAATAGCACTTATGGGAGTACTTCTACTCGGCGCAGTAACACCCTCCCTCTCCCATTATGAGAGTGAGAAGGGGAGCGGACTTTTCAGGCGAGTCGAAGTACTCCCAAAAGTGCTATTACGCCATAAAATATAGTTCCTCTTTTAAATCCGCTTAGAAAAGCGCTACGTTTTATTTTGTACCACCAAACCTGCTCGTATAACTACTCGTCTTAAATAGGAAAAACGTTGATGTGTTTGGTCACTTCTAACTTTATCTCTAAATGGTACCATTGAATGAATGGGGCTAAGCTAAATGCTATCGAAGCGTCGCAGCGCGCTCCAGCGCTTACGTGCACGCACACAGATGATAGAGGGATGTATCAACAATTCTTAGTTAAGGTAATAACATATTTTAATATTGAAAATGAGTAGACTATTCCTTTAAAAGAAAATGTTTCCATGCCAATGACGAGTTTTTACGGCAATCAATATTTCCACTATTATCCACTAGGTGGTGTGCAAACACAACTTATAAAACATTGAAGCATCCACTGATCCAAAAACAGTATAAACTCCTAAACTGTTGTGATCTTCGCTTTGAATCTGATCTCTAACACAAGAATCCTTTACAAAAATGCAATTATTTGGTATTTTAAAAGAAAACCTACCCATTTTGAGAGGTGATAAAAGAAAACAAATTAGGATTGGATAATTTGTTTTGAAAGCAGAAGGTCTGTTCTTTCATTTGATATATTGTATGTTTATTTATTTAAAGAAAAACTTTTTCTGGAGGCATTAAACTTTTGTAAAAATCATAAAAAATGCTGGTGCTGGCAACTTTTTTTTAAATGTTGGCGAGGAAAGAGCTAAAATTTTAAAATTATGACTACTATACATGTGAATAAACATGAATAAACCGAGATTGAAAGAGATTTAAAACAGACATCTAAAAATCCCACGCTAAATGCAATAAAATAAGCATGTAAACTAAAATAAAAAAAGAGAATCAAAAATAGAGTATGGGAGGGATGAGAAAATAGAGATACTGAAGGCCTCTCAGGATTTCAGAGACGTGCGTTTGCATTCATTGGCTTACAACCAGTATAAACTCTTGAACCTACAACAAATCCACACAGTACGTTTTATTACACTAACACACAAACACGCGCAAACAACAACAACAACGAGCATCTTCACACATTCACTAGTACACTATGTGTAAAGTTGTTTCAAACAGTGTGCAGACTCACACCTCCACAGTTTCGGTGTAATTATCACTCACCCATTTCCACTGCAGCAACCCTAAAGTTGTGCTTGAGGTTTATAATTGCAAATTAAGCTGATTAGGTTATATATGCCTCGTAATTACAAACCTCAGTGTGCTAGCAAAACAAACAGATGCTTGGAAGATGACAACCTGTTCTGCTTTCCACCAAGCTAATATAACACACCACTCTCACTTTAGATTAATCAACTACTGTATACCAGTGAGTGAGAGAGAGAGAAAGAGAGAGAGAGCTTCATTTATCGTAAACTCTGAGAATCAAATTGCATTTAACCGATCACTTTAACCCTCACAAACACGGCCTAAAATTAACTTTTCGCGAGACCTGCGACACAGAGAGTGAATTAAGTACATTTACTACCAAGAAACGTTTACTAGCCTTGAAACCGTAATGTTATTTATAGTTCATTATTTACATGACTGCATTATATTTTTTATAGATAATTTTCTTAATTGTTAAAATGCTTCTTTTCTTTGGTGCTTTTAAAACATCGCTTTGATAAAGTGTCACCATGTGTCAACAAATGCTAAGCCAATAGTGCGTCTTTGCTTAAACAATAGAAAAGGGGCGGGGCATAAGTGGAGCTCGAAGTGTATGGAAATCATTTGTATTTTATGCAATCTGATGCTTACTTTTATTGTGAATTTTTTTCATTATGAGATAAAAAAAAATGCTGGGTTATTTTCAACTCAGCACTGGGTCAAAAAGGGATGAACCCAAACAGTAGGTTTGTAATTGCTTGGTAGTTTTAACCCATTGTTAGGTCAAATATAAACATTTTCTGGGTTAATTTAACCCAACAGCTGGGTTTGTCCCTTTTTAATGCATTGCTATGCTGAAAATAACCCAGCATTTTTTGTATAAAAAATATTTTTTTATAATGAAATAATAAGAAACATATTAGATATGGATGCATAACAATTAATCACGATTAATCTATAGCAGAATAAAAGTTTTTTGTTTACATATGTGTGTGTGTGTGTGTGTGTGTGTGTGTGTGTGTGTGTGTGTGTGTGTGTGTGTGTGTGTGTGTGTGTGTGTGTGCGTGCGTGCGTGCGTACTGTGTATAATATTTATGTATATATAAATATGCACACATGCATGTATAATATTAAGAAAAAAATATATATTTATATATTAAAGGTGCAGTGTGTAAATTTTAGCGCCATCTAGTGGTGAGGTTTTGAATTGCAACCAACGGCTCAGTCCACTGCTCACCCCTGGCGTTTGAAACACATAGAGAAGCTACTGTAGCCACCATTGGACAAACAGGTCATTGTCAGAGACAACTTAGCAAAAAAGTTTGTCCGTTAAGGGCTTCTGTAGAAACATGGGGGCCTTAAATGGCGACTTCCATGTAAGGGGACCCTCTGTGTATGTAGAAAAAAACATCTCATAAACACATAATAAACACATAACGGTTAATTATGAAATGTCTTTATACACCCCTGATAATATAGTTTTGTTTATTATTTTGCATTTCTGTCAAGAAATCTTTCTAAAAATTACACACTGCACCTTTAAGTATTTATATTTATATATACCGTATTTTCTGGACTATACGGAATATAAGTCGCATCAATCAAAAATGCGTCAGTCAGACGAAATAACATATATAAGTCACAGTGGACTATACGTGCCATTTATTAATAAAATTATTTCACCAAATCAAGAACACACATTTCATCCGGAGAGGCAAGTTATTCAACTAAACAATAGCACACAGAACAGCAGGCTGAATAGATGTTCGTACGTAATCATAACATTATTAGTTATTTACACGATAAATAATAGCATACAGAACATACCTGGAAGGCTGAAGAGGATACTGTGTTCTCCTCTACATCTTCTCATGTAAAGCTGCTTTGCAACAATTAACACTTGTGAAAAGCGCTATATAAATAAAATTGAATTGAATTGAACATTAACCAAACAAGCCACCGAGGATCAAGTTCATTCAACATTCAACATCACTGAATCCACCGAATTGCATAAATACTGGAGCAGCATAAAGCGGACTCTCGCGGCTGTAGACGGCAATGGTCTCTCTTGCCTCATAAATGTCAAAATTAATTCATACAAACTTACACGGCGCTCCTGAGAATAAGTCGCAGCACCAGCAAAAATATGAAAAAACGCGACTTATAGTCCGGAAAATACGGTAATATAAATTATAAATAAATATACAAATGTATATACACACGTGTTAATATTTCTTAAATATATACATGCATGTGTGTGCATTTATCTATACAAAGTTATTATACACAGTTCACACACATATATGATGCAAACGAAACTTTTAGTCTGCTATAGATTAATCGCGATTAATCGTTATGCATCAGGTAATTTAGTTACAACTGAAATGCCTGGAGCCTCATTTATAAATCATGCATACGCACAGATTTGATCGTGAAGTGTACGCAAAAACCACGGCAAAGTTCATATTAAAGGATAATTCCGGTATTTAACACTTTGAGTCTCATTTCTGGTTTGTTTTGGATGAACTACAGTGATGGACACAGAAATTTTGACAATGGGTCGTGTCTTGACTTTTCGACTCATTTAGAAGCGTCTCTTGACTGCTTCAGAATGGAAGTCAATGGCCATGCACAAAATGTCATTAAAACAACACTTAACGTTCATTTTCAAACTATACTACTCAGCGAGTGGTTTGTGGTGTTCGTTGATGATTAAAAACAAATATATTGGCGCAATGTATGATTTCAATCCGTGTTATTTGCTATAGTGGAACTATTTTTTCAGATACCTCACAACCGCGTATATACTTCCGCTCTATATTTGAGTCTGAAGCATGAATGAACGTAGTCCAACAAACTGTAATAAAACGGTACCATACTTTCAAAATCAAGTTTATTTATAAAACTTACCCCATCCAATATGTTTTTTTCATCGGCAGAACAATAAAGAAGATATTTTGCAGAAACCCCAGTGCTCCGTCATGCAAGTCAACAGATCCGCACACTTTAAGAGCTAAAGCATATATATCCAATACAACAGTAATCCCCCATAACTCCGTGTGACATATTGATGTCTTGTGAAGCAAATCAATCAGTTTTTGCAAGAAACTGAACGTTATTTACAACATTATTAGCGTGAATGCCAAAGCAGGAAGCGCGTTTTCCATTTGAGGCGATCTTCCACTGGTGCCGTTTGGTGGCTGTTGGCTATGGATGTTGGTCTCTCTGCGGCACCTATAGAGCGGGAGCGTGAAGCGCACTTCCTGCTTGGCAAAAGCTCTGCATTAACGCTGTAAAATATTTATATATATTCGAATCTCAAAACTGAAAATCGAATGTCAACCCACGGAATGAATATTCGAATATTCTGGTCAAGCCCTACAAATATGGGAAAAACATTTCTTCTGAGAGAAACCTAGCGAAAAAACAACAACCACATGCAAACAGTCCCCCCTCCGCTTCCCGGCGGCGGAGTGATATATCAGCGAGCAATGAGTCTTCCAGAGAAGTCTATGGAATTTTACAAAATGCCAAATAAAACACAACAGAAACTGTATTTCGCTACACAACTAGTTTTTAATCATCAACGAACACCACAAACCACTCGGTGAGTAGCACAGTTTTGAAAATGAACGTTAAGTGTTGTTTTAATGACATGTTTGTGCATGGCCACCGACCTCCACTCTGAAGCAGTCAAGAGACGCCTCCAAACGAGTCAAAAACCCAAGACACGACCCATTGTCAAACTTTCTGTGTCCATCACTGTAGTTCATCCAAAACAAACCAGAAATGAGACTCAAAGTGTTAAATACCGGAATTATCCTTTAACATAAATCGTCTTTGACGTGGAAAAGTGCTTGGCGCCACAACAGGGTCTGAGCAGACGTATGCACTTTTATTGAAAATATAAGCCATTCTTGCTGCTTGAAAAGCATTGACAGATGCTCTTTTATATGTCAATGACTTTAATTAGGCATCGTTTATAGGCAGAAATCAAATACGCTCAATTTTAAGCTTATTTGGCATTTATAACATTTTCTTTTGAAAGTGAGGCGTACGCGCGTTTTCTATGCGTACATTCGTTTTATGAATCCGACGTGCACGCTTTTGAGAAATGATCGTAAGATCACATTTAGGACGTTTCCTACGCAGCATTTTGTAAATGAGGCCCTTCAAATACTGAAAATTTGCACGCTTTACCGTTTAACTCCAGCTACATCAACTATAATGTGGTTATGAAGTTAGACGCTAGGTTATACACTTGGTCCATCTTTTGTATCCGTCTGTGTCATTCATCTTAAGCGACCTTCTCTCCATCTGCCCGGTCCTGTATTGCCAAACAAGAGCTCCAAGGTAAACTACATCCACCATCAACAAAGCTCTTACACACACCAACACACACACACACAGTATCAACAAAGCTTTTCCTTACACACACCTCATCAACAAACCTTTGCTATCTCTGCTGCTTGACAAGATCTTAATGGAAAAATCACACTAGGCAAATGGTTCCTCTAATAACAATAAATTTCCTGTAAAATTATGAAGGGTACAGGACGTTTCCCAGGATCCATTTGGTCATGAATTCTAATTAAGGCCGGGGCGCGGTGACGGCGGATGAAACGTGGAATGCTGGTTCACCAGCACGCGGGGAGAGAGATAGAGACGCCGTGATTGATGCCGTTCCCGTCGTCGGATCGAACGCACACGCGTGCCCATATTTCTTTAACATGCAAACATTCCAGTCCGACCTGCCTCCCAGGAGATGCACACCAGCATACAGTGAAAGCGTCGTAGTAGTAAATATTTACCACTGCGCAGATGTAGTGACAATTGGAGTAGCCGTAGATGTGAAATACAGCCCCGCGCTAAAAGCCTATGAGGACAATGCTAAACTGCGGCGACGCTGGCTGAATCTCTTCGTCTTGAGAGGCCGTAACTCAGATCAGCGGCTATGTCTGGGCCTGGGGGACGTGTTTTATGATAATGCGTTTCGGAGACTGAGGCCTGGTGTAAATGTTTGCCTGTTTGGGGACGGTATATTTTACACAGCAAAGCGTTTTAACCGGAGGGAGGGAGATGGAAAACAGAAATGACGGAGATGGGAAGGAACCTTGTGTTGTTGCGCCATCTGGTGGCTGATTATTGCAAATAAAAAGTTAAAAACCCATCTAGTCATTTTTTGGTGGTTTTCTACGTAAAATCAAAAGTACATTCTGTGAAAATGTAAAATGTAGGTGTGATTCTTACAGTGCTTTTGTCTTTTAGGAGTTTCTCAATCACTTCAATCAAGTGCTCCTTTTGGTCCGGGTCCAGACTGAAAGACACAAGCACACGCAACCTCTGTGAAATGTCCTCAAAAAACATTTGCATTCACTTCTGTACGTGCGTGTACACATTTACCTGTAAAGTTTCTGGATGGCGTGAGCTGCGGTTTTCCGCACGTAGGGCGAAAGATCGGTGGACGCCTCTTTGATGGCCAACATCATAATGGGTACAATGATGGGGACTCTGATGCTGGAGAGAACCCTGAGGGCGCTCGCCCTGATCAACTGATTTGGATCCTAAACACAAACCAAACACCAATGCAACATATTATAATAGCGTTGATTTACAGCATAAGCAAAAAAAAACAAGATTTAACCCTTTATCTGTCACCGTGCCACAGGTGGGACGTTTGGCATTACATATTTATAACTATATATCGTTGAAAAGCTCTTAAATTGAGGTTTACATATTTTATTAATATTTTTGATGTAGTAAGAGTAATTTTTTAAATATCCTATAAACCTGAAATAATCTTGACAGACTATATATTGTTGGAAGCATGTTGGAGAATTAAGTTTTTATATTTCAAGGCCATTTGATGATATAAATTATATAATGACAGTCATTTAGTTAAAAGTCACTGACCTCATAGGAATTCACATGAACGATTATATATTTATAATTACACAAATATCCTATAAACGTGACATAATCTTGACAAACTATATATTGCTGGATAGCTCTAAGAAAGTAGATTTCATAGATCAAGTTCATGTGATGATAGAAATTGGATAGTGACAGTCATTTTGTTAAATGTCACTGAACCCTGAGGAATACATATTAATTATTATATATTCATAGTTCTAATATCCTTCAAAATAAAACTATAAATCTTAAAATATTTTGACAACAATATTATTGGAAAGCTATAGGAATGTTGTTTTTATATATCAAAAGGCTGTCATTTTAATAAAACTTTAATAAAAGTTTTTTGCATAACTTATGTGTGTGCACGGTGTGTAATTATTTTATAAATACATATATATAAATACACACACGTTAATATACATTTTGATATATTTTATATTATAAATATAATTAAACAACATTTTTCTTAAATTCATACATGTATGTGTGTATTTATATATACACATCATATATACACATAGCACACACACACACACACACACACACACACACACATATATTATGCAAACACAAACTTTATTTAGTATGTGATTAATCACAATTAATCTTTTGATAGCCCTAATCAAAACCTTTTTGCATTAACTCTTTCTCCACCATTGACCAGTTATCTTGTCAATTAAGAGAAAACATTTGCATAAACAAAAAGGGTTTCTTATGAATTTTTATGTTAATCTGCAATACCGCGATTATCCACTAGAATTTATTTTTTACTAATTTTACACTCCTTGTGTTTCACTTTATTTAATTTTTAGCTCCATGTCCCCTTAGGGGCTCCGTAATTTCAGCTTTTTGCAAAAAAAAATAATGAAATGAAAAGTCTCCCCCCCCCCCCCGTTTTGTTTGTTTGTTTGTTTGAAAGCAGAGGGTCTGTTCTTTAATTTGATATATTTGTATGTTTATATATTTTTAGAAGAAACATTTCCTGGAAGGCATTTTGTGAAAATCACAAAAAATGCTGGCAGGGAATGAGTTAATAATAAAGCAGTGACAGTCATTTATTAATTTTATGCTTAACAAGATTATGCAGCAAACCATTGACACCTAGTGGCCATTGTTGGTAAAACCACTAAAATCCGAACTAGTTTAGACTTGTGGCTTTATTTTTGTAGTGTTCTGGGAGTAAAACATTTTCATTTTATGTTTTTAAATATAAAATACATACTTTATTGCATTATTTTTATTTTCTAAAATAAATTTAAATGGTAACACTTTACAATAAGGTTCATTGGTTAACATTAGTAACCTACATTAGTTAACATGAACTAATAATGAACTGCACTTACACAGCATTTATTAATCTTTGTTAATGTTAATGTCAACAATTAATGCTTTATTAAAATCTTGATAATGTTAGTTAATGCACTGTGAATTAACATGAACAAACAATTAAAAGCTTTATTTCTATTAACTAACATTAACAAAAATTAATAAATACTGTAACAAATGTATTGCTCATGGTTTGTTCATGTTAGTTAAAATATTAACTAATGTTAACTAATGAACCTTATTGTAAAGTGTGCCCATTTAAATTACTATAACTTTTTTTTATATAATATTCACAACTCCAAACATGTCAGTGAAATTTTTTTAAAGAGACCAAGATTTTGCTTCTAGACCAAATAATGCCCGAGTTACATTAATTTGAAGGTACACATCACCTCTTTACCTCAACACTCAAAAAGAGGGGGTGAAAGTCAAAGATTTAAGCAACTAAAGTGAGTGAAAGGAGGGGCAAAATATAGTGGAACTTAGATGTGGGCGGAGCTTACCTTGAGTGCTCGCTGGAAAGTGCTGATTGACAGGAGGGCAAGGTCCTGTTGCTCTTCGGCATACCGGACGAGGTACACATACACAAGCTTCTTCAACTAAAACACACAAAATATTAAATCATTATGCCTTTGCTTACAGGTCAGAGGAAAAGCTTTGGGTTTTACATTTGTACGTTTAAAGAAAAACCTAAAGAGAAAGTTGTTTTCACTTCCTGCTTTGTGTAATAAATCCATCTAAGTTTTCCCATCTCGTACCGCACCCGACCCATCCTCGCCCACATCTCAAAGGTGAGGGGTCACAGGTCGGCCCTCCACATAATTTCTTCCAGCTCTCGAGGTGACGCGAGGTCATCGGCGATAAAAGAGAGTCGCGGCAAAGCGCTCCATCATCATCACCGCAGTGATTAGCAGGCAAATGGAAAAACATTACTCACTTCATAAAGAGAGACATTACCCATCTGCCCCTCTGCTTAATCACATTTACATACAGCGGCCTGCTGATCGGGGATTGGAGCATCCGCGCGCATGTTAATTAGATGCCTGCCAAACGAACCGCTGGCATTTATGAGACAAAATTATAAGAGGAAAAGAAAAACAAGACGTGTGTGATTCAGTGTATACTTTCGCATGCACACATGTTGTGTATAATTGTGCGTGTGTATGTATGCGCGCAAACCTGCAGTGAGTGGATCAATGCTCTCAGCAATAGCACCTGTGGCCCATAGAGAGCGTGCGTCTGTGTGTGTTATTGTGTGTGTGGATCAATGCCAGCGTCGCCATGTCTTTGAGCTCCAGAGACAGGCAGCGTTTGGCACACAGCTGCCCGGTACAGAGTGTCAGACGTGGGGGAGAGAGGGAACGTGACTGCGCCCGTGGACCACTAATTACACACGGGCCCTCAAAACACCAGCAGTCCTCTTCAGCCCGGACCTCGCCTCCAAACATTCCTCTTTCTCCATCTACCCCCTAAACATTCGCTCTTCATCAATACGGGGCTGCCCTGTCAGACGCCTGATCAAAAACAATGTGCTTCAGGGTCCCTGCCCACAGGGGCCCACGCCGCTGCAGTACGGTCTGTATTCAAGGATCGATTGTATTTTTAAATCCAACCAGAACACAATAACACAGCGATGGAAATGAATTAAACACACTTCACCCCTTTCAGTTATTTCAACCTGCTGCTGAGAAAAAAACAAGGGGTGTTATTTCTATAAGCTGATTTTGCACTATGGTAGACAAACCATTGTGTGTTTATGTACTGTACAGTGTTTTAAAGCCACAATATTGTGCATAGATTTTTAGCGGCATCTAGTGGTGAGAGTCCACAGCTCACCCCTTCTTTCGAAACGCATAGAGAAGCTACGATAACCGCCACAGGACAAACACGTCATCGTCAACGTAGTGACAAATGCATTCTCTGAAACAGTTTGTCCGTTTAGGGCTACTGTAGAAACATGACGCGACTTTCATGTAAGGCGTAGATAAAAATGTCTCATATTAAAGTAATAAAAACAATACAGTTCATTATGCACCACTGATAACATAGTTATGTATATTATATTGCATTTATGTCAAGAGATCCTTCTAAAAGTTACACATTGCACCTTTAAAGGATTAGTAAATTTTCTTTAAAAAATCCAGATAATTTACTCACCACCATGTCATCCAAAATGTTTACGTCTTTCTTTGTTCAGTCGAGAAGAAATTATGTTTTTTGAGGAAAACATTTCAGGATTTTTCTCATTTTAATGGACTTTAATGGACCCCAACACTAAACAGTTTTAATGCTGTTTAAAATGCAGTTTCAAAGGACTCCAAACGATCCCAGACGAGGCACAAGGGTCTTATCTAACGAAATGATTGTCATTTTTGTCAAGAAAAATAAAAAATATGAACTTTTAACCCACAACTTCTCTTCTTCCTCCGGCTGTTTGACGAACCAGTGCGACTTCACGTAATTGCGAAATGATGTCAAGAGGTCAAGGATGACGTATCGAAACTCCGCCCCAGCGTTTACAAGTGTGGAGAAAGAGGACCGTTCCAATGTTGTTGTATGTCGAATGATACTAATTAATGTCTTTGTGTCAGTTTATTGTTTAAAATGGTCCGCAAATGTGCGTTTCATATATGTAACACGTGACCCTTTTAACGTCATTACGCAATTACGTGACGTCACGCTGGCTCGTCACACAGACGGAGGAAGACGAGAAGTTTTTATTTTTTCTTTATTTTTTCGTTTCGCTAGATAAGACCCTTATGCCTCGTTTGGGATCGTTTAGAGTCCTTTGAAACTGCAATTTTAAACTGCATTAAAACTGTTAAGTGTTGGGGTCCATTAAAGTCCATTAAAATTAGAAAAATCCTCAAAAAACATATTTTTTCTCGACTGAACAAAGAAAGACATCAACATTTTGGATGACATGGTGGTGAGTAAATTATCTGGATTTTTATTAAGAAAATGGAATGCACCTTTAATGAAAACCTAACAATGAATGCAGAAATGTGTGTGACGGTTTAAGGGTAAATTAGGGAATGACATTAGGTCATTACAAATGGGAGATGTGTGTGGTGTGTAGATGTACGTACCTCAATGTTTTTGCTTGCGACGTTCTTCACCACAGCTGGGAAAAGTTCGGATGAGTTCTTTCCTTTGGCAATAAGCTGAAAAAGACAAAAACACATGAGTCCGAATAAACCAGCATACAGCCGAACCCAAACTGAGAACAATTGGCACTTTTTTAATACTTGTACTACTAGAAAATAGTCAACTCTAATTTATGCTTATCGGTTGAAACGATTCAGCTCTTGAGAGAGTAAAACACTACTTAAACATGAATAATTCCCACAATCTACCTAAAATTCAGACTGGCCGCTGTTACTATGGAAACGGGAATGGCAGAAATCTCCACAGCAATGGTTTTTTGTGGATTGTACGATCAACCTGGAATGATGCTCGCAGCATGCAGGACATGGGTTTGATTCGCAGGTAACACAGATACTCATCAAATGAGCCATTTTGAATAAAAGTAGTTGCCATACGCACATTATATATACATGTTATGTAAATGTAGTTCTAATTGTATTATATTGTATAATAATCTGTAGAGTGCCTGAACCACAAATTTATGGTATAAGTTAAAAAGAATCAAATTAAATAAGTTGAGATATTCCTGTGCAAGCTGTTTTCATTCAACTATACATTTAACTCTGGGACTTGACTTAAAGGGATACTCCAGCCAAATATCAAAGTTCCTCCATGATGTACTCACCCTCAGGCAATCCGAGATACATATGTTCATCATCTTTCAGACGTACACATTTGGAGCCATTCTAGCAAATGTCCTTCCTCCTCCAAGTTTTACAAATGGCAGAAAACAGGGATCACGGAGACAACTTAAACCCCAAAAAAGTGCAACCATCCATCGCAGAAGTAATCCACATTTTTCTGCGGGTTATTTATGTGATTGTGTAAAAAAAATCCATATTTTAAACTTTATAAAACTGTAATAGTTATTATAGTTTATAAAATGTAAAATATGGATTTTTTAAAAATATCACATCGATTGATTATGGACATACAGTATGCATGTCGGACTGCATTTGATATTTAGCTAGAGTATCGCTTAAAGCCTTGTCTGTGGAACCACCCTTACATGTTTTATCCCCAAATCAGGATTTATATTAAATATATGGTTTAAGAAATGATCCCATTTTGACTGCCATTATGAACTTTCTGAAATATGGCTATAGAGAAAATGAATCTCATATATAGACACTCTCTTCTACACAAAACTATGACCTACCTCCACTAATCTCTTCATAGCATCTAGTTTCTGTGATTCCTTGTTGCTCTCCAGCATCTCCTTCAGATCTTCATTTCTGTAAAGAAACACATTAAAGATTAAATTTACTCAAACAACTATTTGGCCAAGAATAGCAAAAAAGCATCTTTCTCGAGCACTTTAAAATGCTTTCACAGTGCCGATATGTTTTGGCATTTAAAAGGCATGCATCTCACTCTACACTGGTTTCTATTTGATTGCGTTATCAAAAACTTTACATTTTTTATACATTTTAATATATTTTTTTATTTTTCAATAAACCTTTTAATTTATTCAGCCGAACACTGAAAATGTTTCTTTTGCTTTTTTCGGCAGCTTCCTTTGCCAAATAGGGCTGAATG
This sequence comes from Misgurnus anguillicaudatus, assembly GCF_027580225.2. NCBI lineage: Eukaryota > Metazoa > Chordata > Actinopteri > Cypriniformes > Cobitidae > Misgurnus > Misgurnus anguillicaudatus. Next base: position 31,650,471 of record NC_073345.2, read on the forward strand.
GTTTTGAAGGAAAAATGTGATATGCATCAAATAATGCAATGTCCAATACGCATAATGCTTTAAGTTTGTAAAATCCATTTTAATTTTATTGGAATATATTTAAAAACTGAAAAAATATATAACCAGCATACATGTTTCCCATTGATTTGGAAAAGAAAGCATCATCTATTTGCTGTCTATCGACTAAAACTTTGATTATACACAACTTGAAATCATTCAGGTATTGCAATATGATAATTTGTGGTATTTTTAATGTATCTTGCTGCCCTGTTCCCAAACATTTGGTAACACACAATGAAAACTGCGTTAACACTTTACAATAAGGTTGCATTTGTTAACATTAGTTAAAGGTGCAGTGTGTAAATTTTAGCGGCAACTAGTGGTGAGGTTGCGAATTGCAACCAACGGCTTAGTCCACTGCTCACCCTTACTTTTGAGACACATGGAGAAGCTGTGGTAGCTGCCACCGGACAAGCATGTCGTCGTCGGAGACAACTTAGTAAAAAATTGTCCGTTAAGGGCTTCTGTAGCACAATGGCGGCACAAAATGGCGACTTCCATGTAAGGTGACCCTCTTTGTATGTAGATAAAAAGGTCTCGTTCTAAGGTAATAAACACATAACAGTTCATTATGAAAGGTCTTTATACATCCCTGATAATATAGTTTTGTATATTATTTTGCATTTCTGTCAAGAGATCCTTCTAAAAATTACACACTGCACCTTTAATGCATTAGCTAACATGAACTAAGAGTAAACACAACATTTATTCATCTTTTTCATGTTAATTTCAGCATTTACTAATACATTTTTAAATCAAAAGTTGTACCCGTCAACAAAAGTTGTAACCGTCAACATGTACCATGAACTAACATGATGAACTGTACTTGCATTAACAAAGATTAACTAGGGATGCAACGATATGGAAATTTTGGCCGATACCGATAACCGATAATTCTTTATATTTGGGGGGCGATAACCGATATATATAGGCCGATAAATATTCTTATTATTTTCACAATGAAAAACTCCCAGACCGCGGACATCTTGTCTTTGCGCTAGACTAGCATACTCTTCTTAAACCCGCAACACGTGTCATCTTCGTGCTATGTCACAGAAAGCACCAATCAAAACTTCACATGGCCAGCAATGAGCAAGTAAAGTGGTTCAACAAACCAAAATAATCCATCATTTATCGGCTTTCATTTATCTGCCTAATTTTGCTATCAGACCGATTACCGATAATATTCAAAATAAGCAGTTATCGTCCGATAACGATATGTCGGCCGATATATCGTGCATCCCTAAGATTAACAAATGATGAAAAAAGACTTGCTCATTGTAACTTCATGTTAGCTAATGTTTATATTTTTACAAATATAACCACAGGTTATATACATGACATATACATGACTCCGACATTTTACATAACTAAAACAGGTAACAGTCTCGAGTGCCAATCTATAAAACTGATGATGTCACCAACATAATACCCACAGTTACATTTGTGTTATGCCATAGTTTGGACGAGTTTATTATAACTATTCATATATTTTACATTAGGATCGAGTGAGTGTTTCAAAACTTTTGACTTTTGATAAGAAGTGCGCAGATTTTACATCATTATTCCTGACCAAACAGACGACAACAAATGTTGTAACACATTCAGGAATGGGAGAAAGAATTTAAAGTATTTCCGAAAACAAAAACATTTCACCTTTAAACAAACAAAACCTTTCATAAAAAAAGAAAGCAAAAGAATTTCTCATACCCTTTGCAAAGTTTCTACCGAGAACCACAGCTGTGGTTGTCGGTGAGGGCACGTTCCTCTAAACTAATATCAGATCTCACTGTCAGCTGAAGGTTTTCGGCGGCAACGAGAGCGCTCCGCATAGCTCCGAAAGCTTCCGAGCGCAAGCCGGCCAAAGCTCCGTTCATCTTTGTTACTTTGTACTGCACACGCGTGAATATTTAAAGATCGCCACAGCAAGATGGTTATGAGTGAATTCAAAAGGCTGTTATCCAAGTTGGATTCATTCAAAAACTTCATCCCAAACCATCTCGAAAATCCATGAGATCTCCAGGCCAAAACGTTTAAGATGTCAATCACTCCAAATCAATCCAGCGCAGAGGATCAAGCTTTGATCAATTAAAAGAAAAAGGTCACAGCACAAAGCCAGAAACACAAATGCACCAAATAAAGCAGCTGAGAGGAACAGGACCGCACTGTCCTTCAGTCTGACTCGATTATCTGGTTAATGATGACCACGTGTAACAATGGTGCAACCATCCAGTGTGACCATCACACATCAATTACATCCACGAGGGCTCAGAGACCAGGCTGCCAACCAGTCACGATTCACCAGATCCTCCCTGAGATCATTTGTGTCCATTTCGGTTCCGCCGAGATCTAATCCATATTTTAAAGAAGTTGTTTGCTACCAGCTCTTCATCAGAAAGCTACAATATGAAGTCACAGGTGCCGCTGAGCATTCTGGGATCCACTGGGGTGGTTTCGTAACTGATCCTGGTTTTGTATGTTATTAGGTAAAGAAACTCCAGGAATGTCAAAATAAAACGATGAAACTTCTCATGTTATGAACCTCATGTTCTTCAGCATATCAACTCCTGCTGAGGTCATTCACCACATCTACTTCCATCAGAGGAAGTGTACAGACTTTATCTTTAGACTGCGACTTTAATCATCTCAGCAGAAGCCTGATCTACACTTCTGTTCGTTGTTCATTCCGGGTCTGCCGTTCCTGATAACGTCCAGTCCGGAATAACTTCCACCTACCAACCATAACAACAAACTTGCATAGAAAAAGCCGATGAGGTAAAGGATGTGGGAAGAATACTCGATGTGGGTTGCCAGACACTCTCTGTTTGTGGTATTTAAAGGTTTTATACAGAATCCAGACGCCTAAAGACAGTTTTTTTAGCTCTTTGTTAATTGTCTAACCAAAAACAGTCAGCACATACTATGTATATAAGCAATAAACTCAAGATCATTAAAACTGGCGCAAAGACTACAAGACTGTTAAAGTCTGTCTAAAGTAAATTCAGAAAATTGTTTCTAAACACATTATAAATTATACACACGTTTTTTTCACATTTCTGTGTTCAGGATTATTTGGGCGGGGCTAAAACGGTGGCTCGATGATGCACTGGAGCCACCGAGCATGACTCCGCCCCTAAGACATTTATAAGTGCGCACTCATATTATCCAAACCAAACCATGCCCCAGCATGATTGGCCTCCCTCCCTACTCCCCCAGAAGCACACACTCACACTACTTTTATCGTTTCGAGCCCTGGCGCGCTTTCGTCATTAGGATGCGATTGTTTTGAAAAAAGCAGGAAGTAATGCGTTTGGTGGATGATGACACACAGCCCTCTCACATGTAAGGAATATTTGACGACGGGCAGTTGAATTATTATAAAAATAATGTACAACCGAGGTAGTGATGCGGCCACAATAATTCAACGGCCTGGAGTCAAATATTCAGCTTATATTATGGTTACCACACCTCAAGACATCGATCACATGATATATTAAAAGGGATTCGTCCGGTTTTTGTACTTAAATCGCTATTGTGAGTAGGACTATTTTTTCAGCATCTCATCCAACGGCTCTTTTGCTTGCTCTGAAACATAATTTTAAAGCAATGGAGGCTTGAGCCGTTAATAGCATTCTATTGCAGTTATTAAAAAGAGAGTGAGAGCGACAGAGACACAGAGAGAAGAAAGAGAGAGAGAGCGAGAGAGAGAGTAAGCGAGCAAGTGAGAGAGGCCGAGCGAAAGAGATACCTCTGTGCGTCTCTAAACAGCGCTGTTATTGCCTCTGAAAATCGTCTGTCATGTTGTTTTTGTTAGTCTGTTATTACAGTTAACTATGCGAAGTGATCTGGAACTGTAATGCGATCAAGGGAGCTGCCTGGAACTACGTTCGCCGTGCGTTTCCCAGAAAATAATTTCACACCTCAGAACATTCATCAGCCAATCAGATTCAAGCATTCAACGGGCCTGTAGTACAAGTCATTGTATTGCTTAGTTCGGACATTTACGTAACCCTGCTCCGCACATTAGAAGGACGTTACGGAGGCAGATGAATGGTCGCGCAATTGACATCTCTTCTTTTGAATCGCACTCTGGCGCGATTGCGCTCACACTATAGCCCAGCCCACCTCTGCAACACGGCCAGGGCGCGAATAACCGAACAAAACCCGGGCGCGGTACAAAGCAATCACGACTATTGTCGGCATAGATATGTATAATAAAGGCTAGATGTCTTACGGCCTCTAATTTCATCATCGGCGGCCATCTTGCCTCAGTCAGCAAAGCATTGTGTTTTAATGGTGCATGCACTTTTAAATAACCATAACTTGCTCAATTTTCTACCGATTTTCAAATGGTTTGGTTTCTGACAAACGGTATTAACGTGGCTATAATTCTGGATGCTTGAACATGTTTCATGAACATTATTCATAAGTATGCTATGCAGTGTTATAGGTACATCTCTGACATTTTTAACAAACCAAACCATTTGAAAATCAGTCAAAATTGAGCAAGTTATGGTTTTTTAAAAGTACATGCACCATTAAAGCACAATGCTATGAGTGAGCGAGCTGCCTGAGACAAGATGGCCGCCAGGTGTGGACGTCAACCTCCATTGGGCAGCAGCGTAGGCGAGACATCAGGTGTGGGGAACCTTGATGGCCCTTAATAAAATGAATGAAGACTTCTAGTCACATTGGCATGTAACTTTACTGGGCACCAAATCCTATCTGGTTATGAAAAATGACCTCTTTTTCCCTTCTGCTTCAGTCATGTGAGAGAGCTGATTCAGTTAAGTCTCAATAACATTAACCTTCATTATAATGCTTGCCATACACACAAGCAAGGACAGAAAACCAGCACATGACAAACATAAGAACACATGTCATTCCTGATCCCATAGTTTCAACAGAGACCCAGCAACATAATCTGGAAGCAGGAAACAAAACAAGATTTAGCAGAACTGTCTGACTTTATTTCTGGAGTAACAAATGATCTAATTCTGTGTCCAATCAGATTAGATAATTAACAGGATCATTTATGCAGGAAACACCAACAGACTTCCTATCTAGAGAGGTTCTGGTTTGGGATTCTGTAATTTCACAAAGGCTTTTTTTAAAACACTGAATGCTATTACCCCATATCCTGAGTGATGTTCCTAATGGAAATAAAGAGACCATAATGGATATTAGACATGAACCTTGTCTGGGTTTCAAAATATGTTTAAGATAAACACAGATGACCCTCCAGTTCATCAAGTCTCTTGAGTCCGGGTACCACTGGCTTATAACCAATAACAGATTCTAAACCAAGCCTGCGGGATCCAAACATTCAGTATAAAAATAAAGGCAGTATAAGCAGGAAACAACTTAAAAAAAAATGCTTATACAACACATCATAATATTAAGCAATTTTTTTCTGTACATAGTTGAACAGTGCTCAGTGATGACTAGTACTGCCCCCTACTGTAGAATGAGATCTATGCCTCCAGGATTCAATTTCAACAGACTTTACTAAACTAGAACGAGTAATTAATACTCCTTTAAAGAAAAAGTTCACCCAAAAATGTACATTCTGTCCTCATTTACTCATCCTCGAGTTGTTTCAACCCTGTATAAATGTCTTTGCTCTAGTGAACACAAAGATATTTTGAAGAACACTCTATAAACAACATGATCCAAGTTATTTTTGGGGTAAAGGGACAATGTGTAGTTTTTTAAATATTTTATTAGTCAAAATCAATGTCTTTATTCATAAATATGTCCTCATTGGTGTCAAATTACCTCTGTCGATGATCTGACTTTTCTTGGTAAGCTTAGAATTTCTTCTCTTTATTTACATTGAACGGGTAAGTCCAAGAAGGCTTCCATGTCGTTTCGCCATATTGAAAAACTAACTTAGCAGAGAGGGACAGAAAGCACTAGCCTACTGCAATCAGTGAGTACATAACGGCTACCACACGCATTTGGAAAAGCGAGGTGCTAGAGAGCACTATTCGTTTGAATGCAAAATACAATTTCACCACTAGATGGGGGAAAATCCTACTTATTGTCCCTTTAACACAGTAGTTCTCAAACTGGGGTCCGGGGCCCCCAGGGGGGGCCGCGAGACGGTGCTAAGGGGGCCCCAGTTTTATGGCATTTTATAAAATACATTAATTTATCATAAATTTTGTTTAATTAAACAAACAAAAAATAAGCCTACTAACCAACATCACTACTTTGTATAATTTAATATGTTTTGTTTAATTAAAATGTTACATTTTAGAACTGTTTTTGTCATAAAAATTTTTGGGGGGGGCCGCGAAGGAATGCACCATATACAAGGGGGGCCCCACGCAGAAAAAGTTTGAGAACCACTGCTTTAACACACTAAATGCGTTGTCCCAAACTAAACAAATCTCTATATTATTATTGGAACAACACATTTGTGTTACTTTTAACACATCCTGTGTTGTAACTTATTTATTTTAACACAAAATCAACACAAAATGACACGTGTGTAAAATGATAAATTCAAATTTAAAGCGTTTACTGTCATATACCCAGTGAGGAAACCTGGTTTCCCTGAGTAATGATTCTTACTTTGCTGTCCACAGTTAATGCCAAGACTATACACACATACATACATAGACTACACACCCACATACATACATACATACATACATACATACATACAATTTAAGAAACATAATAATAAAAATGATAAGAATGTATTCATAATGTGTTCAGTAGCATAACACAAAAAACGTGTAAAAAAAGGTAATCCTTTTATAAAGTAAGTGTTTGTAGGCAGATCTGGGGCACCATTGATTTCTGTAGACGGAGTGCGTCATATCATTATAATAATGTATTAAATAATTAATTTGCTGAATAGATGCTGCATTTAGACTTCTGTCTTATGTTGGAAATTGGCGCGTGCATATTATATAAATGACACGAACATGTAGTGAATCATAAGTTAAAACAGTGTTGTATAGTGTCGCACGACTCGTACTCGCTCCTCCCACGGTATAACTCCTCCTTCTTCATTTTTTCGTAAGTTATCGGAAAGAATCTGTAAAGCTAATCTTTCTTTTATAAATCTGATTAAACTAAAGGCTCTTCAGAGATATAAAGGATGTAATACTACTCTACACTGTAAAAAAAACTTTAAGCTTTAAGAAAATTCATATATTTTATAATAAATGTATTTCATTTAGCACATTTTCATGATTCAGTACTGTTGTTTAATTACTTGTAGTTCATTTCAGCACTGTTTCACTTTGAATGTTATGTTTTGTTTTTAACAGTATCGGTCGATTTATCGGTTATCGGTTAACTTTATTTTTTAAGTTAAAGTAACATAAAAATATGTTTTTTTACAGTGGGAGACCAACTTCGTTATAGTTAATGGTAAAATCAATAATGCTATGGAAGTGAATGGTGCCCAAGATCTGTTTGGTTATTAACAATTCTTAAAATATCTTCATATGTGTTTAACAGACGAAAACAAAAAAAATAGCTTTGGAACAACTTAAGTTCCAAGTAAATGATGACAGAATGTACAATTTTGGGTGTACTGTCCCTTTAACTATGCAAAAAACAAAGTCCTCCCAAAACAAATATCAGCAGTCAAAGCACTAACAAAACAGATCTTACAGAATAAATGTTATATACAGACAAGCAAAACAATGCATCTTAAAAGAATAGTTTCATGCAAATTAACAATGTTTTACTTAATTGTTTCATATCATATACATTTTTCTGCGGAACAACATTTGGATTTACTTGTGTGTTTTTTTTTCTGTGGAACGCAAAAGGAAATCTCAGAAAGAGTAGATGACTGACAGTCTCCATTCATTTTCAAAGAGAAAACTCCAGAAGATGCTTTAAAGGTAAATATGTATATGCTGCTATGAAACTCATTGATTTGTGTCAGTGCTGTATGTATATGTGAGACTGAGATAAGATGTGCTGGCATACAGCATGTGTGCATCTCTTTTGTGCATGTATGTCTGTGTAGTTGTATGTATTGTACGTCCGTGCGTATGTTTTTTGCGTGTGTGTGCATGTATGTGAGTGTATGTGGGCTCTTACTTCTTAAACTCAGCGCTGAACAGACCCATCTTGACGGTGGTGGTTGTGGTGCTGGTGCTCTCCTGCGCCGCGTCCACTCCAGACTCCACCGAAGTCTGATCATTGTACGACAAAATGTTCGCAGACATCTTTTAAACTCAAACTGATCTCTGCCAGCACAAATACGATAAATGCTGTTGTGATTTAACGCTGTTTATATTTTAATTTTCCAAAAAACTGAAACGAAAAGAAAAACTTTTAACTCCTGACGTGCAACTTTCTTCTTCTTCCACGCAGATACGGAAATCTAAGCTGGAGTTTGATCACGTGACAATCACATGACAGCCGCGTGACGACGACTAGAGCGACTGACACAGACACGCGCAACAATTTTTTTTAAACATTTAACAGACGTATATTGTTTTCAAATTACGCTAATAATATTTTCTGTTCTCTATTGAAAACCTGTTTATATCAATAGATTTAAAGCAAATTATGATTTAAGCATTTTTGAAGGCCATAAATGTTTTCACAAGGCAGGTTTCGAGTCAGCCCATTCGCCAAAAAAAATAAATTTATTTGGCCAAAAATATGTTTTAAATGAAATACAGTTTGTAGAAAGTAAAGCTTAATTAAATATATTTTTTAATTTGAAAATATATTTAGTTATTACCTTCATAATATTGACATTCCTGCTGAAAAAAACAATAAAACCATTACAAAACATTCTAATGGTTTCCATTTAAAATACCAATAGAAACCAATAGCTTTTACAATTAAAACCAATACACTGTAGTGTGTTTTGGGCCATATTCCATTAGAACCAATAAAATTCCCAATAAAACCATTACAATTTTCTGTAATGGTTTTATTGTTTTTTCAGCAAGGATATATTTTAAAGTAGGCTATAGGCCTATTTCAGGGGCAACAAATATATTTCTAATTTTACAACCCATATGGCGAAAAATATATTTTTCATGGCCAAAATATAAAAGTTTGTATAAACTGTATACAATTTAAGTATAAAATGGATAAGTATTTATAAAAGATAATTATATTTTTCCTGTTAAAAATATTTTTAATTTTATTTTTTTTCAAACCTGTAATGTTTACAGGTTTATAACATACAAAGTTTTTCTTCCAATGCAATGTGAATGTAAATGCTTTCAAATATATTTATTTTTAAAAAATATTTTTTTAATCATATTTTAAAATATATTTCAGTACATATTTTTGTATATTTTGAAATATATTTAAAATTATGTTTGAAAATATATTTCTTGCCTTATAGAAATGCAATTGTAATTAATGATATGTTTTATTAATACAATTATTTTAATGTAATAAATAGTCAATATTGTTATGATTTTGATTTACTTTTCAAAATAAAACCGGCATTTGCACCATTAGATTTATCTGCAATTGAGTTCCTAAGTTTACCTAGCCTACTCCCTTATAAAAGTCATTATTATTTTGTGTATTGATTAATATTGGCATGGTTTTACTAGTTAACATAACTATTATGCTTACTGAACTTTTGCCTTTTCTTGTTTTTAACATTTTTAACATGTATTTTTATTTCATTCAGTCATTTTATTTCATACATCAGTATCATCCCATCTCCCAAACTTTAGAAAACTGCTGTGATGCTCAACATAACCAGCAGAGGGCGACAAAGTCCTGAGTAAGACATCCTGACACTGCTGCATGAGATAAAAGTGTCCTGTGCTTGTTAGTGTTTTGGCAATGATCTAAAGCCCCACGCATGTCTGCTAAAATTAGCTGCATGTATCAAAATAAGTGACCCATGTTTTGTATAGTACTGTAAATAAAGCTTAGACTTTTCAACTTTGTATCACCAGTGACCACACTGGCAAATACGTGCTATACAGTTACAAAACCCAATCTGTTTCTTACCCCTCACCTCCACAGGTCTGACCCTGAAGTCACATGCACTTTGTAAAGTTTTTGGAGAGGTGAAGAGTTACTCTTTAATCCAGAGGAAACAGACCATTCTTGACCAGGTCTGTAAGACACATGTTCAAGACTGTGTGTGTCCTAGGATATTTGAAACAGGTAAGGCTGATTGGGGGAGATCGTTTGTTCTTGTAATGTTTATAAAGTAGAAGACTAGAGGTCTGACTGTTCCAGGGTCAGTTATTGGGCAAATTTACAGTGCTTGAGGGTAGAACATTGACCCTTACGTCAGGTCTACAGGTTTAGATTTCAGTGTGGGTCATGGTGACATCATACATTACATCATAATAATTACTGCTGACTGCAGGGCATTTGATATTTGGGGTTCTCAAATACTTACAATTTGAGACACTTAAAATACACACATTCAACAAGAAAAAAACGTATCTTTGTAAAGTTATACCACAGGATGTGGACAGAATTTAGGTTTGTGATAAAGAAAACAGAAGGCTCTGTGTGTTTATGTTGCAAAAATGAAATGCCTGATAACTAAACATTTCGAGAAGCACCACTCTCATTTTTTAAAGAAATTGCAAAAATCTTACAATTGTCATTTTAAATATATTTTACAGTATTTTCAGTAGTTGTAAACTATTAAAAATAAAGTTTTTTAAAGGGTTTTAGTAACCTTTCTACTAAACAACACACTAATATACACATTCACATCATTTCTAATATCTGAGTCTCTTTTTAAAAATATTTAATTTCTTTCAGCAGCCACATTCCCAACAGACACCTTTTACAGAACCTGAGCCAAGAAATGTTCATCAGAACCCATAAAACCACTTCTCGACGTAGCAACAAATGTCCCAAAAGTATTTCATACTGTTTCTGTTTTACAGAAATACTCCCCACAGGGTAACCAAAGTCAAAGTTCATGCGCAGTGCTACAATATACTCCTCTATATAGATGAGATGAGATAAGAGAGAGAGAGAGAGAGAGAGAGAGAGAGAGAGAGAGAGAGAGAGAGAGAGAGATGTATGGTTGGGTGGGGGTGAAGTGAGTTTTTCCTCTGGTAGAAACAGGAAACCGAGATGCCATTTCCTGATATTCCAGTTGAAGTTGGGCATTTCTGCCCAAGATTCAGGCTTTGAAATGCAAACACTTTTGTATTTTCTAAACTTTAAAACATTTTAAATATGATTTCTTAATAGATTCTGTTATATTTTTAAAAAAATATGTGCTAAGAAATTTTAATATTCCATCAGTGTTGAATCTTTAAATGTGTGCGCGAATGCGTGTGTGTGTGTGTGCACTGAAGTGTGTTTAAACAGTGATTAGCAGTTGAATGTTAAGGGATTGCTGTGGTGTCATAGAGAGAGAGACCTCTGCTTTGACTCCTTTATCTCTCTCTCTCTTTATTCTTTGACCTGCTCTCTCTATCATCTGTGAATACTTTCTTCCTCTGTGGAATCTCAAGACTGTTTATTGACTTCATTCATGCTTCACAGTTTATCACACAATAAACCATACTGAACACTTCATTAAACACACACTTATATATACTGCACACTTTATTCACACTTCACCTTACACACCAATATAGATCACCATGCTACGCAATATTTGATGCACATTTCACCTTACACAAACTAATATAGATCACAATGGTACGCAATATCTAATGCATACTTCCTCTTACACACACTAATATAAATCACAATGTTACGCAATATCTAATGCATACTTCGCCTTACACACACACTAATATAAATCACTATGGTACACAATATCTAATGCATACTTCATCTTACACACACTAATATAAATCACAATGTTACGCAATATCTAATGCATACTTCACCTTACACACACTAATATAAATCACTATGGTACGCAATATCTAATGCATACTTCACCTTACACACACTAATATAAATCACAATGTTACGCAATATCTAATGCATACTTTGCCTTACACACACTAATATAGATCACTATGGTACACAATATCTAATGCATACTTCATCTTACACACACTAATATAAATCACAATGTTACGCAATATCTAATGCATACTTCACCTTACACACACTAATATAAATCACTATGGTACGCAATATCTAATGCATACTTCACCTTACACACACTAATATAAATCCTATGCTACGCAATATCTAATGCATACTTCTCCTTACACACACTAATATATATCACAATGGTATGCAATATCTAATGCATACTTCTCCTTACACACACTAATATAAATCACTATGCTACACAATATCTAATGCATACTTCATCTTACACACACTAATATAAATCACTATGGTACGCAATATCTAATGCATACTTCCTCTTACACACACTAATATAAATCACAATGTTACGCAATATCTAATGCATACTTCCTCTTACACACACTAATATAAATCACAATGTTACGCAATATCTAATGCATACTTCATCTTACACACACTAATATAAATCACAATGTTACGCAATATCTAATGCATACTTCACCTTACACACACTAATATAGATCACTATGATACTTAATATCTAATGCATACTTCACCTTACACACACTAATATAGATCACTATGGTACGCAATATCTAATGCATACTTCACCTTACACACACTAATATAAATCACTATGCTACACAATATCTAATGCATACTACATCTTACACACACTAATATAAATCACTATGGTACGCAATATCTAATGCATACTTCACCTTACACACACTAATATAGATCACTATGGTACGCAATATCTAATGCATACTTCACCTTACACACACTAATATAAATCACTATGGTACGCAATATCTAATGCATACTTCACCTTACACACACTAATATAGATCACTATGGTACGCAATATCTAATGCATACTCCACCTTACACACACTAATATAAATCACTATGGTACGCAATATCTAATGCATACTTCACCTTACACACACTAATGTAGATCACTATGGTACGCAATATCTAATACATACTTCACCTTACACACATTACTATAAATCACTATGCATACTTCACCTTACACACATTAATATAAATCACTATGGTACGCAATATCTAATGCATACTTCTCCTTACACACACTAATATAGATCCCTATGCACTATCTAATGCATACTTCACCTTACACACACAAATATAAATCACTATGCTACGCAATATCTAATGCATACTTCTCCTTACACACACTAATATATCACAATGGTATGCAATATCTAATGCATACTTCTCCTTACACACACTAATATAAATCACTATGCTACGCAATATCTAATGCATACTTCATCTTACACACACTAATATAAATCACTATGGTATGCAATATCTAATGCATACTTCTCCTTACACACACTAATATAAATCACTATGCTACGCAATATCTAATGCATACTTCACCTTACACACACTAATATAGATCACAATGGTACGCAATATCTAATGCATACTTCACCTTACACACACTAATATAGATCAAAATGTTACGCAATATCTAATACATACTTCCTCTTACACACACTAATATAGATCCCTATGCAATATCTAATGCATACTTTTCCTTACAAACACCAATATAGATCACTATGCTACACAACATAATGCATACCTTACCTAACACACACTAATATAAATCACTATGCTATGCAATATCTAATGCATACTTCACCTTACACACACTAATATAAATCACTATGATACGCAATATCTAATGCATACTTCACCTTACACACACTAATATAAATCACTATGCATACTTCACATTACACACACTAATATAAATCACTATGATACGCAATATCTAATGCATACTTCACCTTACACACACTAATATAAATCACTATGCTACGCAATATCTAATGCAAACTTCACCATACACACGCTTATATAGATCACAATGGTACACAATATCTAATGCATACTTTACCTTACACACACTAATATAGATCACAATGGTACGCAATATCGGTAACACTTTAGTATGGGGAACACTAATTGATTATTAACTATGACTTTTGCCTCCTAATTTACTGCTAATTAATAGCTAATAAGGTATTGTAGCGGTTAGGTTTAGGTATTGGATTGGGTTAAGGGATCTACAATATGGTCATGCAGAACAAAGTGAGAATTGGTCCCTATACTAAAGTGTTACAGCAATATCTAATGCATACTTCACCTTACACACACACTAATATAAATCACTATACTACACAATATCTAATGCATATTTCACATTACACACACTAATATAAATCACAATGTTACGCAATATCTAATGCATACTTCATCTTACACACACTAATATAGATCACTATGCTACGCAATATCTAATGCATACTTCACCTTACACACACTAATAAAAATCATTATGCTACACAATAGCTCATGCATACTTCTCCTTACGCACACTAATATAGATCACTATGGTATGCAATATCTAATGCATACTTCTCCTTACACACACTAATATAGATAAATATATCATTATGCTTAATACTCACACCACCATACTCACTGTAGAGCACACTTGTGTGATGTATTTCTATTTATATATAACAGAGAGAACAGAAACTTTAAAAAAATTTAAGTCTCAAACCATTGAACTGTGTCACTGAACTGTTTATTCAGACTAAGCCACTCAAGAAAACACATCTCGATCTCTAACATCATCTTCTGATGTTAATTCTTCTCCACAGGGATTTTTGGGGGGTTCATCCGCTGCACCTGTCTACACTTTCACACACTCTCTTTTACTCTCTCTTTCTCTGTCTCACACACGCACGCACACACACGGACATTGATTTATAGGGGTCGGCTGCTGTGTTTGTAAACACACTGCAGGTCATGTAACCTCAATGAACCTGATTTCTTATCTACACCACACTCACACAGAAAGTTGTTTTACCATCTCAAAAAAAATCCTTAATGATAACAATGTGTTCAAAGCATGAAAAGACTCAGCAAGAATCAGTGTGCTGAACAAAGAGCTGAAGATGGGAAGTAAACTTTAGTCACAGATAACTTTACCCACCTGTTAGAAACACACACACATGCACGCACACACGCACACACGCACACCACTCAGACAAGGTCATGAAGATCAGCCACAGAAGAAGACTTATCATGTTTAAAAGAAAGACCGAAGTAGTTAATCTCTTTCATTTGTAGTCCAGAAAACATCCCAGACTTTGCTTTGAACCAGATCTGCTTACTGGATTTAAGGGGAATCTGTATGAAGTATTTAAACACAAATTACACCAATTACTTATTTAAAGAAACCTGTACATTTCAGCATGTGATTCGTCCGGCACTGCTTATTCTGCTCCAACATGCAGATATTTTGAGCAGATTTATGTTGCCTAAAAATTAAGATTCTTCTTAAAGGTCCAGTGTGTAGATTTTAGATTTTAGTGGTGAGATTGTGAATTGCAACCAACTCAGTCCACAGCTCACCAAAAATCTTACATCAGAGGTACATTAGCATTGAACAGACGAACACAACTCAAATCTCCTGTAATAAAAGTACATATCTGATCAAATTTTTATGCTGGAAAAGGACATTATTGTTCTACAAAACATGACAAAATGATTGCATGCACAAACACATACGTTCATAAAACACATCCCAGAATGCATCAGGGCAGGATGTGCCAAGGATGTGACTAAAAGTGTTTCAAAGCTCCAGAGGGAATCATAAGGAAACTGTGGGCAGAAGCAGAGCGGCACAAACCAATAACTAACATCAAAACAGCCGATGGCTAAATTTACACCTCGAGCGGAGGTGACCTCATGGTCTATACCCTCTGCAGTCTTGTGGTTCCTTTACCGTGGACGGGAAAGAACCACCCGGCACACCTGACCTTTATGTGACCCGTGGTGCCCCGAATTGTCTTCTGTAGATATCGGACTCATTCGGGGGTCCTGTGACCACACAACCTCAGGGTCACGAGTCTGTGTGTGTGATTCATTTTACATCCTGAGGGTCATCGGGCAGGATTTCACAGCCCTGTAAACCATAAGAATGCATTTGCACTTAAAGCTTCTTTAGGCTTTGTTGAACAGCAGTAAGAAAGTCCACGTGTTGAATGACACGCTGATATTAAACACCTAAGTCGTAGTTATGTGCATTTGACCCTGCGGGCTTGAAAGAAGAAAAAGACGGATAGAAGTGTAGAAAGAAACTCCATAAAGTGGCAACAGGAGAAGGACATGATGTAATGCTTCATAGATGTTAATGCACCAATATCGGCCTTAAATTGGTATCGGCAGAGAACAGCAAATTTTTTCTACTATTGGACATCGGCAAGGTTGTTTTAAACTGCCGATAATCAGGGCAGATAGTGTCCTGGCTATCAAAGGGGTTGGAAACGCATCAGAATTCATTCTGTGTGATTAGTTTTGAATTGGGTAAAAATAGCTGCATTTCCATGACCCTTTAAATTGTGCAAATTAAAATAGCGAAATTGAAAATGTGCCCAGTGGAAACACAACAATTTCGCATAAACTGAGTCCAATACTTTGCCAAAAAAGTTTTTATGCTTGGTTTTTCAGGCAATTTGATAAAGGAATTTATTGCAAAACGTCACATGATCATTCTTTAAATATGGCGTGGTATGTTTGTTTGGAGGACAAGACAGAAGAGGTGCTTTGGACTTCATGTGGCGTCACAAGAACCAACAAGCGTATGACATCAAAATTCGGGAGGCGACTGTTCTGCATGCTTCGAGTCGCTCTCACAGTATTTTTATGTCATCCACATGTTACTGTGCGTTCACACTGGATGCGCTAGAGGTGGCAAAAACGCGTTATTCGTGCGTAGTTGGATGCTTAAACACTTTGACTTTACACGCGTCATTCGCACGTGAAAGCCAAGCTTGAAAATCTAGTCATTCAAGACATTCACACGGAAATTTGTGACTCCGCTCACTTATTGTAATCACGTCACTACAAGAGCAAGCTCATGATTGGCTAACGCGGCGCGAATATCCGCCAAAGTTCAGATTTTTCAACTCGCATGTTTTCCATGGCAATGCTCAATTTGCACGCCGCAGGATGCCTATTCGTGTCTTTGCATTGACTTAACATGTAAATCACTCAGGCTTGCCGCCTCTTCCGCGTCTGGTGTAAATGCACAGTTAGTCTGTGTGGCGCCGTATGAAGTTTAAAGCCTGGGATTTTTGCCATCCTATAAGATCATTACCTTATCACACTGTGTGGCATGGAGCATTTACTCCATTTACTCCAACTTGGGTACGACAAGCATGTAAACTGTACGATGATGACATCGGGTATGCCTCATACATCCTGAAAAGTGAAGCTGCTGACTCTTTGACCGCCCCCTGGTGGCTGTATGCAGTACAAGTCATAAACCCCGCTTTTTTTCCATGCAAACGAACGGGACTTGGGTCAAAATAAAAAAATAAATGACACTTCCAATAAAATTTTCCAACAGATGGTTTTTGTACTTTAGCGTAGTTGTTATCACACTGATATATGTTCAATTTTTCATTTTTGTGATAATTTAGTAATTTGATGCTATTGAAACAGGGCGTGTCGTTATTAGGGTGCCGATTTGTGCCAGTCCCGCCGGACATGTCCCGAACAAGATTTCAGGTGCGTTCTCCGGAAGTCGCGTTGGTCGACTGCATACGTCATCAAGGTTTAATATTCCGGGTTCAATTTCAGAAAAGCATCCATTACATTTCAAGGTAAGAATGAAACTACAATGATTGTATGTCTTTAGAAAATAAAGATTTATTTATTTTATGTATTTTAACTGAAATGTGAGAACCTCGATGACGTATGCAGACAAGCAACGCGACTTCCAGAAAAAGCACACCCCGAAATCCTGTTCGGGACGTCTCCGGCGGAACTGGCACGAATGGCCACCCTAGTCGTTATGATTGACATTTGTGATTGACAGCTTCTCTGAGCAGACTCTCAGAGCTTCGAGGGAAGATTGAAGATATAACTAACTATTAATTTTCGATTTCTGTGTTATTTCACACCGAAATTTTTTTTATTTAACTTACCTTATTTTAGCAAGTCAGTCAAATTAGATGTTCAAGGGGTGTGGTTGAATTGGGCGTGCGAGCGTTTGGACGAAAGTTTGATACAGCGGCTTTGCCTCCGGGCTGCACAGACGATTCCTTTTGTGCATGCCCTGGCACTAAACTGATGTTTTTGCGTAACATGTCAGCGCCCATCATCGTACATTTTACGTTCAGTTCATTACAATGGAAGGAAGTGGCATTCCGTCGTCCATCTTTATTTACAGTCTATAGATGACACCTATTGATTCGTAGGCTGTGACGGCTTGTACACACGTTAGCGCAAAGTCGCAACAGATCGTTGGCTATTTTTGGCCGCAACGTCCGTCTTTGAACCTCTCTTACTGTACGACATAGAACCACGATCACAGAAATCACAACTATTGGTTCACGATAGCAATTTTTTGTCTGGGACATCCAAAAATCGTGCCATGTATATTGGCCTTAACACACTCGTCGGCATGATTTTTGTAATGACTTCGGAATCTGTCGGTATCGGTAGATGTCATCCTAAGTAATTAAATAACTTAGTTTACCAATAAATAAATCCTGACATATTTTAGATACTATAGCCTGTATAAATACACATAATTATGATTTCACATTATTTATTTTCAATACAATAAAAGTGAACTGGGCAGTGTTGAGGGTTACGCATTACAAGTAACATGCCTTACGTAAAAATATAACGAGTAAAGAAACGCATTACTTTGTAAATGTACACATTAATATTTGAATTACTTTTTAAAAAACGTAATGCAAGTTACTTTTTTTAGTTTCATTAATTCGATAGAAAAAATGATGTACTGAATTAAACTGAACGAAGTCACATTATGCGCTCTATACGTACACGCCTGTGTGGGAACAGTTTGAGTCAGAAAATTTCTGAGTCAGACCTCAACATTTTTGTGATGAAATATGCCATTTCTGAATGCTGAACTTTTCAGTCATAAAAACACCTGCAAGGCCTGAAAGAGT
Source organism: Misgurnus anguillicaudatus (assembly GCF_027580225.2). Taxonomy (NCBI): domain Eukaryota; kingdom Metazoa; phylum Chordata; class Actinopteri; order Cypriniformes; family Cobitidae; genus Misgurnus; species Misgurnus anguillicaudatus. The sequence goes on from NC_073345.2 coordinate 31,669,562, forward strand.
CGAGTCTTAGCCAAGAAAAAGTAACGCAAAAGTAACGTAAGCATTACTTTCCATTAAAAGTAACTAATTAACGCAATTAGTTACTTTTTTTGGAAGTAACTTAGTATTGTAATGCATTACTTTTAAAAGTAACTTTACCCAACAGTGGAACATCTGCTCCTGTATAGCACAGTGGCACTTTTAAATAAAAGTGTTTGCCGAATGACATGAGTGACATTTTGGGTGAATTGTCCCTTTTAGTGTTATATTACAGTATGTTTTCAATAGAGAAAAGAAAGCAAGCGCAAGCAATAATTCAAACTCTCTAAGAAAATATGTGTTCATATTTTCTTTTCTTCGATGTTTTTTTAATATTACCGTTTCACTGTAAAACACAATAATACATCAATAAATCACTCCGCACATTAAAGGACCAGACTCACTGTATGTTAATCATCAAGGACATTTTGTGATGAATGACATTAGTAAAATAAATACTTTCTTGCTCATACATCACAAACTAATAAAGCTCAAGAATGTGCAATTCTGCAGAGACCGTGTGTGTGTGTGTGTGTGTGTTTAAGGTCTTTGCCATCTGGGTTCTCGTGCTGGGAACAGGAACAAAAGGCCAAAACACGGACGAGCAAAATGACGACCCAACATAACGAGTGAAAAGAAAAACAGCAGGACGGAGAGAAAAACAAATAAACACATCACAGGTGGAACTCAGACGAAACGACATCCACCTGACAACACAACATACACTCCTGTACACGCAGATGTGGTTTTGTGCTACTGTCTCATGTTGTGTAAACAGATCCACTCCCACACTAATACAAGCACACTAAAATGGTACGAAGGTTTTTCACCCCAGCCAGAGAATTTGGAGTGGATGCAATCAACAATTACAGGCCCTAAAACTATTTGTTTTTAAGCCACACATATCAGTATGTGCAATGGATAAACAAGCACTTTTAAAGAGGTTTACTTGGTTTGGATTTTTTGTGACATCATCGCTATTTTGCCTAGTATGACTTTTATTTGGTGGATAACAGCCATTTTGTAAAACTAGCATGTGTATTTTTTGCACACACTGTCTGTCTGCTTCATCTATTTCCATTTATCGCCCTGACTCCATGATGAAAAACAAAACCGTCCCTGACTCGACCGAGACTCCTGTTTAATTTTGAGACGTTGACATCACATCCAATGGAAAGCCGCTGGCAACAGATCGGTTTCCTGTTAAGCGTGGCGGGCGTTCAGGGTGTGGTTGGGAGCAGGGTGCCGTATTGTTGCAATGAAGGGGGCAGCGATGCTGACATCACTTCCTGTCTTTGTTTCTGACATTATTTTCAGACATCGGAATGTAATTCCACCGAGAGATGGAGTTACAAACTCAATGAACATCCTGTTTTAAGCATAAAGATGTCATGTAAACACGACACATGCATACATGTATGTGTAGTAATCTGTCTGTCTGACGGTCTATAGGAAACTCTTGTCAGCACTGAAGGGATTTGTGGGTTACTGCACATTTTCCACCCAACCCCAAAATGTGTGTAAATCTCAAAGTCTTGATCTCAAATCACCAGCTTGATCTCATGGAAATAAGTATGTATTTTACGATTAGTTTTCGTACAAAGTGAATCATACAAAAACGTACAATTATAAAACGTCACAGGGGTGTTGAATCATACAAAAATGTTCGGATGTGGTCGTATGAATTAATGCGAACTAGCCACCTCGTAAAATACGTACAAATCGCCATGAGATTGTGTTGAACAAACACACACGGATCATACTGTATGTTGTTACTCCCCATAAAAATATGCATGTCAATGTGTTTTGGTTTCTCAAGAATAAGAGATTTTCTTTTTCAGAAAACAAAAAAATTATATCAATAAAACACATTTTACTATCAAGTTAAAACAACTCTGTCACACAAAAACAATAAATTGACTTTATGAAAATATGTGTACAGGTATTACATAAAACATGCAATATGCACTCACCTAAATATTCGTCGCTATTACATAATTTTTATTATATAACTTTAATTTTAGAAAGATTCTGCATGGATATATAAAATAAAAAAACTGGGAGCCTAATTAAAATTGGGTGCATGAATTTAACTCTGGGACCCTGTACCGGGTCCAAAATTATTTATTATTACTTAATATAAAATATTCCTTTAATTTTTAATGGTCTGTCATGGACCCAGTACCTTTGAGAGATGTTTTACTGTAAGACAGTTATTTACACTTAATTTACACTATCACCCCCCAAAATGTTTTATATCATTTAATATTTACATATTTCATATTATTCAAATATGACAAACATGGACAAGTCTTATATCAAATGAAAGCTCTCACTCAGGAATGATGCTTCATCGTTATTTTTGTTCTATTATCATCACATATCCAACAATCGTCGAATGAATAATGAGGTAAAAAATCGTATGTGAAACTTGAGCGTGAACTGCCTCAGATAGCACAGATAGCCACAAATGATACACCATCTTTTCTCTTAGGTACTACTCTAAACAATGAGTCCATTCACAGCATTTTCTTTGGTTGTGTGCATGAATAATCCCTTGCTATTTATTATATGTGCAAAACAAAGTACTTTTATATGAAACATTTATTTTCACACCCGTCAGTAAAATAAGAATAACTTTTGAATTCGACATGCTAAAGAGACCATCATTTTTTTTTTTAGTGTTTTCTGTCTGCTGCTGGTAACAACCAGAACTGTCTGCAGTCTGCTAGAGCACACAGCACCAGAGTTATACACTTTCAAAGACAGTGTTTACAATATAAAAAAAAGAAAATTTGGTGTTTCATCATATGAAAAACAACATAAATAACACTATTTGTCACAAACAGCAGCTTTTTATATAACTTCAAAGGGTTAAATGATATAAAGATATTGCATTTATTCCACTGTATGTGGTTATGGGGACACTTCAAATATTTTTATGCGGAAATTAAATACAAAAAGGGTATTATTACTCCCTTCAGTTGGAATAAAATAACTTTTGCATAGATTACACTGTAAAAAAATTGCTGTAATTATGCAGCTGGTTGCCAGTAACTAACAGTAGGAGATAAAGACTGAAAATGTTTAATGTTCATTAACCTTTAACCAAACTGTTGCAAGTAAATAACATAAATGTAAAATCTACAGTAAGTTACTGGCAGCTAGTTGGCAGTAATACCCATTTATATGATAGAAAAAAAAAAAATCCTCTGTATGCTGACATTTGCTTGAATCAAACAAAACTGTCTGCAGGTTGCTGGAGCATTCAGGGCCAGAGTTATACACTTTTAAATACATCAAAAAAATCAAAAAGCGCCTATTTATTTTTGTGTTTATTAGAGGACTGACAACACATACAACCATGTTTGGCACTTTCAACAGTGTTTTATGTCATTTCAATGGGTTTCCTGTAAAATGATACCAAACTTTTGTATGTACATGTGGGTATAGGAAGCTTTTGAAATTGGTTAGGCCAAATCCAGGCGAAAATCCCCAAAATAGCCTTAGAAAAGTCACAATAGACGTGTTCCTGGATGCACGATTAAAACATTATTTAGGGTTTACGCAATTGCTATCAAAACTTGTAAGGTCAAATTTTATTTGTCAAAACACATGACATCACTCAAATATAATGAGATACATATGTCATCAAATATTTTTTGTACTGACTACACAATAAAAATTGAAATGTAGGCAAAAAAAGTAAATACTTTTAACACCATGCTAAGAAGTTAAAACAATATATTAACCTCATTACATTAACCGCATTAACTTCATATTAAAAACTCAACACTTGCAACTTTTTAAACAGTAACTAGATACATGCTGGCGCTTGAGACAGTCAAAACTAATGTCCCTCTACAACACACGTCTGCACCCCGTAAGGTCACACATAGGGTGCAAAGATTATTACAAAATGTGTTGGGACTGTCACCATGTGTCATTAACTATAAACACACACACCTGGGTTAAATTATGGTAAAACAACAGCCATCATACGCCAAAGCTGCACATCGTTTCACAAAACATTTAAAAAAATTAGAGTACTAGCAGTATGCAATTTCAAACAAATCAGGTTTTAAAGTGCAAGAGATAGAAAAACGCTGTGTGTATGTGTGTGTTAATGTGTGGAGATTGTTTAATTCAGTCTTATCTTTATATTTTCTTGTAAAGGGTCTCTTGCCTGTCACCACCTTCAGCTTAAATAAATAAGAGATCTCATGCATGCCGAGAGGCTGACAGCATCTGACACACAACAAAATCCTTCACTCTTTTCTGAAAATCAAGCCGGACACAGATATTTCTGTCATTATCTAGGGATATTATGTCTGTTCTAGATATAGATTTGTCTCATTTTAGGCAAAAATGCATGCGTGCGTGCTTGCGTTACTTTAAGCACTAGGGAATCTGGTTACTTTAATAAATAAGCCAATTTGACATATTTCCAACAACACACGTAAAACCATATGTGCATACACACACATATCATTGTGGATCGTATGTTCTCATTCCATTGGTGATGTGTATGTGTGTGTATTTTGACACCATTTGTCAAAACTACCGTAATAAAAGCTGGAGGTTATTCTGAGTTCTGGAAACACTTATATCACATCGATTCACCAAAGATTGTATATTTGTGTAAAATGTGTTACAACATACTGTAGACTAGAGTTTCACTATGATGCAAAACATACAGTCATGATGCTGAGATGTTGTGGAGGGTTGACAGGTTGTTATGGGTGAATGCTTAGTGTTTCTTTTATTAGCTAAGAGTGTGTAAGTCTAAAGAATACACATCAAGTCTTTATAATATTCTGGCCTGTATAAGGTATCAGTCACTCGCATCTGTAGCACAAACTGTGCAAGACTATTTGTATAATGTATAACGTTCCCAAGTCTCATTGTTAGGGCTTCATTAAAATGAATAACTCTTACACTGTTAAAAGTGAAAGTTCGATCATCTTACAAAAATTACTTCAATTGGTACACTGCAAAAAAAAAAAAAGATTTTCAAGGAAAAATGTTCTTAGTATTTTTGTCTTGTTTTCAGTGAAAATATGTACAGATTCTTGAAGTGAGATGCTGTTTCTTGATGAGCAAAACAACCCAAGAAAATAAGTCTAGTTTTTAGACCAAAAAATATCAAATGATTTTGTGCATAAAACAGGCAAAAAAACTGCCAACTTAGTGTTTAAGATTTTTTTCTTACCCCATTGGCAGATTTTTTTTGCTTGTTTTATGCACAAAATCACTTAAATTTGATATTTTTGGTCTAAAAACTAGACTTCTTTTCTTGGGTCGTTTTGCTCATCAAGAAAAACATCTTAATTTAAGAATTATTTTCTTAAAAAAATATTTTTTTTGCAGTGTAACACCCAAAACTTTTTTTCCCAACTTAAAATTTCACTTTAATTGAAAAATGTAAGTTGAATAAATACATTTTTAGTTTAAGTAACTTTTCACTTTTTACAGTGTTTTTACAGTGCAAGACTCACTAAACTAACCCATATTAAACAACTGATGTCTAGTTACATAGGCTACTGTGTTCCTTGTTGAAAGTGACAAGATGACAAATATTATTTTTCTGTTACAAACTTTCACATAGCATCTTTAGGTTATAAAACATAAAAAAATAATCCATAATTTGATTTTCAAAGATTTATTATAAAAACTAATTACTTTTTCCACAAAATGCAATAAATCCATAACATTTTTTTTTCAAAATGTTATAAATCTATTGAATCAATCTATGAATGTGCATTCATCTTTGCCATGTAATATTCATTTAGTTGACTAGTGGTATACACTGATTAAAAATGAACATTAATGGCATTAATCAAAACACTTACTTTGTCATATTAAGAACACTGTCATTGATGCTGTCATTGCTTGGGACGTCTGTAAAATGTGTTGGTCCTGCTCAATTTTCGTTGACTTCGAGTAAAATAATGGAAAGTTTTCATAACATCTGCTGGGGTCATTGTGTTAGCATGACAGAAGCTTGATGCTGTTGTTTGAGAACAAGCAACAGCCGACATTTTTCCTTCGTCTGAGTGCCTCTCACATAAATTATTAGATGTTGATGGCTTACATTTTTTCCCCATCACAGAAAACCACCACAGGTTTATCAATGCCAACAAAGTATTATTTTGTTTTTGTTTGTTTGTTGATCACGAAGTACAAAGTAGATGAGGAAAACTAGGATTCTGTATGTATTCAAATGCTGTGATTTGTTGAGCGGATTTATTGGATTCTGCAGAGAAGGAGGACTGGCGTTTATCGCGTTTTGGGAAAAAAGGGAGAAAAGATGACAGAATAACACGGCGGATTTTGCGTAAAATTAAGAATTACATTTTTAATACTGACCTGATACAATACTGATTTTGTCGGTAACTCATTTGTTTTTTAAAAAAGGAACAAAACTCTTAATATATAACCTACTGTCAAAGACAGAAGCTGATGACATCATCAACATGAGACTTTCTCTTAAAGATGGAAATACTCAATGGGTGCGTCCGAAAACTCAAGGCAGTGACTCGTTGCTTCGCTGCCTCGACTTCGGAGGCATGAAGGCAGCTCAGAGAAAGACTTTCGGACACACTTCAAAGGAAGCGTGTTTGAATTATAAACAGAGAGCGCCTTTGTGATAACTAATCACATATTTGAAAACTACAATGCAATTAAAAGGTGTAAAAAGTGAAAATATACATTTTTTTACACTAAATTTGTGCTCCAGTCGCTTCATTGGCCACCATTTTATTTTTTCGAACTCGACCAGGCTCGACCAATCACATTCTTATTGTACGCCCCCACATAGGTAGGAGACAGGAAGTAAACCTAACATTGAATTCGGACATGCCTTGATGCCTTCCTGTCTTGGAAAGCTGCTGCAGAAGGCAGCAATTTAGAGTTTTCGGACGCAGCCAATGTCTCAGTTCAAGTAAACACAAATAAATAACAGATTTATACACAAGATTATGGAAATTAGAGATAGAAGTTGACTGCCCGTAACAATAACATTTACTTTATATATCTGAAGCTCCGCCCAATCTCTCTCTCTCTCTCTCTCTCTCTCTCTCTATCTTTTTATCCACTGAATGAATGCACTAATCTACAACTTTACACACAACTTAATATTTGCATACTGGGCGACTAAATTTTAAATGCTAAAATAGTTATTTTTCTGATGTTGCTCTTCCATTTTTCATAAGACTTGCTGACATTTTCAATTAAAATTTCATTTGTCCTAAAATTGCTTAAGAGGTTTAAAACAGAGAGAAATGAGACTATACTCATTGTAAATGTTATATATATTTATGTTTGAAGTGGAATACTAGTTTACTGACTACTAAACAATGCAATTATATAGTATTTTTAAAAAGTATTACCAAAGGTTAAAAAGATAAATATCATAAAAGAGACTACATAGCAGTCACGAAGAACTTACAAGCTACTTTCTAAGTCTTGCATTAGGAAAAAAAAGGGTGCAGTCAAATAGTTTATTAAAAAGAGTTGCTAGGCTCCTGAACTTAACTTTGAAATTTAAGATCAAACTAAAATGCAGTTTAATACTAAACTATTGAAGACTACATGCAGACACTATTGAAGAAGCTACATAAAGCTATGAAAGATCATTTTGTCTTTTATTTATCCCCTCCATCACTCGCTTTTCTCCAACTTTCAGCCTTCAATTCCCTTAGCCGACACTTTCCCGCCCAGCTCTCACTTTGACGCATAACGTTTTCCTTTAAGTTTTTACTCTCATTGTTTGCTGTGACCCAGGGCACAATCTTTTTCCTCCATACACTTCCTGCACCATAGGAAGTGCTGTGTAGGGCCATTTCCTTTCTCCAACTTTTTTGAACTAAAAATGTTGAGAATCAGGGTCTTACCACCCCCTAATCATACACATATTAACAAAACAATGTCCAGCTCGGTTGATCAAAGTAAAACTCATTTTTATAGTGTCTAGACTTTATTATCACACGTTGGGCCACCATTACGCACAGTTTTTATACTGTGCTGTTAAAAGATCAATTGTGTAGACAAACATCACTGTGGCAAAATGCATTGTTGCTGATTTTACATTTACATATGAAATACATTTACATGCTTGTTTTCTCTTTTTTTTTTTAGGTTGTTCTAATGTTTGTTTTATATAACATATCTAGTCCCCTGGTTGAGAAACACTGCTAAGGATGGCAATGTCTACAGAACATCCAGAGCAACGTTTTTATTTTTGGGTGAACTATTCCTTATTTGCCCTCGAAAATATGCGTGTGGATTTACTTTGGCTTTCTTTCTCCAAACTATTAAAACAAGGTATGCAAGTTCCCATCACAGGGCCAAATTCTCAACCCCACGATTTCTACAAATCACAGTGTGTTTGTGCACCAGAGACAGACGTGATTAAAAGTTGCAAGGCTGTTTGTGCAGAAGGTTTTATCAGCAGCAAACACTCGCAGGATATCCGCTTTGGGATTGTCCATCCAATTCCTGAGCTCCACAGGAAGCGCGGAATAAAAAGCTGGAGAAAAACGCCCAAATGCATCTCATTCCTCTCCAGTCGGATCGCGGGGAGCATCGAGACACCGCACGCGGCTCTTCGGCACACTGAGAAAGAGTTTATAAGAAATGCTGGCGATGGAGAAGCGCCTCAGAGCGCGCGGCAGGTGGACCGCATGGCAGCTCGGCGCGCGATCACGTGATCTTATTCTAGGAGGGTGAGTGCGTGAACGTGTATTCATTTTTATATGATATTCTTTTGGAACAAGTTATTAACTTCTTCCATGGCTTATTTTAGTATGTACAATAAAATCTGAAAAATTAACTTTTTAAATTCATAATCCGCAGTGCATCATGTTTACGCATTAACTAAATTGATCTAATTTAATATGCTTTTGTCTGCAATGTCATTGGTACAAGTCTGAATATGAGTAAGAAAGTAAATAGGAGTGTAAAACATGTTTGGTGCCTTAAAATTTGAATAATCAAATTGCTTATTTTGATGAGTTAATGTAAAACATGTGTATTAATGTTTATAGTGTACAGTGGATGAGGTTAATATTACTGTTTAAAAATGTGATTTAAATGTGATGATGAAAGTTGCCGATGGCGGTCTTGTTTGACTGACAGAACTTGGTTAATATTTTATGCATTCATCTAAGATTTTGGTTTAAACTATTGAATTGGCTACAAACACCTCAAAAGTTTGCCTTCTTTTCGTTTTCTTTCTTTCACTTTCTTTCCTTTTCCGTGACCCCTTAAACTCGGCACCGTTGCGTGTGAATTCCTCGGGCGATGACGTCACGGGCAGTGAGCGTCTCCCCTGTGGGCTCGTGCGCTAACGTTTCTCCCGGGACGTCCCGGTAAAGGAGGGGCAGTGGTGGTGTGTGGTTACCCCCCTGCACGCTTTGACAGTTGTGAAAGAACTGAACTGAGCGCAAAACCCCTCCAAACCCCACGCAAAAGCGGGCGCGCGCATGGAACTTCGAGTCCCGTGCCAATGAGTTTTTCTGGGCACATGCGTGTTTTTGGATGATTTATTTAAGAATATTTCAGTCCTGTCCTTTGGTTTGGTGGGAAACTTTGTTTTTGGGACGCGTTAAGGAATCACTTGCTTTGCCTCTCACGTCTATGCACGCGACTGTCTGCGTTTAATTTTACAGCGGCGCGTGAACCGAAGTAAACAGTAAGTGTTAAGAAAGTCTTAATGTGTTACGTGTTTTTAATTTAAATGTAAATGCATGCATGCACGCATCATTCTGTTAATACTGTAATATAAAATCAGAATTTAAATTGTTCGTATAGTTACGTATAGTACTTGTTATGGTTTATTTTTTCTGTGTGTGTGGCACATTAGAGGTTACTGGCTGATTTTACTCATTCTTGTTTGCTGAGTGTGTGTTAGCATAAAGTGTCATTGCACTCACTTGGATCAACACTGAAATTTTTGAATGGTATAAAATAATGCAGAAAAATGGCGCCGCCTGCTGGTTGTGTAACGCGCAAGGATCCTTAACCCTAAACTTTCCACTTTTTGACCGGCTAAACTGTGTTATTGTTTAAAACCTCCTCTTTTGTACTGTTCTCGTTATTATTCCTCCTTTAGTTTCAATTCTATTATTATGCAAAATGTTGAATGCATCCTTATTCGTAAGACCCCTAAGTGTCTGCTAAATGAAAAATGTAAATGTAAGGATACTTTACAGTGAATAGCAATCTAGCACACTACTCTTATATATTACTCAAGTATAGTATGCATAGTGCATATTGCATGCATAGTGCATACTACTGCATGCATATTGCATATTAGATATGTCAACTTTTTTTAATACACAGATGATGTCTGAAATATAATATATGCATTTAAAAAAATAGTAATAATAAAGTAGGCTAGTTCCTAAAAATACGGAACACATTGTGCAATGATAAACATTTGAAACTTTCAATATGCTTCTCACATGACTTCCTCATGTTGCATGTTAAATTTAAGCAATTGCATGCACTTACAATTTTAGAAATCATCCAGGTATTTTTTCAAATAAGAACAGCATGGTATTACAATCATAACCTACATAATTCACAATTAATTGACATGCATTTGGCAGACGCTTATCTTACAGTGCATTCATTTACAAGCCAAGGTTTACATTTTTTCTGTATTTTTGTCTCATGATGTTAGCGCTGCTAACCCAATGCTCAACTTGTTTAGCTACAGGAACACATTGACACAAACTTGAAAAATGCAGATTAACCAAAGTTATGTTCAAGGTTGTAACTTAATACCAATAAATACAATTTGGCATGTGGTGAGATTGTTGGCAAAAACATTAATGTTGCATGTTCACGTTTTACATACTACATTTAGTAGTAGGCAGTAGTGTGCATTATGCAGTACTCTAATGTTGCATTCTGGACACAACCGCACACAATGATGTTGATATAACTCCAACTGACTCTCATTACTCTTAACTGCTTCCGCTTCTCATTTGTGTCATTATTTGTGATTATATGCAGCCATGTGTATCAAAATTGTGTGCGGTGATACTGCAGTGCAGAGTTTTGCATTTATTTGAGGCATGGATGATAAAAGCTGTGTGTTTCTATTGTGTGCATTTGTTTATAATGAATCTTTATTTGTAATATAATTCTGTATATAAGATTGCAACATAATTTTTAATGATAAACATATGAGAGCCTCACAAAGGCATACATTCAGATCTATAGAAATGTTTTTTTGTACTGTAGGCTGTCCTAACCTGGATGCACATTGTGATTTTTATAAACTTCTTACATTGGCAGAATTTAATCGGATGGAGAATGTGTCATTGTGGCCATAAGTCGACTGTTGGCGAACATTTTTAGGATTCTCAAAATTAATCTCAGACAGCCAAAATTGTTTGGTTTGCACACTTCAAGATTACCTGGTGATCTGGAATCACTTTTATTATTAGTGTTTATGTTGTTTATAAAAGTGCTTATGATGCGGTTTGGTTTAAGACATGTCGTTGTGATTTAGTTTTTAGTCCAAAAAAGGGTGCATATTTATATTTCATAAATCTAGATTCAGACTTCTTTGTAGGCTACTATTTTTATGGTGCATCGTGTAAATATCCACTTTTAATGTATAGAAAAGAGTAAATCTACAGTAGCTATAGGCAACTCCTGTTGTGAATTACAGACTAAATGAAATCATGTGTGTCATGTGTAAAAAGTTTAGAAAATAATACACTTTTCATGTTTGAGAGAACTGAACCCACACATTGCTTCTGCATGACTCAAAGATCTGGCAACAGCGTGCAGCGTTTACATATGACACTCTGTAAGCGTTCAATGTGACTGCTATCAAACACACACATGCATATGATCTCTACGACTGACACGGACTACAGGTATGGGTCTGTTAAAATCATTAAATATTTGGCAGGAGATCTGTCTGAACATCATCTAGAGATCCCAACCCACTTTACAACCTCATTGTGCTGTCAGACTCTCTCTGCGGTGGGCCGTACGACTCAACGTCAGTGAAAACATTATCTGACCCAGAGACGCAGTACATCTGCACAGATGGAGGAGTTAACACCATATTTACTGATAAAAGCTGACCTACGGGGCTCAGGGTTAGATGTCAGATCTCACCAGCTGCTGTTAAGAGCTGTGAACGGTGTCTTTATCTTCTCAAATCTGACATTACCCACCACACATACATACACAATGTGTATATCAGCACAACTGAATGTTCATTTTAAAACATTGACCCGGCCTAAAAAATGTAAGGAGGATCTTTTGGCTCTGCTCTCCAGTGACTCTGATATATAAGTCTAGGCAAAGACACATGCACGCACATCATCATAACAACCTCAAACATAAAGGAGAAAGTGCAGAAGAGGTTTAAGATGGGTCAGTCATTTTAAGATGAGTGAATAAACTGCTGACAAAAGCACAAACACAGACTTGTTTACACACACTTAGACAACTTAAGCTCCCTTTGCGGCCATACACAATTAATTGCTCTCTGCCCTTCTCTTTTTAACATGCACACAAATACACACAAACACATGTGTGCATGCACATACACACAATACGCACACGCACATACAAGCACACGAATACACACACATGCACAAATACACATCAACACACTCAGATATTTACTTTGAGTTTACGTTTATTTATAGAGGTTTAATAAAGCACTATTATAACCCATACTGCAAAAAAAAAAAAATAATAATTTCTCTGGTCAAAATATGTATTTCGAAGTTGAAAATATATTTAATTTTTTCAAAATATAATTTTTAAACCTGTTATTTTAAAAAGTTTTGTAACATAAACATAAAGTTTAGCTTCCAATGCAACGTCAATATATTTCCTTACAATGTAAAAAGTTGGTTCAACATAAAAAGTTACTTCAATTGGTAAATTGGTAATTGTTTTCACCTAAAGTGAAATTTTAAGTTGAATAAACTTTTTTAGGTGTTCTTAGGTTATTAGGTGTTACCAATTAATTGCAGTAATTTTTAAGGTGATCCAACTTTTCACTTTTTACAATGTGGTTTGAAATATATGGAGGGCTAAATAAATAAATAAATAAATAAATATTAAATGTTTTAAAATATGAGATTTTTTTTTAAATAAGTCTTTGATGTTTATTTTATATTTATTATAGCATGGTTCTCAAACTGGTGCCAGGGGGGCCCCAGTTTTATGATATTTTATTATATATATTTTATATTTATTATAGCATGTTAAAATTGGCACTTTGTAGGTTCAAGCTAAAATGTGCCATTTTTGAGTGTGTCCTTTTAAATGCAAATGAGCTGTTGAACAAACACTGATCGCAATGATAGTGGTTTGTTGAAATTGAAGCTCAATTGTGGTGTCAATAATTTTCTCTCTTTCTCTCTGCACTAAATGGCAGTGCCGTGGTTGGATAGTGCAGATTAAGGGGTGGTACTATTGTAATAAGACTTGCTACCCAATTATAGCACTTAAATATGAAAAAAGTCAGATTTTCATTCTATGACCCCTTTAAATATTCTATATACAAGGCAATTTTATAAAGTAAATTTTGAATGTGAAAAAATATTTAATTTTTACTTCTTCAAAAAAATATAATTTTTTTAAAATTTAGTAACATAAATATAAAGTTTAGCTACCAATAAGACGTGAATATATTTCCTGATTCTGCGTTCACACCAGCCGCGCTAGAGGCGTCAAGCGCGAGTAATTTCAATGTTAAGTCAAAGTTAACCAATCAGGAGCTTGCTCTAGTAGTGACGTGATTACAGGAAGCGAGCGGAGTCGCAGAAGCCCCTCCCATGATGCGAATTTCCGCGTAAATGTCTAGATGACTAGATTTTCACGTGCAAATGAAGCGTCGGGTCGGGTGGAACCCACAGTTACAATGTAAAAAGTTGGTTCAACTTAAAAAGTTACTTCAACTGGTAACACCACACTTTAAGTGAAAATATTAAGTTGAATAAACTTTTTTTAAAACTTATCAGGTGTTATCAATTGAAGTAATTTTTAAGTTGATCCAACTATTCACTTTTTACAATGTGGTTTGTAATATATGGAGGGCTTAATATTTTTTAAATGTATTTCAAAATATACAAAGAAATTGCCAAAATATATTGGTAAAAAATATATTTTTGTAAACAATATATTTTAGCAATTTTTTTTTTGCTTTATGGGAACCTAACCCACTCTCTAACCTTAACAGGAAATCTTATGCATTTTTACAATGTAATTAACGTTATTTACTATATTTTATAGTGTTTTTACTAGTGCTGGGCAAAGATTAATCACGATTAATCGCATACAAAATAAAAGTTTTTTTTTGCATAATATGTGTGTGTGTGTGCTGTGTGTAATTATTATGTATATTTAAACCAAACACACATACTCATTTTAGAATTTTTTTATTTATACATCATTTTTATTTATTTATATATAATATAGAATATATAAGAATATAAATAAATATATATATACACATGTTAATGTTTCTTAAATACATACATGAATGTGTGTGTATTTATATATACATAATAATTACACACAGCACACACTCATATATTATGCCAAAAATCACTTTAATTTTGTATGTGATTAATCACAATGAATCTTTGCCCAGCACTAGTTTTTACAAATGAGGATGTTCCCAACGGGAGGTATTGTTTAAGTTTGTAAGCTTGTGCTTACTTTTTGGTACATATTTCTCACCATAATATAGTTAAGTAGGTACACACAGAGGTATATAACTGAGTGTTTTAGGGTTGTTGTCAAAAGCTCTCTTTGTAAAATACTATCATCTGTTTTTTCATTGTTGCTCCTATATGAACCCATTAAACCGGCATTAAACAACGTATTAATGTGAGCTGTTCAAGATGAGAGACACACACAGATGTTGTAACTCTACACAAGTTAAAATGAGCTCTAATATAGATGAGCTTTCATTGTTTTGTGTTAGATGAATGTGTTGAAACTATAAGCAATAATCACTTCCATGTTTTTAATAATGCGGTGTTATTAAAATCATATCTTAGGGGCTTAGTCAACCTGAAACCTTCACATATTAGATGGACATAATATGTCTTCATTACATGCAAATAAAACTATAGCTATGTAACTTAAGCTATATTATAAATCATGATCATGATAAAACTCTCTGTTATAAAGCGTGCAGATGTGCTCATCTCAGTAGACCATGTTGAATTAAATGAACTGTAATTTGTAACAAATCCGAGTCATTTTCTCTAATTTCTCTGTATCAGTCTTATGTTTAAACATTAAATCATTTAGTATAGCCAGAGAAAATGATTATAAAAGACATGGCTTTAATGTGAATGTTTCTCATAATGTCTGTGTCTCTCTCTCTCTCAGGTAGCTGATATCATCGGCTCAGGTGTACCTGAGTGTGATCGACACACCTGTGACAGAGAGATGTACACAACAGTCCTGCTGTCATCTCTGTTTCTCATGCATGTGACCTCTACGCCTCAGTTTCACGGTCATCATGGGTAATGTCTTAATATCACACATTAAAGATGTTTAAAATCTCCCTCATCCCCATTTATAAAGGGGTCTAATCCTAAACCACTGCTGTCCTGCAAACTTAAAAAATCCTAAAAAAGGCAGGGCCGGAGCTAAACTAAAGGAGCTGAATTGGACGGCCCTGTGGCAGGAAGTCTTGGTTCACACATACAAAGACATCACGGGTCAAAGGTCACTCCGAGGTTAGAGTTCAATGGGTATAATAGCAGCTAATTTCATCGGCCAGTCGCTTTTCGTTACACGTGATGGATGCCAAACTCCGATGCAACGCTCGCATACACGCACACATTCCTATGCAAATATTCTTCAGCATTGTCATGCAAACACATTAGCATATAAATTTAAAATACATCAGTACATTTCCTGCAATGCTAATAAGATTGTAGGTTCGATCCCAGGAAAGAAACATAGTGGTAAAATATATATATCTTGTAATGCACTAAAAGTAGCTTTGGATAAAATCATCTACCGAATGCATAAATGTAAACTCTTATATGTAGTGACTATTAAAGCATGTTACATTTTACACAATTGGCAGACTTGTTTATCCAAAGTGACTTATAGTGCTGTAGATTGATCAGTATGTGTGTTACTTGACAATCAAACCGACAACTTTTGCAATGCTAATGCAACTAATGCATTTACCTAGCTATAATATATACTACACTGTCAAAATGGTAAAAAAAATGCTCCCTAGCTGTCAGTGGGGCAGTACTCTTTTAAAAAGTACACCTTTGCACCTAAAGAGTTTATATTAGTACCTCAGAGGTGCATATTGGTACCAACGAGTGCATTTTAGTGCCTCAAAAATACATATTGGTACCAAATGTATGCACATCTTGGTTAATCTTTAAAAAGGGTATTGCAGTGACAGTTTGGGATTGTTTTTTATTTTCTGACAGTGTAATACAGGGAGCATATAGGGACCATATAAAAATGCTAGTTTTTTGCCAGTACATGGTTTGGTCAAATATATGGAGGATGAAAAATGACTTAAGTGTATATAAATAAATAAATAAATAAATGAATAAATAAATAAATGTAGAAATAAATAAATTAAGTATAAATAAATGCATAAATAAATGTAGAAAATACATAAATAAAAGCATAAATGCGTAAAAAAAGAAATGTAGAAATAAATGCATGAATAAATAAATAAATACACAAATAAATGTAGAAATACATAAATGCATAAATAAATGCATAAATAAATAAATGCATAAATACACAAAGAAATGTAGAAATAAATGAATAAATAAATAAATAAATAAATACACAAATAAATGCAGAAATACATAAATGCAGAAATAAATGCATATATAAATAAATGCATAAATACACAAAGAAATGTAGAAATAAATGAATACACAAATAAATGTAGAAATACATAAATAAACAAATGTAGAAATAAATAAAAAAAGTATAAATAAATGCATAAATAAATATATAAATGCACAAATAAATTGGTCATTAGTTAAATGCATAAATAAATAAATAAACAAAAGTATCAACTTTTCATTTAATTATTCATTATTATTTGTACATTTATTTATGTATTTATTTACACTTAAGTCATTTTTCATCCTCCATAACTGTGTGTTTGTGTGTGTTTCAGGAGACGAGTTTGTGTTGGAGATGCTTGGAGTCCTCGTGTATCCTATAGCACAGAATCGTTTCTTCAACCTGTACACAAACCCTATATGACCATGTGCCAAAACCACAGATTGTGTAGTACATACAAGTAAGAAAACACACGCACGCATGCACACACACACACACACACACACACACACACACACACACACACACACGCACACACGCACACAAATGTTTTTTTTGCTCACTCATTTCACTCAAACTTCTATAAAATGACCAATGACCCTTACTTGGTTTGATATGATTATATCTAATACAATGACATGCTTGGAATTTTTATGTCCCCAATTAGTTTTTTGGGGGGCACAATGTTCTGAAGTGTGTAAAAAATCAATACACTGCCTACTGACACTCATATACACCGTGTGTTTTTGTGTTTGACAGAACAATATACAGAGTATCTTATAGGCAAGTGAGTAAAACAGTCGCTAATGTGCACACGGACTGCTGTCCGGGATGGAGACGCATGCATTCGCACAACTGTAACCAAGGTACACTGACATGACTTGACATGATGCATTTATACAATACAGATATATGTTTGTGTTTGTATATGTTGATGTGTGTAACTCTTTCTCTATATAGCCGTGTGCGAACAGTCCTGTGCAAATGGAGGATCGTGTTTACGGCCTAATAAATGTGCGTGTTCGAAAGGATGGACCGGACGCTACTGTCAGATAGGTACTTAGAAACACACAATGCATACATTTTTTCAGTTTTCGAATTGAAGGGGGGGCTAGGGTGGTCCCAGACCCCCTATAAGCATTGAGGGACCCCATATAAAGCACAAAAATATAAATTAAAGCCCTTGGTTTTTATTAAAATGTAAATACTACATACATTTAACCCCTTCAGACCAGATTTAATTGCCTTATTTTGATTGGTTGATCATAATTTTTTTATCGTTTTGTCAGCAAAACATGTGATGTTTATTCCAGTGGATGCAGGGGTTAAAATTCTCCTGCTGTGCTGCCACAAAGTGATACTGTCCATTATTTGTCCCAATTTCGCAATAAACTAATCTAAAAGATTTCTGTCTGAAATAAATGTAAAGATTGTTAGATTTAGAATTGGATTAGGGGCTTTAAAAAATTATTTCACATTATTTATAGGGTTAAAAATGGTTTGGGTTTAAGTTAAGGGTAATTTGGGGTTTCTTTGATTAAAACGTTGTTCCAGGACCAACAAAAAATGTTCATTCACATCTTACTTTGTGAAGCCATGGTGACCCTATAATGATGGGGGGCTTGGCCAGGGGTGGGTCTTAGCTAGGGGACCCCCATAATCTTTGATATAATTCCAACACTGCATTTTTTATTTTTAAGGCTGCAATCTGTGACATTGGCTCTCTATCGCCATCTCTGTTTGAAACATAGAATTGCAGATTTCTTGCAAAGTTATTTTCATAACGTGGGTCAAACTAACATTTCCAAACTAAAATCCCTAAATTATAAATCATTGTGCTTAAAAACCACTTTCTTTTCAGATGTGGATGAGTGCATTGAAGCTCATGGCTGTTCACAGACGTGTGTGAATACACCGGGGAGTTTTCGGTGTGTGTGTCATGAGGGATTCAGTCTGGCTGAAGATGGAATGACATGTTCAAGAATTCCCACGCCCTCCCTGCCGACCGCCGCTCCTCCCACAGCAGACAATCTCTCATCCAGCGCTGATGCTGGTAAGACATTCATACATTAGACTCCAGACTCAATAATGGAGATAACATTATACACCCTGACATGAACAACCATTGAGTAAGAGATATGAGAATGATGCATGAGAGCTCATCTCAGGAATCACAGATGCCTTCATTATCTTTATATCTGAGGCAGATACTGGATCCACTACTTTCCCAATCATTGTTAAATACATAGGTAGACACTTTTGTGCATGATTTTGTGCATCAGTGCATGCATTCATTTAATGAGAATCGAACATATGACTGTAGCGTGAAGATGTTTACTATCGAGTGGCGACGGACCCCTGACCAGCCTCACGATTCATTATTACTTTTGGTACGCGCTATGCCACTATCAACTCGTACCGTGAGTAATAGTGCATTGTGACTGGTGACCACATCAACCACGTACGGACCAATCACCTGCCGTGAATCTACGACAGATTGTCATAAATGCATGCTGGTTTCTATAAAACAATGAACTCTGGCAGTAACATCTCTCAGCACAGGCAACATCTCGACTTCTACATCTGCTTTCTTTTATGTCTCCAAATGTATTTTTGCCAAGCAAAGCCGGCACAGACATTTCAATGCTTTCGGGAGTTCACCATGGGAACGTATGTGCCAAAACTAGCTTGTGCTATTCAATCTGTCACTTCATTGGCAGCGTTTCATCATCTTTTTTTATGTTTCTCCATCTTTCTCTAATCTATATTAGTAAAAGCAGAACCTTTACTGTCCTTAGAAAGTCATATTTACCGTTTCCTAGTGACTAAAAATGAAAATAATCGCCATTTGTTTTTTTATAGACTTGGCAGGAGTTCAAAGTTACACACATTCCAGTACAGACAGTGAGATTGTTAGTAGGTGCAGGAAAACTGCAGGCGAAATTGGCCTAAATCTGACTTTATTGCCCAAATGTGACCCATATTTGATTTTGCACAACAACACACATCCTTGATTTTTTCAAATCAGACCCAGGCGACATTCATATGTGGTCCCAAATTCGGATACATATCTGAACGTCCATGTTGCATTTCATCCGACTTTTACGTCATTGAAATGCGACAGACATCCAAATTCTGTGCCAGAGGAGGCGAGAAGATGACGTATCGTCTCCTTCTGTGCATGCGGGTCACTTTAGGGCCGTATACGGTTCACACATGTGACATGCGACTGACACATGCATTAAAATAATACTGTGAATAAAAGTAAAAAGTTAACCTAAAAAATCTGAACCACTCCAGTGAGTTAATATACACTCACCTAAAGGATTATTAGGAACACCTGTTCAATTTCTCATTAAAGCAATGGTGTAATGGTGTGGGGGATGTTTTCTTGGCACACTTTAGGCCCCTTAGTGCCAATTTGGCATCTTTTAAATGCCACGGCCTATCTGAGCATTGTTTCTGACCCTTTATGACCCCCATGTACCCATCCTCAGATGGCTACTTCCAGCAGGATAATGCACCATGTCACAAAGCTCGAATAATTTCAAATTGGTTTCTTGAACATGACAATGAGTTCACTGTACTAAAATGGCCCCCACAGTCACCAGATCTCAACCCAATAGAGCATCTTTGAGATGTGGTGGAACGAGAGCTTCATGCCCTGGATGTGCATTTTTACAAATCTCCATCAACTGCAAGATGCTATCCTATCAATATGGGCCAACATTTCAAAAGAATGTTCAAACACAGTATTAGTATGGTGTTCCTAATAATCCTTTAGGTGAGTGTATTTCCTCTAATTAAAGTATTTTTAGATTTTATATCAATATCATGTATCAATCAAAACATAGAGATCAGTGCACTAAATTGAAATATGGCTGCATGTCGATAACACTGAATCTCATTGGTTCATGCATGTCTTGTAACGAGTTGTCATATGTGTGAATCTCCTGTTAATTCAGGTTTTGTAATGTTATAGACACAAAGTTGTGCTGGTTTCTGTGTTCCCACACTTGTCAAAGCTTAGTAGTCTGCTGAGACCTCTACTGGGAATAAGGTGTAAGCTCAGTTTACATTAAAACCGTCACCTGTCTCATTGGTTAAATACAAAGTACCTTTTAGCTTTACTAATTCAAAAACAATGGGTCTCATTCACTAAGCATGCGTACGCATGAGACCCGGACGTTTTATCTTACAAATCATGATTCAACAAAGACTTTCATGCTAAAAAAACAACTTCGACCACACATATGCAATAATCATGAACAAGGAAAAAAATATATAAAATATATAACACAGATATATATTATAGGGTTCTTTTTCCTTGTTCATGATTATTGCAAATGTGTGGTCGAAGTTGTTCTTACGTTTTTGCATACATTTAAAACAAATTTTAGTATGAAAGTATTTGTTGATACATGATTTGTTAATTAAAATGTCTGAACACACATTTCACGAATAAATTCGTGCGTATGCATGCTTAGTGAATGAGTCCCGATGAATCCTCCAAACACAGTAAAATAAAGCAATAAGCCCCAAGAAGAGTATAAAATGCACTGTAACACCACTGCTTCGCGGGGCTTATTGCTTTTATAAGATGGTTACTTTATATTCATAGCAGGATTTCATAAAATAAAACACAAATAAGTTGTAATTATATTAGTACAAATATTACTCTTCCGCCAAAAAAGTAGTTCCTCAGAATCAAGTGTGGCTGCAACAGAGCGCAGTTCACAAGCAACACAGACGCAGCAAAGACACAATGAAAATATGATTAAAGACTGTATGTGTATTTTCATAAATCAACATTCATCTAACATTTATATCGTGCATTAACATTTATATCGTGCAACTGTTGAAGTAATGATCAAATATGCTTGGAAGCATGCTTAACTCTTTCCTCGTCAGCGGGTTTTTTTTTTAGTTTAATGCCTTCCAGAAAAAATTTATTCTTTAAATAAACATAAAATATATCAAATTCAAGAACAGACCCGCTTTCAAACAAACAAACAAACAAAAAATCTGTTTCATCCTACCTTCATTTGTTCTCTTATCACCTCTCAAAAGCGGAGATAATTCAATTTTTGTGAATAACTTTTGTAAGAGATCAGATTCAGAGTCATGACGGTGTTTTTAGCGTTGAATGAATGCGTCAGTGTTTAAGTTGGGTAAGATTGCCATCTAGTGGTAATAGCGGGAAATATGAATTTGAGGTAGAAACTCCTCGGGGGAACCTTTTCTCTTTATTGACAAGATGACTCAACAATATTTATTGACATTTATCTGTACATCGCCATTAATTGTGCAATTGTAGAAAAATACAAAATACGATAAAAGTCTGTGGTGTTTATTTTCATAAATCAGTACGTAGCAACAGTGGCGCAGTGTTACTTATGTAATGCGGTCTGAACCGTGGGGTTACCGGGGTATTTTATCACAACTTAGAACGCGTTTCAACCAATCAGAATGAAGAACCAGAACGAGACGTTTTATAATAAAAGTTTTACTATAGTAAATATGGTTACCACAGTAAATTTATGTTTGAAGGTTAATGCCGACTTATGTGATCTTCTGGAAGTCATCTACAAATGATGTACTCATAGTTACATCTGCATACTAAACATAAGAGAAAGTTAACATAGTTTTATTTTATTTAACATGCTGTTGTGTTGTTGTAAAAGCATTAATGTGTTTAGATGGAGAATGTTCAGCTGAATATAATTGCTATGAGATTTAGCGGAGAGGTCACAACCGGACAGAAAGTGTAGCTGTTGTTTCTCTTTATATTTTGGCTCAGTGCTTCGGCTTACATTCCACATCTATCAAACCCAGACTGCTGGGGGTCACTGTTTGTCTTTATACACACACACACACACACACACACAGAGAGAGAGAGAGAGAGAGAGAGAGAGACGCACAACAGACAGGCACAGATACACACACAGACATGGAGACACAAGCACACACACTCACAAAAAGTCCGACACACATAGAGAGAGAAAAAGAGAGAGACTTAGACACAAACACAGACCCACAAAGACACATAAACAGACACAAAGAAACACAAGCTCAGAGACACACAAACTCAGACACATCTTTATAACACCACACATCTGGGACAGATTGACTGTGCGTGTGTATCTGTGTAAGAAGCCAAGTGAATGCTAACTATAACTTTAGGAAAATATGTGTGTGTGCAACCCATTGACTCGTTCAGAGAGTGATAGAGTACAACTGCTTGATCACAATCCAACACATCCAAAACAAAGGCCAAGAGGCGGGACTAACTGAGCTAAACTCTGATATGATTGGTTTTTAATCCTTTCAGTCACATTATTCAGCCAATCAGAGTTGTGTAATCCATCACTGAGACATTTGATGTAATATGACCTGATTTCATCTACAGTTGGATCCAAAAGTCTGAGAGCACATGGAAAATATGTTTTTACAAAATAATTTGAATGAAATCTGTGAATGTATGCATTTTATTAATACAAATATATTTAGACTGATAATTTGTGTTATGTTGTCTGCACTTTTTATTGCATAAGTGTTTTCATTGTGACCTGTGTCTCTCTTAAACACACACAGTCTTTATCTCATCAGTGTTTTTCTCTCTTTTCTTGAAGGTGGAGGTTTGAGATTGGTGGAGAACGTAACAGAAGAGGTTCAGATGCTAAAAAACCGTGTGGAGCTACTAGAACAGGTCAGACATTCACACGCACTCATCATCAGGTTATCAAACTTCAAACAACTGTGTGGTGTTTACTAAAAAAGTTTATGAGTTCAAAGCTTCACTAATGATTTCATTAAAACAACAGGTGACTTGTATCCTGTAAATATTTGAGTGTTTCCAGAAGATATCAAAGGGGACATTTCACAAGACTTCACATAGATAATTTAACATGTTAAAATTGCCACTTTGTAGGTGTGAGCAAAAATGTGCCGTTTTGGGGTGTGTCCTTTAAAATGCAAATGAGCTGATGAAATGCAAACACCGATCACCATGAGGGTGGTTTGTTGAAATTGAAAATTGTGCTGTCAATTATTTTCTCTCTGCACTAAATGGGGGCGGTATTATTATAACAAGATCCCCTTCTGACATCACAAGGGGAGCCAGATTTCAATGAGCTATTTTTTCACAGGCTTGCAGAGAATGGTTTACCAAAACTAAGGTACTGGGTTGATCTTTTTTCACATTTTCTAGGTTGATAGAAGCACTGGGGACCCAATTATAGCACTTAAATATGGAAAAGTCAGATTTTCATGATATGTCCCCTTTAAAATGCACACTTAAAATAAAGGTTCTTTCTTGGTCTGATCCAAAAAGGTTCTTGGTATGTATGTGATCGAAAAGAAGGAAAAGGTTTTTGTAAGACTAAATGCTTCTTTGGGAAACCCAAAATGGTTGTTCTGCGCTCTTAAAAATAAAGGTGCTTTAAATTATGCATGGACCAGTTTTAAGGTATACCGAGGTTTTAAACAGTCCAGGTTTCAAATCCACTAAAATGTTCTGTGATATCGTCTCCAAGGTATGAGCTGTGTTTATACAAAATTCATTAAATCATTAAGTCATATGATGTTTACATTTAATAAACATTATGAATTTTTTTTGAAAGCATATTATAATTTAAAGGCTTTATTTTTACCTAACATTTGAAAATAACACATTTTAGTGTTGCAATAGCAATACCGCAACACAGTGAAACCATGGTTGGTATTTTTGCTAAAGGTTATCATTATGCCAAAATCTTATACTGGCCCATGCCTCCTTGAAATGTCAATGCGATTTTTGGTTCCTCAAACAACTATTTAGTCAAAGGGATCTTTAAGGAACCATTTCTTTCTAACATTTTTATAACCTGAAGAACCTTTTCACCACAAATAACCTTTTATGAAAACATGCTAAAGTTCTTTATGGAACCATTCAGCCAAAAATGGTTCTTCTATGGCACCGTGAAGCACCTTTATTTTGAGACTGGGGTCTCTGCAGAACAAAAAGAGGCGTTTCCCAATTTCCCAAAGTTTTCAAACTGAAATAGGTGTTAAAAAATAATGGCTTGATTGGATGGTTAAAAACGCTTAATCCCAGTTTGAAAAAGCCCCCAAAATTGGGAAACACCCCTTTTTTGTTCCACAGAGAATATACAACTTTATTTTTAAAAGTGTATACAAAGTTAAACATGCAAAGTATCTACAGTGTACTACACCCACAGAATGAAGTGTACATTTTGAGCAGTCCAATGCTACAATTGTTACAGGTCTTCATTATATATTTAAGCAAATGGTGTCCAGTTATTGTCATTTGCATACAGCAGATTTGCATAGCCTCCTGAGCATCGCATACATACTAGATACTGCCAAAATAGTCTTGTGGTATTCTGAACACAGGTGCTACAAATGATTCTTCACAACAATGCAATAGAACCATTTCTGGTTTCTTAAAAATAAAATGTTTTATTTTTATGCCACATCTTTACATAATCAAATACATTTTCTTTGTGAACTTTCTAGAAACTGGAGATGGTTTTGGCTCCGTTCACCACTCTTTTCTCGCTGGATGATATTGGGGGTGAAGGAGACGCTAATAGCTTCCTGTCTGACCGGACTAACTTCCTGTCACATTCGCTGCAGCAACTGGACCGTATCGACTCGCTCAGCGAGCAGGTTGGATTTCTGGAAGAACGAATCGGAGCATGTAAGCATTTATTTGCGTGTATAAAACGCATACTGCTATACTATATCAAACATCTCATTTGACTGCGTGACATCTTTGCTAGGTGCCTGCCAGGAAAACTGAGCGATTACTAGAAGATGGGCTGGATCCTCTCGTGTGAAAACAACAGCTCGGTCATTTACATCAAAGTTAAAACCATGAAAAGATGTAAAGGGGAAGCATAACGTTGAAGCCACACAATTCTGTTTGGGAGTTTTATGAAGTATAACCTGGTGCTTATATTTGTGTCTGTTTCGTAACGTTTTTATTTCAATTTTCATCATTGTATTAAGTGCAGCTGTATTGTCTCTTATGTTTAAGTATGAATGTATATATTTATTCCATGTATAATTTCTTTCCCTGGATATTACTGTTGAAAGAAACTACAAAAGTGTACTTTTCTGTAATTATTTTTTTTACTTTTCGTTTTTTGTAATAAAACTGTCAAAAAAACGGAATTGGTACATTGCTTTAAAACACAAAACCAGACAGCAAAATGGAGAGACAGATCAAACCTTAACATTTCTATAGGAAAAACAGACGATTTTATTTACGTTTTCCAAGATGTTCGTTACACGGATCGTATCCAGATTCTAGCACATCAACATCTGATATATAACTATCATCTCATGACTTTACAGATTTACAATGGGCTCAGCTGTGCGTCAGGTGGGCACACAAACACGTTCAGCACATAAGGCTGCCTGCCCGTAAAACGTCCGACAGTATCAGAAACTAAAATCAGAACATTTAAAAGCTTCATCTGTTCTTTATCCTTAATAGCTTTGGTGGAAATCATACAACAACTAAATTTTTCATACATTTTTCAATTTTTAGGTACATTTCTTCTTATACAGTTGGCGTGTTCAGCAGGGTAAAAGTTAGACTGAGAATAAGAAAGAAAGGCTTATAAAATTATAGCCCAATACACATTATTCAAATCTAGTTGTGATGTTTTTAGCTCGAGGAGCAAATTATTACATACTGTATATGTACAATTCAGCCCTCGAATATTAAGTCGTACATATTGAATTATGGATGATATACATTCTTATCAAATAATACAAATTACATCAAACATAGGAACTCAATTATAAATGTCTGAACGTGGTTATAAATTTTGATCAATGCATAACCATGTATTATTAATACAGTTTGGCTTAATAAATATGTGTTAAATAATCATTAAATCATGAATATTTTTAAATAATCTAATTTTCAGTAGGTACAATATATAAAAGTATTTCCTACATTCGGTTATGCTCTCTAAGAGCTGAAATTTTAGTAAATGGGTTTATTAGATTAAACACAAGAATATTTCGGTACGGTACAGTACTGATCTAAGACCAGGTATAAGCACAAGGCTCATGCGGTCTAGAGACAGAAGCTTTATCTGGAATTGTGGGTCATTTTTGGAGATGGTATAAGTGACACCACCACGACAAAACATTTAAAAGAGCTCGCAATTTGCATTATATCTTATTCATTTTTAGTAGTTGTTTGATCTGAAAATTTGATTTTTAAGGCGAAAATATCGTTGTTTAAACAAAAATGCTTTTGCATATTTTATACAGCGCATTTTTTTAGATTGTAAGTTTTAAAAAATAAACGCTACTCTAGATAACATGTTAGATAATACTTAGTAGATCACTCATTATAATAATGGTTCCCTTGTGAACAATTTAGGTGTGGTTAAATAAGCATTTAAGAATAAAAAACATGTCGTAGCTTTAACGCAAACAAAACAGACATATACTGAATAAACAAAGCAACTTGAACGTATTTCTATTTAAACAATCACTAGTGTTTAAACAACAGTCAGATACTGCACAGCCGATGATAGCTGAGACACTTTGGACACATGGCACAGGAAGAAGCTGCACTTGTTCATCATAAACCTTTCGACACTTTTGAGGACGAACAAACGTAATATTTGACAAAAGCGAGCAATGTGGGATTTCCTTTGTTTAAGTAAAGTGAAGGTTTTGTATTAAGATTTGGTCAATAACTTTCCTTCAAATCAACTAAATTAACTGAAACACTCCTATGAGCTGGGCTGTTAAGGCGGACTAAATAAAACAGGCGTTTGTCACCGATTTCCCAAAATACAAGAATATAACGAACAGAGCCGGTCGCTGTAGATCTGTGAAAGAAGGACAGAGAAACAGAGAAAGCATGCAGATCAAACACACATCCACGATGTTCTCAGGGTGTCACTCCAAACTCGACCTGTCGCCAACGATAGCAGATCAATCCCAACAGCGCCCAGAGACACGCGTCATGCCAGGCAAGGTTAAAGGTTTGCCCAAAAAACACTTTCCACATCTCAGCGCCCCCTGTTGTCCGATGGGAGATCAAAT